>NC_041385.1:541465989-541594460 GCF_002162155.2 Triticum dicoccoides | reverse complement strand
GGGGGGGATCATGCGGGGTTAGGGTTCGGTCGGGCGTGGCCTATAGGCCAGGGGAACGGGGGAGTGGGCCGACTTAGGTGGGCTGGTAAGTGGGAGTGGGCCGAGCCCTGGGGGAGTTCTTCTTCGCCTTTTTCTTTATTTAAAAAAAACAGAGATGGCTAAGAGGAAAAATTTGGGCACACTATTTACTTTGGAAAAATATGGGAAGTGCCCCCTTTAATTCCTTGGTGATCTTAGACAGAGCCACAAATATTTTGGAGTGGCACATAAAGTTTGGAGGCAATTGGAGTTAAATAAATAATTATTTATTTTGCAAATGCCATTCAATTTACCATTGGACCAAAAATTAACTCCCACGGGCATTTTGAGAATTCAAAAGAGGTTGGTTCCAATATGACAAATTTCCAGGGATTATTTGCCACACTTTGAACATTTTATTTTGCATGCTTGAGAAATTTGAATTTTGGTCTTTAATTTGAATTTTGAGTTTGAACTAAGATTTGGATCAAGCGAGGATTAGAAATAGTAATGTGATGACATGGCACCATTAGAAGAGGATTACTGTAGCTTAAGTATTCGGGCGTCACACGTATCATTAATTTCATCCTCTCCCAAGCTTGTGCAACATGCTCATGCTCGAGTTGCTTAAAATTCATAATATCGTTTCTAAGAGAGATGATCTTAGCGGGAGGAAAATACTTAGAGATAAAAGCATCTTTGCACTTATTCCAAGAATCAATTCTATTTTTAGGCAAAGAAGAGAACCAAGTTTTAGCACAATCTCTAAGAGAAAACGGAAATAGCTTCAATTTAACAATATCATTATCCACATCTTTCTTATTTTGCATATCACACAAATCAATGAAGTTGTACAGATGGGTAGCGGCATCTTCACTAGCAAGGCCAGAAAACTGATCTTTCATAACAAGATTCAACAAAGCAGCATTAATTTCACAAGATTCAACATCGATAATAGGGGCAATCGGAGTGCTAACAAAATCATTGTTGTTGGTATTGGAAAAGTCACACAATTTAGTATTGTCTTGAGCCGTCGTGACAAACAATCAATCCAACACACAAACACAGAAGGAGCAAGCGAAGAGAGACGGACGGAAAAAGAGGGCGAATAAAACGGCAAGGGTGAAGTGGGGGAGAGGAAAACGAGAGGCAAATGGCAAATAATGTAATGCGAGGGAGAAGAGTTTGTGATGGGTACTCGATATGTCTTGACTTGTGCGTAGATCTCCCCGACAATGGCGCCAGAAACCCTTCTTGCTACCTCTTGAGCATGCGTTGGTTTTCCCTTGAAGAAGAAAGAGTGATGCAGCAAAGTAGCGTAAGTATTTCCCTCAGATTTTCAGAACCAAGGTATCAATCCAGTAGGAGAATACACGCAAATATCCTAGTACCTGCACAAACAATCAAGAACCTTGCAACCAACGCGATAAATGGGTTGTCAATCCCTTCACGGCCACTTGCAAAAGTGATATCTGATAAAGATATTAAGATAAATATTTTTGGTTTTTTTGTATAGATTGGAAAGTAAAGATTGCAAAATAAATGGCGGCAGAAATAGCAAGTTGATAGGGAAAAATATGATGTAAAATAGAGCCCGGGGCCATAGGTTTCACTAGTGGCTTCTCTCAATATAGAATATATTACGGTGGGTCAACAAATTATTGTCGAGCAATTTATAGAGAAGCGCATAGTTATGAGAATATCTAGGCATGATCATGAACATAGGCATCACGTCCGTGACAAGTAGACCGAAATGATTCTGCATCTACTACTATTACTCCACACATCGACCCCTATCCAGGATGCATCTAGAGTATTAAGTTCATAAGAACAGAGTAACACATTAGGCAAGATGACATTATGTAGAGGGATAAACACAAGCAATATGATATAAACCCCATCTTTTTATCTTTGATGGCAACAATACAATATGTGGTGTTTCCCTTTCTGTCACCGGGATCGAGCACCGCAAGATTGAACCCAAAGCTAAGCACTTCTCCCATTGCAAGAAAGATCAATCTAGTAGGCCAAACCAAACTGATAATTCGAAGAGACTTGCAAAGATATTAAATCATGCATATAAGAATTGAGAGAAGAATCAAATATTGTTCACAGATAATCTTGATCATAAACTCACAATTCATCAGATCTCGACAAACACACCGCAAAAAGAATTACATTGAATAGATCTCCAAGAAGATCGAGGAGAACTTTGTATTGAGATCCAAAGAGAGAGAATAAGCCATCTAGCTAATAACTATAGACCCGAAGGTCTGTGGTAAACTACTCACACATCATCGGAGAGGCTGTGGTGTTGGTGTAGAAGCCCTCCATGATCGAATCCCTCCGGTGGAGCACCGGAAAAGGCCCCAAGATGGGATCTCACGGGTACAGAAGGTTGCGGTGGTGGAAAAGGTGTTTCGTGGCTGTCCACGATAGTTTCAAGGTATAAGAGTATGTATAGGCGAAAGAAGTAGGTCATTGGAGCTGCGAGGGGCCCATGATGGTGGGTGGTGCGCCTACTGATGTCTACTACACAACCCCCTTCTTGTAGACGTTGTTGGGCCTCCAAGTGCAGAGGTTTGTAGGATAGTAGCAAATTTCCCTAAAGTGGATGACCTAAGGTTTATCAATCCGTGGGAGGCGTAGGATGAAGATGGTCTCTCTCAAGCAACCTTGCAACCAAATAACAAAGAGTCTCTTGTGTCCTTAACACACCCAATACAATGGTAAATTGTATAGGTGCACTAGTTCGGCAAAGAGATGGTGATACAAGTGCAATATGGATGGTAGATATAGGTTTTTGTAATATGAAAATATAAAAACAGCAAGGTAACTAATGATAAAAGTGAGCGTAAAAGGTATTGCAATGCTGGGAAACAAGGCCTAGGGTTCATACTTTCACTAGTGCAAGTTCTCTCAACAATAATAACATAATTGGATCATATAACTATCCCTCAACATGCAACAAAGAGTCACTCCAAAGTCACTAATAGCAGAGAACAAACGAAGAGATTATGGTAGGGTACGAAACCACCTCAAAGTTATTCTTTCTGCTCGATCTATTCAAGAGTCCATAGTAAAATAACACGAAGCTATTCTTTCCGTTCAATCTATCATAGAGTTTGTACTAGAATAACACTTTAAGACACAAATCAACCAAAACCCTAATGTCACCTAGATACTCCAATGTCACCTCAAGTATCCGTGGGTATGATTATACGATATACATCACACAATCTCAGATTCATCTATTCAACCAACACAAAGAACTTCAAAGAGTGCCCCAAAGTTTCTACGGAAGAGTCAAGACGAAAACGTGTGCCAACCCCTATGCATAAGTTCATTGAACCCACAAGTTTATCACCAAAACATACATCAAGTAGATCACATGAATATCCCATTGTCACCACAGATAAGCACGGCAAGACATACATCAAGTGTTCTCAAATCCTTAAAGACTCAATCCAACAAGACAACTTCAAAGGGAAACATCAATCCATTACAAGAGAGTAGAGGGGGAGAAACATCATAAGATCCAACTACAATAGCAAAGCTCGCGATACATCAAGATCGTATCACCTCAAGAACACGAGAGAGAGAGAGAGAGAGAGAGAGAGAGAGAGATCAAACACATAGCTACTGGTACATACCCTCAGCCCCGAGGGTGAACTACTCCCTCCTTGTCATGGAGAGCGCCGGGATGACGAAGATGACCACCGGTGAGGGATCCCCCCTCCGGCAGGATACCGGAACCGGCTCCCGATTGGTTTTTGGTGGCTATAGAGGCTTGCGGTGGCGGAACTCCTTATCTATTGTGTTCCCCGATGTTTTTAGGGTATATGGACATATATAGGTGAAAGAAGTCGGTCAAGGGAGCCACGAGGGGCCCACGAGGGTGGGGGGCACGCCCAGGGGGGTAGGGCGTACCTCCCTGCCTCGTGGCTTCCTCGAAGCTTCCCTGACGTCTACTCCAAGTCTCCTGGATTGCTTCCGTTCCAAAAATAACTCTCCCGAAGGTTTCATTCCGTTTGGACTCCGTTTGATATTCCTTTTCTTCGAAACACTGAGGTAGGCAAGAAAACAGCAATTTGGGCTGGGCCTCCGTTTAATAGGTTAGTCCCAAAAATAATATAAAAATGTATAATAAAGCCCATAAACATCCAAAACAGATAATATAGTAGCATGAATACTTCATAAATTATAGATACGTTGGATACGTATCAGCATCCCCAAGCTTAATTCCTACTCGTCCTCGAGTAGGTAAATGATAAAAGAAATAATTTATGAAGTGTGAATGCTAGCAGGTGCATAAGTTTGGTCAATGATGATTTCAATCACCTTTTCTAGCATCATTATATGTCATAACAGTAGGTCATCTCATAAAACTTCTTAAGATCAAGTAACAAGCTATTCATATGTTAAAGCATAGACCATAAACTTTCTTGAAAACTATCAAACTATTTTCTCAGTCATCAAACAATTGCAATTCATCTTATTTTCAGGAAGGGTCTATGTTCGAGCTTTGATTTAGCAAATCCCACATACTTAACTATCATATAGTCTTCCATGATTGCTACCACTCAAAGCATATTTTTAGAACAAATAGCATCCATCGAACACAGAGAAAGATAGGGGCTTAATGTTTCGCCTCCCAACTTACTTATCATAAAGATAATTGTCAACAATAATAATTCATGATCAAATATATTTGAATGGCCATATATGCTTGGATCTTCCATCACATGATGCTTGCCAACTAAAGAGTAGGTTGGAATGAGCAGGAATACTACTGACTCTTGCATAAAAGTAAAGGATATGCCCTTCGCAGAGGGAAGGAGGGATTTGCAGAGGTGCCAAAGCTCGAAGCTTTTAAAACAGAGATGAAAATAATTTTGAGAGGTATGCTTTCATTGTAAACATAACAACCAAGAGTTCCCAATATCTTCCATGCTACACACATTATATGCGGTTCCCAAACATAATGGTAAAGTTTATACTCCCCCTCCACCAACAATCACACTCCACGGCTTGTCCGAAACAACGGGTGCCTGCTACCTCTTGAGCATGCATTGGTTTTTCCCTTGAAGAAGAAAGGGTGATGCAGCAAAGTAGCATAATTATTTACCTTAGTTTTTGAGAACCAAGGTATCAATCCAGTAGGAGGCTCCTCAAAAGTCCCATGCACCTACACAAAAAAACAAGAACCTCGCAACCAACACGATAAAGGGGTTGTCAATCCCTTCATGGTAACTTGCCAAAGTGAGATCTGATAGAGATAATAAGATAAGATAAATATTTTTGGTATTTCTATGATATAGATTGGAAAGTAAAAGATGCAAAATAAACGGCGCCAGAAATAGCTTGTTGACGGGAGATTAATATGATGGAAAATAGACCCGGGGGCCATAGGTTTCACTAGTGGCTTCTCTCAAGATAGCATAAGTATTACGGTGGGTGAACAAATTACTGTCAAGCAATTGATAGAAAAGCGAATAATTATGAGATTATCTAGGCATGATCATGTATATAGGCATCACGTCCGTGACAAGTAGACCGACTCCTGCCTGCATCTACTACTATTACTCCACACATCGACCGACTCCTACTTGCATATTAAGTTCATGAAGAACAAAGTAACACATTAAGAAAGACGACATGATGTAGAGGGATAAACTCATGCAATATGATATAAACCCCATCTTTTTTATCCTCGATGGCGACAATACAATATGTGCCTTGCTGCCCCTGCTGTCACTGGGAAAGGACACCACAAGATTGAACCCAAAGCTAAGCACTTCTCCCATTGCAAGAAAGATCAATCTAGTAGGCCAAACCAAGCTGATAATTCGAAGAGACTTGTAAAGATAACTAATCACACATAAAAGAATTCAGAGGCGATTCAAATATTTCTCATAGATAAACTTGATCATAAACCCACAATTCATCGGATCTTAACAAACACACCGCAAAAAGAGTTACATCGAATAGATCTCCAAGAAGATCGAGGAGAACTTTGTATTGAGATTCAAAGAGAGAGAAGAAGCCATCTAGCTAATAACTACTCACAACTCATTGGAGAGGCCTTGGAGATGATGTAGAGGTCCTCCGTGGTTGATTCCCACTCCGACGGAGCGCCGGTGAAGGCTCCAAGATGGGATCTTGCGGATACAAAAGGTTGCGGCGGTGGAAATAGTTTTTCATGGTGCTCTTGGATGTTTTCAGGGTATATGGATATATATAGGCGAAGGAGGTAGGTCAGGGGAGCCACGAGGGGCCCATGAGGGTGGGGGCGCGCCCTCCTGCCTCGTGGCCGCCTCGGCTGCTTCTTGACGTCCACTCCAAGTCTCCTGGATTGCATTTGTTCCAAAAAGATCGCTCCCGAAGGTTTCATTCTGTTTGGACTCCATTTGATATTCCTTTCCTTCGAAACACTGAAATAGGCAAAAAACAGCAATTCGGGTTGGGCCTCTGGTTAGTAGGTTAGTCCCAAAAATGATATAAAAGTGTAAAGTAAAGCCCATAAACATCCAAAACGGGTAATATAATAGCATGGAACAATCAAAAATTATAGATACGTTGGAGACGTATCAGTGCCGTCCAACTATCAACAATCCTAGGGGATTTTTGTTTAATTTTTTTTTGCGATTTGTTTTTGATC
The DNA here is from genome assembly GCF_002162155.2 of Triticum dicoccoides. NCBI lineage: Eukaryota > Viridiplantae > Streptophyta > Magnoliopsida > Poales > Poaceae > Triticum > Triticum dicoccoides. The sequence goes on along the minus strand of NC_041385.1, from coordinate 541,587,781 downwards.
TTTTGATCATAGGACTGGGCATCCCAGTTACTAGCCATTTTCTCGTGAATGATGAGCGGAATCCACTCATTGTGAGAATAACCCACCTAGCATGGAAGATACTGACAGCCCCTAGTCGCTACATGAGCGATTCGGGCATACAAAACAGTTTATTATTTGAAGGTTTAGAGTTTGGCACATGCAAATTTACTTCGAACGGCAGGTAAATACGACATATAGGTAGATATGGTGGACACTCATGGAAGAAACTTGATTCAAGGAATTTGGATGCACAAGCAGTATTCCCGCTTAGTACAGATATTTAGGCTAGCAAAAGATTCTAAATAGCAAGCACCACATGTTGAAGGATCCATAACAATATAACTTCTATACAAATATACCCAAGCATAACTCATTATGTTGTCTTCCTTGTCCAACTTCAACTAATTTTCTCAAGTTTGAAAATAATTAATGGGGCTCACAATCATAGAAGATGTCCAAGATAGTATAATTTATATGTGAAATCTCTCTTCCTTCAATATTCTTTCATGAATTTTTCAAGTGACCAATACAATGTTTGCTAACCTTCAATAATTTATCACATCTACTTCTTAGATGTGAAGTCATTACTCCCCATGGGATAAGCATATGAAACATATATAATTTCAGATTTATGATATTCAAATCATTCAACCATTTACTCATAGGATATAAGTGAAGCACACGAGTAAATGACAAACTACTCCAAAAAGATATAAGTGAAGATCAATGAGTAGTTAAATAATTATGTAACTTTGTGAAGACTCTCTCTCATTTAAGAATTTCAGATCTTGGGATATTATTCAATCAGCAAGCAAAGCAAAATAAAATGACATTGCGAGGATAGCACAACTCATGTGAAGAAGCAAAAACTTAGGCTCAACCGATACTAACCGATAGTTGTTGAAGAAGAAAGGTGGGATGCCTAACGGGGCATACCCAAGCTTAGATGCTTGAGACTTGTTGAAATATTATCTTGGGGTGCCTTGGGCATCCCCAAGCTTGAACTTTTGTGTCTCCTTAATTCCTCTCATATCATGGTTTCTCTATTTCTCAAAAACTTCATCCACATAAAACTCAACAAGAACTCGTGAGATAAGTTAGTATAAACCAATGCAAAACCTTATCATTTCTACTGTAACAAATCACTAAAAATTATTATTTAATATTGCATACTAAATGTCTCTGCATGTTTAATACTCCTATCCTCAAATAGAATCATTAAACAAGCAAACATATGCAAACAATGCAAACATAACAGCAATCTGCCAAAACAGTATAGTCTATAAACAATGCAAGATTCATCATACTTCCATAACTCCAAAAATTATGAGTAAAATACCACACTGTAGAAAGTTTATCAGATCTCAATATGAAAAAGGTTTCAATATTTTATCATTTTCTGACTTTACTAGGGAATTTTTGCAACAGGAGTAAACTTTCTGTTTTGAAACAGCAACATGTATACATGCAAAATAAGCATGGTAAAGGCTATCCTTGACATTTTTATTGAAAATAGAGATGAAAAACATTATTATAAATAACATCGTGCAAATACTAACAAAATAAAATGACGCTCCAAACAAAACACATCTCATGTCGTGAATAAAAATATAGCTCCAAGTAAAGTTACCGATGAACAAAGACGAAAGAGGGGATGCCATCCGGGGCATCCCCAAGCTTAGGCTTTTAGTTGTCCTTGAATATTACCTTGGGGTGCCTTGGGCATCCCAAATCTTAGTCTCTTGCCACTCCTTATTCCATATTCCATCGAATCTTTACCCAAAACTTGAAAACTTGACAACACAAAACTCAACAGAAAATTCGTAAGCTCCGTTAGTATAAGAAAATAAATCACCACTTTTGGTACTGTTGTGAACTCATTATAAATTCATATTGGTGTAATATATACTGTATTCCAACTTCTCTATGGTTCATACCCTATGATACTACTCATAGATTCACCAAAATAAGCAAACAACACAATGAAAACAGAATCTGTCAAAAACAGAATAGTCTGTAGTAATCTATATCAAACGTATACTTAGGGAACTCCAAAAATTCTTAAATAAATTGGTGGACCTGAGTAATTTGTCTATTAAACATCTTCAAAAATAATCAACTTAAAATCACTCTCCAGTAAAAACTGGCAGCTAATCTCGTCAGCGCGAAAGTTTCTGTTTTTTACAGCATGATCGCAAAGACTTCACCCAAGTCTTCCCAAAGGTTCTACTTGGCACAAACACTAACTAAAACATAAAACCACATCTAACCAGAGGCTAGATGAATTATTTATTACTAAACACTAGCAAAAGCAAAAAACTAAAGTAAAATTGGGTTGCCTCCCAACAAGCGCTAACGTTTAACGCCCCTAGCTAGGCATAATGATTTCAATGATGCTCACATAAAAAGATAAGAATTGAAACATAAAGAGAGAATCATGAAGAATATGACTAGCACATTTAATTCTAACCCACTTCCTATGCTTAGGGATTTTGTGAGCAAACAACTTATGGGAACAATAATCAACTAGCATAGGAAGGCAAAACAAGCATAACTTCAAAACTTTAAGCACATAGAGAGGAAACTTGATATCATTGCAACTCCTACAAGCATATATTCCTCCCTCATAATAATTTTCAGTAGCATGATGAATGAATTAAACAATATAACCATCATATAAATCATTATTCTCATGGTGCACAAGCATATAAATTTTACTACTCTCCACATAAACAAAATTCTTCTCATTCGGAATAGTGGGAGCAAACTCAACAAAATAACTATCATGTGAAGCATAATCCAACTGAAAATTAAAATCTTGATGAAAAGTTTCATGGTTATCATTATTCTTAATAGCATACAAGTCATCACAATAATCATCATAGATAGCAACTTTGTTCTCATAATCAATTGGAACCTCTTCCGAAATAGTGGATTCATCACTAAATTTAGTCATGACCTCTCCAAATCCACTTTCATAATTATCACAATAATATTCAACATCCTCCAAAATAGTGGGATCATTACTTCCTAAAGTTTGCACTCTTCCAAACCCACTTTCATCAATATAATCATCATAAATAGGAGGCATGTTTTAATCATAATAAATATTCTCATCAAAACTTGGGGGACTAAACATATGATCTTCATGAAACATAGCATCCCCAAGCTTGTGGCTTTGTATATCATTAGCATCATGGGTATTCAAAGAATTCATACTAACAACATTGCAATCATGCTCATCGTTCACATATTTTATGCCAAGCATTCTATGTAATTCTTCTTCTAGTACTTGAGCACAATTTTCCTTCCCATCATTTTCACGAAAGACATTAAAAAGATGAAGCGTATGTGGCAAACTCAATTCCATTTTTTTGTAGTTTTCTTTTATAAACTAAACTAGTGATAAAACAATAAACAAAAATATTTGATTGCAAGATCTAAAGATATACCTTCAAGCACTCACCTCCCCGGCAACGGCGCTGGAAAAGAGCTTGATGTCTACCGCACAACCGTCTTCTTGTAGACGTTGTTGGGCCTCCAAGTGCAGAGGTTTGTAGGACAGTAGCAAATTTCCCTCAAGTGGATGACCTAAGGTTTATCAATCCGTGGGAGGCGTAGGATGAAGATGGTCTCTCTCAAGCAACCCTGCAACCAAATAACAAAGAGTCTCTTGTGTCCCCAACACACCCAATACAATGGTAAATTGTATAGGTGCACTAGTTCGGCGAAGAGATGGTGATACAAGTGCAATATGGATGGTAGATATAGGTTTTTGTAATTTGAAAATATAAAAACAGCAAGGTAACTAATGATAAAAGTGAGCATAAAAGGTATTGCAATGCTGGGAAACAAGGCCTAGGGTTCATCCTTTCACCAGTGCAAGTTCTCTCAACAATAATAACATATTTGGATGATATAACTATCCCTCAACATGCAACAAGGAGTCACTCCAAAGTCACTAATAGCAGAGAACAAATGAAGAGATTATGGTAGGGTACGAAACCACCTCAAAGTTATTCTTTCTGCTCGATCTATTCAAGAGTCCGTAGTAAAATAACACGAAGCTATTCTTTCCGTTCAATCTATCATAGAGTTCGTACTAGAATAACACCTTAAGACACAAATCAACCAAAACCCTAATGTCACCTAGATACTCCAATGTCACCTCAAATATCCGTGGGTATGATTATACGATATGCATCACACAATCTCAGATTCATCTATTCAACCAACACAAAGAACTTCAAAGAGTGCCCCAAAGTTTCTACCGGAGAATCAAGACGAAAACTTGTGTCAACCCCTATGCATAAGTTCATTGAACCCGCAAGTTGATCACCAAACGTACATCAAGTAGATCACGTGAATATCCTATTGTCACCATAGATAAGCACGGCAAGACATACATCAAGTGTTCTCAAATCCTTAAATACTCTATCCAATAAAACAACTTCAAAGGGAAAAAATCAATCCATTACAAGAGAGTAGAGGAGAAACATCATACGATCCAACTACAATAGCAAAGCTCGCGATACATCAAGATCGTATCTTCTCAAGAACACGAGAGAGAGATCAAACACATAGCTACTGGTACATACCCTTAGCCCCGAGGGTGAACTACTCCCTCCTCGTCATGGAGAGCACTGGGATGATGAAGATGGCCACCGGTGAGGGATCCCCCTCCGACAGGGTGCCGGAACGGGCTCCCGATTGGTTTTTGTGGCTACAGAGGCTTGCGGCAGCAGAACTCCTGAACTATTGTGTTCCCCGATGTTTTTAGGGTATATGGACATATATAGGTGAAACAAGTCGATCAGGGGAGCCACAAGGGGCCCAGGAGGGTGGGGGCGCGCCCACGGGGGTAGGGCGCGTCTCCCTGCCTCATGGCTTCCCCGAAGCTTCCCTGACGTCTACTCCAAGTCTCCTGGATTGCTTCCGTTCCAAAAATAACTCTCCCGAAGGTTTCATTCCGTTTGGACTCCGTTTGATATTCCTTTTCTTCGAAACACTGAAATAGGCAAGAAAACAACAATTTGGGCTAGGCCTCCGGTTAATAGGTTAGTCCCAAAAATAATATAAAAGTGTATAATAAAGCCCATAAACATCCAAAACAGATAATATAATAGCATGAATACTTCATAAATTATAGATACGTTGGAGACGTATCACCTACCCCCCTGGGCGCACCCTCCTGCCTCGTGGCTTCCTCGATGCTTCCTTGACATCCACTCCAAGTCTCCTGGATTGCGTTTTTTCCAAAAAAGATCCTTGTGAAGGTTTCATTCCGTTTGGATTCCGTTTGATATTCCTTTTCTGTGAAACACTGAAATAGGAAAAAAACAGCAATTTGCACTGGGCCTTCGGTTAATAGCATGGAACAATAATATAAAAAGGTATATTAGAGCCCATTAAACATCCAAAACAGATAATATAATAGCATGGAACAATCAAAAATTATAGATATGCTGTAGACGTATCAAGGATCCCCAATCTTAATTCCTGCTCGTCCTCGAGTAGGTAAATAATAAAAACAGAATTTTTGATGTGGAATGCTACCTAGCATATTTTCAATGTAACTTTCTTTATTATGGCAGGGATGTTCAGATCCGAAAGATTCAAGACAAAAGTTTAATATTGACATAAAAATAATAATACTTCAAGCATACTAGCTAAGCAATTATGTCTTCTCAAAATAACATGGCCAAAGAAAGCTTGAAAGCTTATCCCTACAAAATCATATAGTTTGGCTATGCTTTATTTTAATCACACAAAAATGCTCACATCATGCACAAACCCGATGACAAGCCAAGCAATTGTTTCATACTTTAGTAATCTCAAACTTTTTTCAACTTTCACGCAATACATGAGCGTGGGCCATGGACATAGCACTTTGGGTGGAATAGAATATAATGATGGGGGTTGTGTGGAGAAGACAAAAAAGGAAAAAGTCTCACATTGACGCGGCTAATCAATGGGCTATGGAGATGCCCATCTATTGATGTCAATGCGAGGAGTAGGGATTGCCATGCAACGGATGCACTAGAGCTATAAATGTATGAAAGCTCAACAAAAGAAACTAAGTGGGTGTGCATCCAACTTGCTTGCTCACGAAGACCTAGGGCATTTGAGGAAGCCCATTGTTGGAATATACAAGCCAAGTTCTATAATGAAAAATTCCACTTGGTATATGAAAGTGTCAACATAAGAGACTCTCTATCATGAAGATCATGGTGCTACTTTGAAGCACAAGTGTGGAAAAAAGGATAGTAGCATTGTCCCTTTTATTTTTATTTTTTATTTGGCCTTTTTTTATATTTGACCTTTTTTCCTTTTTTCGAGACAATGCTCTATTAATGATGATCATCACACTTCTATATATTTACAACTCAAAGATTACAACTTGATACTAGAACAAAGTATGACTCTATATGAATGCCTTCGGCGGTGTACCGGGATGGGCAATGAATCAAGAGTGACATGTATGAAATTATGCATGGTGGCTTTGCCACAAATATGATGTCAACTACATGGTCATGCAAGGAAATATGGCAATGATGAAACGTGTCATAATAAGTGGAAAGGTGGAAAGTTGCATGGCAATATATCTCGGAATGGCTATGGAAATGCCATAATAGGTAGGTATGGTGGCTGTTTTGAGGAAGATATAAGGAGGTTTATGTGTGATAGAGTGTATCGTATCACGGGGGTTGGATGCACCAACGAAGTTTGCACCAACTCTCAAGGTGAGAAAGGGTACCGAAGGGGCTAGCAATGATGGAAAGGTGAGAGTGCGTATAATCCATGGACTCAACATTAGTCATAAAGAACTCACATACTTATTGCAAAAATCTACAAGTCATCAAAAACCAAGCACTACGAGCATGCTCCTAGGGGGATAGATTGGTAGGAAAAGACCATCGCTCATCCCCGACCGCCACTCATAAGGAGGACAATCAAAGAAACACCTCATGCTTCACATTTGTCACACAATGTTTACCATACGTGCATGCTACGGGACTTGCAAACTCTAACACAAGTATTTCTCAAATTCACAACTACTCAACTAGCATGACTCTAATATTACCATCTTCATATCTCAAAACAATCATCAAATATCAAACTTCTCATAGTATTCAATGCACTCTATATGAGTGTTTATTATACCCGTCTTGGATGCCTATCATATTAGGACTAATTTTATAGCCAAAGCAAATTACCATGCTGTTCTAAAGGACTCTCAAAATAATATAAGTGAAGCATGAGATATCAATAATTTCTATAAAATAAAACCACCACCATGCTCTAAAAGATATAAGTGAAGCACTAGAGCAAAATTATCTAGCTCAAAAGATATAAGTGAAGCACAAAGAGTATTCTAATAATTTCCAATTCATGTGTGTCTCTCCAAAAGGTGTGTACAGCAAGGACGATTGTGGTAAACTAAAAATCAAAGACTCAAATCATACAAGACGCTCCAAGAAAAACACATATCATGTGGTGAATAAAAATATAGCCTCTAGTAAAGTTACCGATGGACGAAGACGAAAGACGGGATGCCTTCCGGGGCATCCCCAAGCTTAGGCTTTTGGTTGTCCTTGAATTTTAACTTGGGGTGCCTTGGGAATCCCCAAGCTTAGGCTCTTGCCACTCCTTATTCCAAAATCCATCAAATCTTTACCCAAAAACTTGAAAACTTCACAACACAAAACTCAACAGAAAATCTCATGAGCTCTGTTAGTATAAGAAAACAAATCACCACTTTAAGGTACTGTAATGAACTCATTCTTTATTTATATTGGTGTTAAAACTACTGTATTCCAACTTCTCTATGGTTCATACCCCCCGATACTAGCCATAGATTCATTAAAATAAGCAAACAACACACGAAAAACAGAATCTGTCAAAAACAGAACAGTCTAGAGTAATCTGTATCAAAGGTATACTTATGTAAATCCAAAAATTCATAAATAAATTGGTGGACGTGAGGAATTTGTCTATTAATCATATGCAAAATTAATCAACCTAAAATCACTCTCCAGTAAAAAATGGCAGCTAATCTCGTGAGTGCTAAAGTTTCTGTTTTTTACAGCAAGATCATAAAGACTTCACCCAAGTCTTCCCAAAGGTTCTACTTGGCACAAACACTAATTAAAACATAAAAACACATCTAAACAGAGGATAAATGAATTATTTATTACTAAACAGAAACAAAAAGCAAGAAATAAAATAAAATTGGGTTGCCTCCCAACAAGTGCTTTCGTTTAACGCCGCTAGCTAGGCATAAAAACAAGAATAGATCTAGGCATTGTCATCTTTGGTAGGCAATCCATAAGTGTCTCTCATAATAGATTCATAAGGTAATTTAATTTTCTTCCTAGGAAAGTGTTTCATGCCTTTCCTTAATGGAAATTGGAATCTAATATTTCCTTCTTTCATATCAATAATTGCACCAATCATTCTAAGGAAAGGTCTACCAAGAATCTTGATCCATTTTGAACTTTTTCAAAACTTTATCAAGGTATGTGCTTTGTGAAAGTCCAATTAAGCATCTTGATCTATCTCTATAAATCTTGATGCCCAATATATAAGCAGCTTCACCGAGGTCTTTCATAGAAAAACTTTTATTCAAGTATCCCTTTATGCTATCCAGAAATTCTATATCATTTCCAATTAATAATATGTCATCTACATATAATATCAGAAATGCTACAGAGCTCCCACTCACTTTATTGTAAATACAGGCTTCTCCAAAAGTCTATATAAAACCATATGCTTTGATCACACTATCAAAGCGTTTATTCCAACTCCGAGATGCTTGCACCTGTCCATAAATGGATCGCTGGAGCTTGCACACTTTGTTAGCACCTTTTGGATCAAAAAAACCTTCTGGCTGCATCATATACAACTCTTCTTCTAGAAATCCATTCAAGAATGCAGTTTTGACATCCATTTGCCAAATTTCATAATCATAAAATGCAGCAATTGCTAACATGATTTGGACAGACTTAAGCATCGCTACGGGTGAGAAAGTCTCATCGTAGTCAACCCCTTGAACTTGTCAAAAACCTTTTGCAACAAGTCGAGCTTTATAGACAGTTACATTACCATCAGCGTCAGTCTTCTTAAAAATCCATTTATTCTCAATGGCTTGCCGATCATCGGGAAAGTCAACCAAAGTCCATACTTTGTTCTCATACATGGATCCCATCTCAGATTTCATGGCCTCTAGCCATTTTGCGGAATCTGGGCTCATCATCGCTTCCTCATAGTTCATAGGTTCATCATGGTCAAGTAACATGACTTCCAGAATAGGATTACCGTACCACTCTGGTGCGGATCTTACTCTGGTTGACCTACGAGGTTCAGTAGAAACTTGATCTGAAGTTTCATGATCAACATCATTAGCTTCCTCACTGATTGATGTAGTTGTCACAGAAACTGGTTCCTGTGATGAACTACTTTCCAATAAGGGAGCAGGTACAGTTACCTCATCAACTTCTACTTTCCTCCCACTCACTTCTTTCGAGAGAAACTCCTTCTCTAGAAAGGATCCGAATTTTGCAACAAAAATCTTGCCTTCAGATCTGTGCTAGAAGGTGTACCCAATAGTCTCTTTTGGGTATCCTATGAAGACACATTTCTCTGATTTGGGTTCGAGCTTATCTGGTTGAAGTTTCTTCACATAAGCATCGCAACCCCAAACTTTAAGAAACGACAACTTTGGTTTCTTGCCAAACCACAGTTCGTGAGGCGTCGTCTCAACGGATTTTGATGGTGCCCTATTTAACATGAATGCGGCCGTCTCTAAAGCATAACCCCAAAACAATAGCGGTAAATCAGTAAGAGACATCATAGATCGCACCATATCTAGTAAAGTACGATTACGACGTTCGGACACACCATTTCATTGTGGTGTTCCGGGTGGCGTGAGTTGCGAAACTATTCCGCATTGTTTCAAATGCAAACCAAACTCGTAACTCAAATATTGTCCTCCATGATCAGATCGTAGAAATTTTGTTTTCTTGTTACGATGATTTTCCACTTCACTCTGAAATTCTTTGAACTTTTCAAATGTTTCAAACTTGTGTTTCATTAAGTAGATATACCCATATCTGCTCAAATCATCCGTGAATGTCAGAAAATAATGATACCCGCCGCGAGCCTCAACATTCATCTGACCACAAACATCAGTATGTATGATTTCCAACAAATCAGTTGCTTGCTCCATAGTTCCGGAGAACGGCGTTTTAGTCATCTTGCCCATGAGGCACGGTTCGCAAGTACCAAGTGATTCATAATCAAGTGATTCCAAAAGCCCATCAGTATGGAGTTTCTTCATGCGCTTTACACTGATATGACCTAAACGGCAGTGCCACAAATAAGTTGCACTATCATTATCAACTCTGTATCTTTTGGTTTCAACACTATGAATATGTGTATCACTACTATCGAGATTCAATAAAAATAGACCACTCTTCAAGGGTGCATGACCATAAAAGATATTACTCATATAAATAGAACAACAATTATTCTCTGACTTAAATGAATAACCGTCTCGCATCAAACAAGATCCAGATATAATGTTCATGCTTAACGCTGGCACCAAATAACAATTATTTAGGTCTAAAACTAATCCCGATGGTAGATGTAGAGGTAGCGTGCCGACCGCGATCACATCGACTTTGGAACCATTTCCCACGCGCATCGTCACCTCGTCCTTAGCCAATCTTCGCTTAATCCGTAGTCCCTGTTTCGAGTTGCAAATATTAGCAACAGAACTAGTATCAAATACCCAGGTACTATTGCGAGCATTAGTAAGGTACACATCAATAACATGTATATCACATATACCTTTGTTCACTTTGCGATCCTTCTTATCCGCCAAATACTTGGGGCAGTTCCGCTTCCAGTGTCCAGTATGCTTGCGGTAGAAGCACTTAGTCTCAGGCTTAGGTCCAGACTTGGGTTTCTTCTCTTGAGCAACAACTTGTTTGCTGTTCTTCTTCAAGTTCCCCTTCTTCTTCTCTTTGCCCTTTTTCTTGAAACTGGTGGTCTTGTTAAGCATCAACACTTGATGCTCCTTCTTGATTTCTACCTCCGCGGCTTTTAGCATTGCGAAGAGCTCGGGAATAGTCTTGTCCATCCCTTGCATGTTATAGTTCATCACAAAGCTCTTGTAGCTTGGTGGCAGTGATTGAAGAATTCTGTCAATGACACTATCATCAGGAAGATTAACTCCTAGTTGAATCAAGTGATTATTATACCCAGACATTTTGAGTATGTGTTCACTGACAGAACTATTCTCCTCCATCTTGCAGCTATAGAACTTATTGGAGACTTCGTATCTCTCAATCTGGGCATTTGCTTGAAATATTAACTTCAACTCCTGGAACATCTCATATGCTCCATGACGTTCAAAACATCGTTGAAGACCCGGTTCTAAGCCGTAAAGCATGGCACACTGAACTATCGAGTAGTCATCAGCTTTGCTCTACCAGACATTCTTAACGTCGTCAGTTGCATCAGCAGCAGGCCTGGCAGCCAGCGGTGCTTTCAGGACGTAATTCTTCTGTGCAGCAATGAGGATAATCCTCAGGTTATGGACCCAGTCCGTGTAATTGCTACCATCATCTTTCAACTTTGCTTTCTCAAGGAACGCATTAAAATTCAACGGAACAACAACATGAGCCATCTATCTACAACAAACATAGACAAGCAAAATACTATCAGGTACTAAGTTCATGATAAATTTAAGTTCAATTAATCATATTACTTAAGAACTCCCACTTAGATAGACATCCCTCTAATCTTCTAAGTGATTACGTGATCCATATCAACTACACCATGTCCGATCGTCACGTGAGATGGAGTAGTTTCAACGGTGAACATCAATATGTTGATCATATCTACTATATGATTCACGCTCGACCTTTCGGTCTCCGTGTTCCGAGGCCATATCTGTTATATGCTAGGCTCGTCAAGTTTAACTTGAGTATTCCGCGTGTGCAACTGTTTTGCACCCATTGTATTTGAACGTAGAGCCTATCACACCCGATCATCACGTGGTGTCTCAGCACGAAGAACTTTCGCAACGGTGCATACTCAGGGAGAACACTTCTTGATAATTTAGTGAGAGATCATCTTAAAATGCTACCGTCAATCAAAGCAAGATAAGATGCATAAAGGATAAACATCACATGCAATCAATATAAGTGATATGATATGGCCATCATCATCTTGTGCTTGTGATCTCCATCTTCGAAGCACCGTCGTGATCACCATCGTCACCGGCGTGACACCTTGATCTCCATCGTAGCATCGTTGTCGTTACGCCATCTATTGCTTCTACGACTATCGCTACCGTTTAGTGATAAAGTAAAGCAATTACAGGGTGTTTGCATTTCATACAATAAAGCGACAACCATATGGCTCCTGCCAGTTGCCGATAACTTCGGTTACAAAACATGATCATATCATACAATAAAATATAGCATCACGTCTTGACCATATCACATCACAACATGCCCTACAAAAACAAGTTAGACGTCCTCTACTTTGTTGTTGCATATTTTACGTGGCTGCTACGGGCTTTAGCAAGAACCGTTCTTACCTACGCATCAAAACCACAACGATAGTTCGTCAAGTTAATGCTGTTTTAACCTTCGCAAGGACCGGGCATAGCCACACTCGATTTAGCTAAAGTGAGAGAGACAGACACCCGCCAGTCACCTTTAAGCACGAGTGCTCGTAACGGTGAAACCAGTCCCGCGTAAGCGTACGCGTAATGTCGGTCCGGGCCGCTTCATCTCACAATACCGCTGAGCCAAAGTATGACATGCTGGTAAGCAGTATGACTTGTATCGCCCACAACTCACTTGTGTTCTACTCGTTCATATGACATCTACGCATAAAACCAGGCTCGGATGCCACTGTTGGGGAACGTAGTAATTTCAAAAAAATTCCTACGCACACGCAAGATCATGGTGATGCATAGCAACGAGAGGGGAGAGTAATGTCCACGTACCCTCGTAGACTGTAAGCGGAAGCATTATGAAAACGCGGTTGATGTAGTCGTACGTCTTCACGATCCGACCGATCCAAGTACCGAACATACGGCACCTCCGAGTTCAGCACACGTTCAGCTCGATGACGATCCCCGGACTCCGACCTAGCAAAGTGTCGGGGATGAGTGCCGTCAGCACGACGGCGTGGTGATGATGATGATGTTCTACCGGCGCAGGGCTTCGCCTAAGCTTCGCGACGATATGACCAAGGTGGAATATGGTGGAGGGGGGCACCGCACACGGCTAAGGAACGATCACATAGATCAACTTGTGTGTCCTAGGGTGCCCTCTGCCCCCGTATATAAAGGAGGGAGGGGGAGGTGCGGCCAGCCCCCAAGGGGTGCGCCTGGAGGAGTCCTACTCCCACCGAGAGTAGGACTCCCCCCTCTTGCCTTGGTGGAGAAGGAAAGGGGGGAGGGGAAAGAGGAAAGGGGGGCGCCGCCCCCCCCCTCCTTGTCCTATTCGGACTAGGGGGAGAGGGGGCGCGTGGCCTGCCCTGGCCGGCCCTCCACTTCTCCCTCATGGCCCATCTAGGCCCAATAACCCCCGGGGGGGTTCCGGTAACCCCCCGGTACTCCGGAAAAATCCCGGTTTCTCCCGGAACGTTTCCGATATCCAAATATAGGCTTCCAATATATCAATCTTTATGTCTCGAACATTTCGAGACTCCTCGTCATGTCCTGGATCACATCCGAGACTCCGAACAACCTTCAGTACATCAAAATATATAAACTCATAATAAAATTGTCATCGTAACGTTAAGCGTGCGGACCCTACGGGTTCGAGAACTATGTAGACATGACCTAGAACTATTCTCGGTCAATAACCAATAGTGGAACCAGGATGCTCATATTGGCTCCTACATATTCTACGAAGATCTTTATCGGTCAAACCGCATAACAGCATACGTTGTTCCCTTTGTCATCGGTATGTTACTTGCGTGAGATTCAATCGTCGGTATCTAATACCTAGTTCAATCTCATTACCGGCAAGTCTCTTTACTCGTTACGTAATGCATCATTCCGTAACTAACTCATTAGCTACATTCCTTTCAAGGCTTATAGTGATGTGCATTACCGAGAGGGCCCAGAGATACCTCTCCGACAATCGGAGTGACAAAACCTAATCTCGAAATACGCCAACCCAACATGTACCTTTGGAGACACCTGTAGTACTCCTTTATAATCACCCAGTTATGTTGTGACGTTTGGTAGCACCCAAAGTGTTCCTCCGGTAAACGGGGGTTGCATAATCTCATAGTTACAGGAACATGTATAAGTCGTGAAGAAAGCAATAGCAATATACTAAACGATCAAGTCCTAGGCTAACGGAATGGGTCATGTCAATCACATCATTCTCCTAATGATGTGATCCCATTAATCAAATGACAACACATGTCTATTGTTAGGAAACATAACCATCTTTAATTAATGAGCTAGTCAAGTAGAGGCATACTAGTGACTATATGTTTGTCTATGTATTCACACATGTATTATGTTTCCGGTTAATACAACTCTAGCATGAATAATAAACATTTATCATGATATGAGGAAATAAATAATAACTTTATTATTGCCTCTAGGGCATATTTCCTTTACTTATACCTCTTGACGTGGGCACGAGCCTGAAATCCCAATTTCAGCCCTCGAAACATCTCATATGTTCCGCGACGTTTCAAAAATGTCTTCGGTGCCTCAATTCTAAACCATTTAACATTACCGAACTATCATGTAGTAATCAAAACGTGTATGTCAGATGTTCGCAACATCCACAGACCACGTTCGAGGTCCAGCACACCTAGTGGTGCATTAAGGACATAAGCCTTCTACTGCCCGCATAATTGCTACTATCAACTTTCAACTGTATTTTCTCTAGGAACATATCTAAAATAGTAGAACTAAAGCGCGAGCTATGACATAATTTGCAAAGGGTTTTTGACTATGTTTGGGATAATTAAGTTCATCTAATGAACTCCCACTCAGATAGACATCCCTCTAGTCATCTAAGTGATTACATGATCCGAGTCAACTAGGCCGTGTCCGATCATCACGTGAGACGAACTAGTCATCATCGGTGAACATCTTCATGTTGATCGTATCTACCATACGACTCATGCTCGACCTTTCGGTCTGTTGTGTTCCGAGGCCGTGTCTGTACATGCTAGGCTCGTCAAGTCAACCTAAGTGTTTCGCATGTGTAAATCTGGCTTACACCCGTTGTATGTGAACGTTAGAATCTATCACACCAGATCATCACATGGTGCTTCGAAACAACGAACTTTCGCAACGGTGAACAGTTAGGGGGAACACTTTCTTGAAATTTTAATGAGGGATCATCTTATTTACTACCGTCATTCTAAGCAAATAAGATGCATAAACATGATAAACATCACATGCAATCAAAAAGTGACATGATATGGCCAATATCATTTTGCTCCTTTTCATCTCCATCTTCGGGGCTCCATGATCATCATCGTCACCGGCATGACCACCATGATCTCCATCATCATGATCTCCATCATCGTGTCTCCATGAAGTTGTCTCGCCAACTATTACTTCTACTACTATGGCTAACGGCTTAGCAATAAAGTAAAGTAATTACATGGCGTTGTTCAATGACACGCAGGTCATACAATAAATAAAGACAACTCCTATGGCTCCTGCCGGTTGTTATACTCATCGACATGCAAGTCGTGATTCCTATTACAAGAACATGATCAATCTCATACATCACATATCATTCATCACATTCTTTTGGCCATATCACATCACATAGCATACCCTGCAAAAACAAGTTAGACGTCCTCTAATTGTTGTTTGCATGTTTTACGTGGCTGCTATGGGTTTCTAGCAAGAACGTTTCTTACCTATGCAAAAGCCACAACATGATATTTCAATTGCTATTTACCCTTCATAAGGACCCTTTTCATTGAATCCGATCCGACTAAAGTGGGAGAGACTGGCACCCGCTAGCCACCTTATGCAACAAGTGCATGTCAGTCGGTGGAACCTGTCTCACGTAAGTGTACGTGTAAGGTTGGTCCGGGCCGCTTCATCCCACAATACTGTCGAAACAAGATTGGACTAGTAATGGTAAGCATATTGAACAAAATCAACGCCCACAACTACTTTGTGTTCTACTCGTGCAAAGAATCTACGCAATAGACCTAGCTCTGATACCACTGTTGGGGAACGTAGCAGAAATTCAAAATTTTCCTACTGTCACCAAGATCTATCTATGGAGAGACTAGCAACGAGAGAGAGGGGAGTGCATCTACATACCCTTGTAGATCGCTAAGCAGAAGCGTTCAAGAGAACGGGGTTGAAGGAGTCATACTCGTCGTGATCCAAATCACCGGAGATCCTAGTGCCGAACGGACGGCACCTCCGTGTTCAACACACGTGCAGCCCGGTGACGTCTCCCATGCCTTGATCCAGCAAGGAGAGAGGGAGAGGTTGGGGAAGACTCCGTCCAGCAGCAGCATAACGGCGTGGTGGTGGTGGAGGAGCGTGGCAATCCTGCAGGGCTTCGCCAAGCACCGCGGGAGATGAGGAGAAAGAGAGGTAGGGATGCGCCAGGGAGAGGTGGAAACTCATCTGTTTGCAGCCCCAAATACCTCAAGTATATATAGGGGAGAGGGAGGGGGTGCGCCCCCTTTAGGGTTCCCACCCCAAGGGGTGCGGCAGCCCCAAAACCCATCTAGGGTGGCGGCCAAGGGGGGGGAGAGGGGAAACTTACCCCTCAAGTAAGGTGGAGGCGCCCCCTCCCCAAACCCTAGGCGCCTTGGGCCCTGGTGGTGGGCGCACCAGCCCACCTGCGGCTGGTACCCTCCCACACTTGGCCCATGCAGCCCTCTGGGGCCGGTGGCCCCACTTGGTGGACCCCCGGGACCCTCCCGGTGGTCCCGGTACATTACCGATAACACCAGAAACTTTTCCGGTGACCAAAACAGGACTTCCCATATATAAATCTTTACCTCCGGACCATTCCGGAACTCCTCGTGACATCCGGGATCTCATCCGGGACTTTGAACAACATTCAGTAACCACGTATATCTATTCCCTATAACCCTAGTGTCATCGAACCTTAAGTGTGTAGACCCTACGGGTTCGGGAACCATGCAGACATGACCGAGTCGTTCTCCGGTCAATAACCAACAGCGGGATCTGGATACCCATGTTGGCTCCCACATGTTCCACGATTATCTCATCGGATGAACCACGATATCGAGGATTCAATCAATCTCGTAATCGATTCCCTTTGTCTAGCGGTATTGTACTTGCCCGAGATTCGATCGTCGCTATCCCGATACCTTGTTCAATCTCGTTACCGGTAAGTCTCTTTACTCGTTCCGTAACACATCATCCCATGATCAACCCCTTGGTCACATTGTGCACATTATGATGATGTCCTACCGAGTGGGCCCAGAGATACCTCTCCGTTACACGGACTGACAAATCCCAGTCTCGATTCGTGCCAACCCAACAGACACTTTCAGAGATACCCGTAGTGCACCTTTATAGCCACCCAGTTACATTGTGACGTTTGGTACACCCAAAGCATTCCTATGGTATCCGGGAGTTGCACAATCTCATGGTCTAAGGAAATGATACTTGACATTAGAAAAGCTTTAGCATATGAACTACATGATCTTTGTGCTAGGCTTAGGATTGGGTCTTGTCCATCACATCATTCTCCTAATGATGTGATCCCGTTATCAATGACATCCAATGTCCATGGTCAGGAAACCGTAACCATCTATTGATCAACGAGCTAGTCAACTAGAGGCTTACTAGGGACATGGTGTTGTCTATGTACCCACACATGTATCTGAGTTTCCTATCAATACAATTATAGCATGAATAACAAACGATTATCATGAACAAGGAAATATAATAATAACTAATTTATTATTGCCTCTAGGGCATATTTCCAACAAAACAACCTCCCGGGTTTGTTAATCCTAATAAACCCGACCATATTAACAAACTTCACAAAGCTCTTTATGGTCTTAAACAAGCTCCTAGAGCGTGGTATAAATGCTTGACCAAGTTCCTTATTGAGAAAGGCTTTGAGATTGAAAACATTAATTCTACTCTTTTTAATAAAAGGGTTAATGGTGAATTATTTGTCTGCCAAATTTATGTTGATGATATCATATTTGGTTCGACTAACCCTCATTTCAGTGAAAAGTTTGGAAAGTTAATGTCGAAGAAGTTTGAGATGTCTATGATGTGTGAACTCAAGTTCTTTCTTGGTTTGCAAATCAAGCAAACTAAGGAGGGCACCTTTGTCTCTCAAACAAAGTACACCAAGGACTTATTCAAGAAGTTCAACATGCAAGAAAGCAAAGGTATGAAAACACCCATGCCTACTAGTGGACATCTTGACTTGACCAAGGATGGCAAATCGGTTGACCAAAAGGTTTACCGCTCTATGATTTGTTCATTGTTATATCTATGTGCCCCCCGTCCCGATATTATGCTAAGTGTGTGCATGTGTGCACGATATCAAGCGGCCCCCAAAGAATGTCATCTTAAGGCTGTGAAAAGGATAGCGAGATACTTAATTCATACACCAAATTTTAGCATTTGTTATCCTAAGAGGTCTTCTTTTGATCTTGTTAGCTACTCAGATTCGGACTATGCCAGTGACAAGGTTGATAGAAAGTCCACTTCGGGTACTTGTCAACTTCTTGGTAGATCTCTTGTGTCTTGGTCCTCCAAGAAAGAAAACTCGGTATCCTTATCCGCCGCCGAAGCAGAATACATTGCCGCTGGTTCATGTTGTGCTCAATTACTTTGGATGATCCAAACTCTTAAAGATTATGGGATCTATGTGAAACATGTACCGTTGCTGTGTGATAATGAAAGTGCTATTAAGATTGCTCACAATCCTGTGCAACATTCTCGAACTAAGCATACTAAAGTTCGTCATCATTTCATTCGAGATCATGTTGCTAAAGGGGACATTGATCTTAAGCATGTTCGTACCAATAAGAAATTGGCGGATATATTCACCGAACCGCTTGATGAGAAAGTATTTTGTCATTGAGAGGTGAATTGAACATCATTGATGCTTCAAACTTGGAGTAGAAAATCCATTTGGATACATGCAAGGCATGATCCTTGGACTAATCCTTGATATTTCTCTTATCATGATGATCATATGTCTTGGATATATTTGCACCCGTGCATGCTATCTAACCCTTGTAGGTACTTGGATGAATCAAAATCTATGAGATTGCAAATCACTCACATCTTGAGCAATCTCTACATCACCAAGTCTCTACAATATGGTGTAGAAGACAAGGAAGCATGTAACTTTTCCACATATCCTTTGACAATTCCTCTATATCAAATTTCATTTATCAAATTTCATGATCGTCACTTTGGATACACACGTGCTTTTCCTTGCAAGACTAACCCATGTAGGTAGATGAACTCAAACTACAAGCGGTGCTCCCAACTCTTGATGTGCTACATCAACCTTGAGCATCCCACACAAGTTCAACTACATGATCAAATTCAACACCACCACCCAAGGTATGTTATTCCATCTTAGAGAAGCTTTCCCCCAAGTCATGGGTCAAAGCAACTCAACATGATGTGAATACATCAAAATTCTTAAACAAAAAATGGTAACCCCATTTTGAGATTAAACGATGACTGTGACCTACGATCAAGTGTTCTCACTTGACTCCTCAGTCAATATACTCAACATAGGTGACTTTGTCGCCGACCAATTCTAGATGAAATTCTCTAGTGTTTCTCTGTGATGTTTGCATTTGTCTCTTGCATATTTGTTCCCCTTCTTTATTAAAAAAACTTCATCTAGATTTCTTTTACTTTTCTCTGTTATGTTCTGCATTCCCTCCATACAATTCATTGCAAATTCTTTAGTAAATTCCTTGCAAATCTTTGTGAGATCTTATTTGCCTAGTGAGCTGAGATGACAACTATTCTCTCTTTGTGTTGAACTCGGACACGCTGATTTTTCTCTTTCGGTCAAACCGAACCATTTCGGTGCCACTGAAGAAAACAACTCGGTGTTACCGATTTCGATGCTGAGAAGACAATTTGCCATTTGCATCCTGCATATTTGTTCCAGCTCCACTCGATGATTCTTGTCCTCTACCTGCATCACATTCTATATGCTGCTTTGCTTTGTGACTCAAGGACCAAACCTATTTTGACTCACACTCCAGAAGATCCCTTCTTGGAAATTGATGTCAAAGGGGGAGAGAGAGATCACATCAAAGCTTAATCACATCAAAGGGGGAGAATGCTAAATCACATCAAAGAGAGAGAGACCCCAGATGCTTGGTATTCAAGAGGAGAGAAGTCACATGTCTTTAAGAGGGGAAAGACATGTTAGTTTGTGGTATGATTATTTTGCTCTGATTTGTTTTGCTCTCATTTTCTTTCCCCTATCTTCACCCATTATACAATATAAGATTCAGGGGGAGAAAGACTTCTAAGGGAAGGAAATCTTCGAATTCATTGCATATATTTACCTTTGGGGACATGTCTATATCTAATAGGAGTACCTAGTACTCACTCTGTACATGTCATCCCAATCTAGGTACTCTTGTGGTTTCCTGTTCCTGCTCTGTTTAGTAGATGTCTCTGTGTTATCTAACCTGGTTTACTCAGGTTCATCTCTTCCAAAGCCAGCTCAAGACCACAAGGTAAGTATATGCATCACACTCATGTGCATGATGATCTCTTGCTGATGTACATATTGTTTGCAAGAAGGACTCATGAACATGAAGGTACATTTCCTATATTCACATCATTTGCTCTGATGCTTATAGCCAAGATACATGTAACTCATTGCTTGCTATGACATGCTTATGCATTCACATGCTCTTATATTCCATATTTACATGATTGCATACATGTAGGGGGAGCCTATGCATGTTACATGTTCTTCCAAAGCTTTACTTGCTATTCTTTATATCTTTATCTAAAGCTTTGATGTATGTTGTCATCAATTATCAAAAAGGGGGAGATTGAAAGCACAAGTGCTTCTTGGGTGGTTTTGGTAATTAATGTCAACATATCTCTTGTTGGACTAATACTTTTATCTAGTATATTTCAGATGAGTTCAATAGTGGAGTGGCGTGGACAGAGGATGTGGAACCCCTTCAAGATGCTAAGGATAGAAGATTGGCAAAAGCTCAAGACTCTACATTTTCATTTTAGTGATCCAAGATCACATTGAGTCCATAGGAACGCCAATACTATTAAAAGGGGATGAAGTGTTGCTTAATGGCTTGCTTGCTCAAAGTGCTTAGTGATATGCTCCAAAGCCCTCAACCACTTTCTCATATCCACATATGGCCCAAACACAAAGTCAAACTCGGCCCCACCGATTTGATCTATCCGGCGCCACCGAGTTCATTTGACATAGCCACTGCCAGAAACCCTAATCAGTTTGATCTCACCGATGGGATCTCAGTCTCACTGAGATGGGCTTGCAAACTCTCTGTTACCTGTTGCAATTATTTTGGTCCCATCGTGATAAGCAATCGGTCCCACCGAGTTTGCCTGACCAACTCTCTATTTAGCTTATTACCAAAATCGGTTCCACCGAGTTTGTGTAATCGGTCAAACTGAGTTGAGGATTTACCCTAACCCTAGCACATCGGTCCCACCGAGTTGATCATATCGGTCCCATCAAAAAACCTAACGTTCACATTTCGAACTAAATTGGTCTGACCGAGTTTCATTGTTCGGTCTCACCGAGTTTGGTAAATTGTGTGTAATAGTTAGATTTTGTGTGGAGCCTATAAATACCCCTCCACCCACTCTTCATTCGCGGAGAGAGCCATCAGAACGTGCCTACACTTCCAGCATACATTTTCTGATAGAGAACCACCTACTCATGTGTTGAGATAAAGATATTCCATTCCAACCACAAGAATCTTGATCCCTAGCCTTCCCCAAGTTGCTTTCCACTCAAATCATCTTTCCACCAAATCCAAATCTGTGAGAGAGAGTTGAGTGTTGGGGAGACTATCATTTGAAGCACAAGTGCAAGGAGTTCATCATCAACACACCACCTATTACCTTTTGGAGAGTGGTGTCTCCTAGATTGGTTAGGTGTCACTTGGGAGCCTCCGACAAGATTGTGGAGTTGAACCAAGGAGTTTGTACGAGCAAGGTGATCGCCTACTTTGTGAAGATCTACCCTAGTGAGGCAAGTCCTTCGTGGGCCATGGCCATGGTGGGATCGACAAGGTTGCTTCTTTGTGGACCCTTCATGGGTGGAGCCCCTCTGTGGACTTGCGCAACTGTTACCCTTAGTGGGTTGAAGTCTCCATCAACATGGATGTACGATAGCACCACCTATCGGAACCACGGAAAAAATCTTCGTGTCTC
The DNA here is from genome assembly GCF_002162155.2 of Triticum dicoccoides. Lineage (NCBI taxonomy): Eukaryota > Viridiplantae > Streptophyta > Magnoliopsida > Poales > Poaceae > Triticum > Triticum dicoccoides. Next base: position 541,565,310 of record NC_041385.1, on the reverse strand, counting down.
AAATTGCGTTTGCATACTTCAATACCATCCCTTTACATTCTTGCAACTTGCATGCTTTACTTTCTGCTGCTCATATACTCTTGCCATGCTTGCTTGAAACGTATTGTGTATGCTTATACTTGTGCTAAAACTCCACCTCAACTTGAAGAAATTAAAAACTGCTACTTTTCTTTGTTGAGGATCTAATCACCCCCCCTCTAGACACCTCTTCTCGATCCTTTCATACGCCTCCCATTGGCAATAGCAAAGAAGTAGGCAGTGGGAGAGTCTCCTTTAAGCAACCAATTGATGGTACCCCTTTGGCGCCAATAAATTTCAGCATTACGATGCAACTGCACCAAAGTCTCCTCCAGAGAGAAATGCAGCACCCATTTTGAATCAGAGAGGCCGGAAGTATCAGCATGAAGGTCTAAAGCATTAATTTGAGTCATAAGCAGGGCCTTCTCCCTGTGCTCCTGTGCCGCGTGATTACGAGACCAACCACACAGGAATTTACGTAAGGAATAGGAGCAATGATGCCAGTCATCCATAGGACCGAAGGAGCAACGAACCATCGAGAGAGTATCCAAAATTTTAGACGAGAGGAGGTCACAAAAGCCATCAATCAGCAGCCAGGAAGCGTCAAACTGGAACCGAGGAGGGGTGGGAGAGCGCTGAAGCCCAGCATCAAGAATGAGCGGGGCATGGTCCGAGCCCACAATGGCCTTAGCCTTGAGAATAGATAAAGGAAAAAGAGAGTCCCAATTAGGGCACACAAAACACGGTCCAAGACAGAGCGAATAGGGGAGATTTGATGGTTAGTCCAAGTGAATCTAGACCCCACCCTAGGTATCTCACGAAGAGTGCAACTACTAATGAAGTCATTGAAAGCGTCTACTAGCGCCCAGGAGAAGTTGTTGGTGTTCTTATCAGTCGGGTAGCGAAGCAGATTAAAATCACCACCCACGAGGAGGGGAAGAGTGCAAGATTCAACCTTAATAGAAATCTCATCTAGGAACAGGGGGAGAGGGAATGATTGGCCGGGCCATACACCACCATGGCCTCCCAAAGGACATTTAATTGGCAATGATACAAAATAGTACTAGCCCAAAAATCCCATGATCGAAAGCTAAAAAGTCAAAAACTTCACGTTTAGAACCGATAAGGATGCCACCTGAATGGCCCGAGGAAGGGAGATAGTTCCAATCAAATTTATCATTTCCCGCAACTGCAACAAGCTCGTGGGGAGAGAAAGAAGCCTTGAAGGTCTCGACAAGGCCAACTAGATCAATATTATCGCCCCTCATGACATCTTTGAGTTGATCCCGGCGCCCCCGAGCGTTTAATCCCCTCCTATTCCAAAATAAGTCTTTCATTTGGAAGAAAGATTTTCAATATGGAGACTCGACTTGCAGGTGTTGGAGAACGTAGTATTTCAAAAAAAATCCTACGATCACGCAAGATCTATCTAGGAGAAGCATAGCAACGAGCGGGGAGAGTGTGTCCATGTACCCTCGTAGACGGAAAGTGGAAGCGTTTAGTAACGCGGTTTATATAGTTGAACGTCTTCATGATCCAACTGATACAAGTATCGAACGTACGACACCTTTGTGTTCAGCACACGTTCAGCATGATGACGTCCCTCGAGCTCATGATCCAGTTGAGGATAATGCAGAGTTCCGTCAGCATGACGGTGTGGCGATGATGATGATGAAGTTACCAGCGCAGGGCTTCGCCTAAGCACTATGACGATATGATCGAGGTGTTAATTGTGGAGGGGGGCACCGCACATGGCTAGGAACAATTGATGTGTGTTCTAGGGGTGCCCTCCCCACGTATATAAAGGAGGGATAGGGAGGAAGGCAGCCTAGGGCACACCCAAGTAGGAGGAATCCTACTTGGGCCCCTAGTCCAATTCGCCCCCCACCATATTTGGACAAGGGGGGAAGGAAGGAGGGGGAGGGGAAGGAAGTAGGAGTCCTACTTCATACTTTCATTTTCCTCCTCTCCTTTCCCTTTCTCCACATGTGGCTGGCCCTATAGGGGACGCACAAGCCCCTTGTGGGATGGCGTGTTCCCTTACTTGGCCCATTAAGCCCATATCTTTGTCGGGGGTTGCCCGAAACCCCTTCCGGTGACCCGGTATCATCCGGAACACTTCCGGTGTCCAAATACAATCGTCCTATATATGAGTATTTACCTCTCGACCATTTCGAGACTCCTCATCATGTCCATGATCTCATCCGGGGCTCGAAACAAACTTTGGTCATCAAATCACATAACTCATAATATATATTGTCATCGAACGTTAAGCATGCGGACCCTACGGGTTCGAGAACTATGTAGACATGACCAAGACACATCTCCAGTCAATAACCAATAGCGGAACCTGGATGCTCATATTGGCTCCTACATATTCTACGAAGATCTTTGTCGGTCAAACCGCATAACAACATACGTTGTTCCCTTTGTCATCGGTATGTTACTTGCCCGAGATTTGATCGTCGGTATCATCATACCTAGTTCAATATTGTTACCGGAAAGTCTCTTTACTCATTTCATAATGCATCATCCCATGACTAACTCATTAGTCACATTGCTTACAAGGCTTATAGTGATGTGCATTACCGAGAGGGCCCAGAGATACCTCTCTGATACACGGAGTGACAAATCCTAATCTCGATCTGTGCCAACCCAAAAAACACCTTTGGATACATCTGTAGAGCATATTTATAATCACCCTGTTGTGTTGTGACGTTTGATAGCACACAAGGTGTTCCTCCAGTATTCAGGAGTTGCATAATCTCATAGTCAGAGGAACATGTATAAGTCATGATGAAAGCAATAGCAATAAAACTAAAGGATCATTATGCTAAGCTAACGGATGGGCCTTGTCCATCACATCATTCTCTAATGATGTGATCCCATCCATCAAATGACAACACATGCTATGGTCAGGAAACATAACCCTCTTTGATTAACGAGCTAGTCAAGTAGAGGCATGATACGTCCATTTTGCATCATGCTTTTATATCGATATTTATTGCATTATGGGCTGTTATTACATGTTATGTAACAATACTTATGGCCATTATCTCTTATTTTACAAGCTTTATCATGAAGAGGGAGAATGCCGGCAGCTGGGATTCTGGCTGGAAAAGGAGCAAATATTGGAAACCTATTCTGCACAGCTCCAAAAGTCCTGAAACTCCACGAATGTCATTTTTGGAATTAATAAGAATTATTGAGCAAAGAAGTACCAGAGGGGGCCCACACCCTGGCCACGAGGGTGGGGGGCACGCCCCCCTATCTTGTGGGCCCCCTGTTGGCCCCCCGGTGCCCATCTTTTGCTATATGAGGCTTTTAACCTGGAAAAAAATCATAAGCAAGCTTACGGGACGAAATTCTGCCGCCACAAGGCGGAACCTTGGCGGAACCAATCTAGGGCTCCGGCGGAGCTGTTCTGCCGGAGAAACTTCCCTCCGGGAGGGGGAAATCATCACCATCATCATCACCGATGATCCTCTCATCGGGAGGGGGTCAATCTCCATCAACATATTCACCAGCACCATCTCCTCTCAAAACCCTAGTTCATCTCTTGTATCCAATCTTGTATCAAAACCACAAATTGGTACCTGTGGGTTGCTAGTAGTGTTGATTACTCCTTGTAGTTGATGCTAATTGGTTTACTTGGTGGAAGATCATATGTTCAGATCCTTAATGCATATTAATACTCCTCTGATCATGAACATGAATATGCTTTGTGAGTAGTTACGTTTGTTCCTGAGGACATGGGTGAAGTCTTACTATTAGTAGTCATGTGAATTTGGTATTCGTTCGATATTTTGATGAGATGTATGTTGTCTCTCCTCTAGTGGTGTTATGTGAACATCGACTACATGACACTTCACCATTATTTGGGCCTAGAGGAAGGCATTGGGAAGTAATAAGTAGATGATGGGTTGCTAGAGTGACAGAAGCTTAAACCCTAGTTTATGTGTTGCTTCGTAAGGGGATGATTTGGATCCACTAGTTTCATGCTATGGTTAGGTTTACCTTAATACTTCTTTTGTAGTTGCGGATGCTTGCAATAGGGGTTAATCATAAATGGGATGCTTGTCCAAGAAAGGGCAGTACCCAAGCATCGGTCCACCCACATATCAAATTATCAAAGTAACGAACGCGAATCATATGAGCGTGATGAAAACTAGCTTGACGATAATTCCCATGTGTCCTCGGGAGCGCTTTTATCATTATAAGAAATTGTCCAGGCTTGTCCTTTGCTACAAAACGGATTGGGCCACCTTGATGCACCTTATTTACTCTCATTGCTCGTTACCCTTTACAAATTATCTTATGACAAAACTATCTGTTACCTACAATTTCAGTTCTTGCAGAGAATACCTTACTGAAAACCGCTTGTCATTTCCTTCTGCTCCTCGTTGGGTTTGACACTCTTACTTATCGAAAGTACTACGATAGATCCCCTATACTTGTGGGTCATCAAGACTCTTTTCTGGCGCCGTTGCCGGGGAGTGAAGCACCTTTGGTGAGTGGAACTTGGTAAGGAAACATTTATATAGTGTGCTGAAATTTTCTGTCACTTGTTACTATGGAAACTAATCCTTTGAGGGGCTTGTTCGGGGCATCTTCACCCTGACCAGTAGAGCAAAGAGTTGCCCCTCAACCTACTGAACCTACTGAAAATGTTTACTTTGAGATTTTTTCGGGTATGATAGAGAAACTGCTAGCTAATCCCTTTGCAGGAAATGGAACATTGCATTCCGATTTACGCCTTATCTATGTGGATGAAGTTTGTGGATTATTTAAGCTTGCAGGTATTCCCGATGATGTTGTTAAGAGGAAGGTCTTCCCTTTATCTTTGAAGGGAGATGCATTGACTTGGTATAGGCTATGTGATGATACAGGATCTTGGAACTATAAACGATTGAAATTGGAATTTCACCAGAAGTTCTATCCTGCGCATCTTGTTCATCGTGATCGTAATTACATATATAATTTCTAGCCTCGCGAAGGAGAAAGCATCGCTCAAGCTTGGGGGAGGCTTAAGTCAATGTTATATTCATGCCCCAATCATGAGCTCTCAAGAGAAATGATTATTCAAAAAAATTATGCTCGACTTTCTCTCAATGATCGCACCATGCTTGATACTTCCTGTGCTAGTTCTTATATGCTGAAGACTACTGACTCAAGTGGGATTTACTGGAAAGAATTAAACGCAACTCTGAAGATTGGGGTTCCGGCGATGGTAAGGAGTCAGGTATGACACCTAAGTTTGATTGTGTTAAATCTTTTATGGATACCGATGCTTTTCGTGGATTTAGTGCTAAATATGGACTTGACTCTGAGATAGTAGCTTCTTTCTGTGAATCTTTTGCTACTCACGTTGATATCCCTAAGGAGAAGTGGTTTAAATATAATCCTCCCACTGAAGTAAAAATAGTTGCACCTGTTACAGTTGAAGAAAAGACTATCACTTATACAGATCCTATTGTTCCTACTACTTATGTCGAGAAACCACCTTTTCCTGTTAGAATAAAGGATCATGCTAAAGCTTCAACTGTGGTTCGTAAGAGTAATACTAGAACATATACACCTCCTGAGCAAATTAAAGTTGAACCTAGTATTGCTATGGTTAAAGATCTCCTGGCTAATAATATAGAAGGGCATGTTATTTACTTCTGTGAGGAAGCTGCTAATATTACTAGACCCGATGCTAAGATACATAGACCTGTTGCAGGCATGTCTATTATTTCTGTTAAAATAGGAGATCATTGTTATCATGGCTTATGTGATATGGGTGCTAGTGCTAGTACAATACCTATTTCCTTATATAATGAAATTATGCATGATATCGCACCCACTGAGTTGGAAGATATTGATGTTACAATTAAGCTTGCCAATAGAGATACTATTTCACCAGTCGGGATTGTTAGAGATGTTGAAGTCTTGTGTGGGAAGGTTAAATATCCTACTGATTTTCTTGTTCTTGGTTCCCCACAAGATGACTTTTGTCCCATTATATTTGGCAGACCCTTCTTGAATACTGTTAATGCTAGGATTGGTTGTGAAAATGACGTTGTTACAATTGGCTTGGGGGATATGAAACATGAGTTTAATTTTGCTAAATTTCGTAGACAACCCCATGATAAAGAATTGCCTAGTAAGGATGAAATTATTGGTCTTGCTTCTATTGTCGTGCCTCCTATTGATCCTTTAGAACAATATTTGCTAGACCATGAAAATGATATCTTTATGAATGAAAGAAGGGATATAGATGAATTATTCCTTAAACAGGGTCCTATTCTGAAACACAACTTGCCTGTTGAAATCCTAGGGGATCCCCCTCCACCCAAGGGTGATCTCGTGTTTGAGCTCAAACCATTACCTGATAATCTTAGATATGCTTATCTTGATGGAAATAAGATATATCCTGTTATTATTAGTGCTAACCTTTCAGAGCAAGAAGATGAAAGATTATTGAAAACTCTGAAGAAGCACCGTGCTGCTATTGGATATACTCTGGATGATCTTAAGGGCATTAGTCCCACTCAATGCCAACACAAAATTAAATTGGACGAAGGCTCCAAACCAGTTAGAGATCATCAACGATGGTTAAATCCTAAGATGAAAGAAATGGTAAGAAAGGAGATACTAAAGCTCCTTGAGGCAGGTATAATTTATCCTGTTGCTGATAGTGATTGGGTAAGTCCTGTCCATTGCATCCCTAAGAAGGGAGGTATTACTATTGTTCCTAATGATAAAGATGAATTGATTCCACAAAGAATTATTACAGGTTATAGGATGGTAATTGATTTCCGTAAATTAAATAAAGCTACTAAGAAAGATCATTACCCTTTACCTTTTATTGATCAAATGCTAGAAAGACTATCCAAACATACACATTTTTGCTTTCTAGATGGTTATTCTGGTTTCTCTCAAATACCTATGTCAGCAGACGATCAATCAAAAACTACTTTTACTTGCCCTTTTGGTACTTTTGCTTATAGACGTATGCCTTTTGGTTTATGTAATGCACCTGCTACCTTTCAAAGATGCAGGATGGCTATATTCTCTGACTTTTATGAAAAGATTTGTGAGGTATTCATGGATGACTTCTCCGTTTATGGATCCTCTTTTGATGATTGCTTGAGCAAACTTGATCGAGTTTTGTAGCGATATGAAGACACTAGTCTCGTCTTGAATTGGGAAAAGTGCCACTTTATGGTTAATGAAGGCATTGTCTTGGGGCATAAAATTTCTGAAAGAGGTACTGAAGTTGATAAAGGTGAAGTTGATACTATAGAAAAGATTCCATGTCCCAAGGACATTAAAGGTATAAGAAGTTTCCTTGGTCATGCTGGTTTTTATAGGAGGTTCATTAAGGACTTTTCTAAAATCTCTAGGCCTCTAACTAATTTATTGCAAAAGGATATTCCTTTTGTGTTTGATGATGATTGTGTAGAAGCATTTGAAATACTTAAGAAAGCTTTGATCACTGCACCTATTGTTCAGCCACCTGATTCGAATTTAACCTTTGAAATTATGTGTGATGCTAGTGATTATGTTGTAAGTGTTGTTCTAGGGCAAAGAGTTGATAAGAAATTAAATGTTATCCAGTATGCTAGTAAAACTCTTGATACTGCCCAGAGAAATTATGCAACTACTGAAAAAGAATTCTTAGCAATTGTATTTGCTTGTGATAAGTTCAGACCTTATATTGTTGATTCTAAAGTTACTATTCACACTGATCATGTTGTTATTAAATATCTGATGGAAAAGAAAGATGCTAAACCTAGACTTATTAGATGGGTCCTCTTGCTCCAAGAAATTGATTTGCATATTATTGATAGAAATGGAGTTGAGAACCCCGTTACAGACAACTTGTCTAGGTTAGAGAATGTTCTTGATGACCCACTACCTATTGATGATAGCTTTCCTGATGAACAATTAGCGGTCATTAATGCTTCTCGTACTGCTCCATGGTATGCTGATTATGCTAATTACATTGTTGCTAAATTTATACCACCTAGTTTCACATACCAGCAAAAGAAAAAGTCCTTTTATGATTTAAGACATTACTTCTAGGATGACACACACCTTTATAAAGAAGGATTAGATGGTGTTATTAGACGTTGTGTACTGAGCATGAACATGAACAGATTCTACGCAAGTGTCACTCCGAACCATATGGAGGACACCACACTGGAGATAGAACTGCACATAAGGTATTGCAATCTGGTTTTTATTGGCCTACTCTCTTCAAAGATGCCCTTAAGTTTGTCTTGTCTTGTGATGAATGTCAAAGAATTGGTAATATTAGTAGACGTCAAGAAATGCCTATGAATTATTCTCTTGTTATTGAACCATTTGATGTTTGGGGCTTTGATTATATGCGACCTTTTCCTGCTTCTAATGGATACACACATATTTTAGTTGTTGTTGATTACGTTACTAAGTGGATAGAAGCTATTCCAACTAGTAGTGCTGATCACAACACTTCTATTAAGATGCTTAAAGAAGTTATTTTCCCGAGGTTTGGAGTCCCTAGATACTTAATGACTGATGGTGGTTCACATTTTATTCATGGTGCTTTTCGTAAAATGCTTGGTAAGTATGATGTTAATCATAGAACTGCATCTCCTTATCACCCACAGTTTAGTGGTCAAGTAGACTTGAGTAACAGAGAGTTCAAATTAATTTTGCAAAAGACTGTCAATAGATCTAGAAAGAATTGGTCCAAGAAACTTGATGATGCATTATGGGCCTATAGAACTGCATATAAAAATCCTATGGGTATGTCTCTGTATAAGATGGCTTATGGAAAAGCATGTCACTTACCTCTCGAACTTGAACATAAAGCATATTGGGCCATTAAAGAGCTCAACTATGACTTCAAACTTGCCGGTGAGAAGAGGTTATTTGATATTAGCTCACTTGATGAATGGAGAACCCAAGCCTATGAGAATGCCAAGCTGTTCAAATAAAAAGTTAAAAGATGGCATGACAAAAGAATACAAAAGCATGAGTTTAACATAGGTGATTATGTGTTGCTATTCAACTCTCGTTTAAGATTTTTTTGCAGGGAAACTTCTCTCTAAATGGGAAGGTCCTTACATTATCGAGGAGGTCTATCGTTCCGGTGCCATAAAAATCAACAACTACGAAGGCACAAGTCCGAGGGTGGTGAACGGTCAAAGAATCTAACATTATATCTCAGGTAATCCTATAAATGTTGAAACTAATATTATTGAAACCGTAACCCTGGAGGAATACATAAGGGACACTTTCCGGAATGTTTCAGATTCCGAAAAGGAATAGGTATGTGGTACGGTAAGTAAACCGACTCCAAAACAATTCTAATGGCAACTTTTCTCCGTTTTGGAATATTTAAGAATTTAGGGAAGCAAGAAGTGATCCGGGAAGGACACGAGGCCTCCATGAGGGTGGAGGGCGCGCCCACCCTTACTGGGCGTGCCCCACTGCCTCGTGGGCACCTCGTGTGCCTCCCGGACTCCGTTTTCTTGCACGTTACTTCTTTTGGTTGGTAAAAATTCATTATATAATCTCCCGAAGGTTTTGACCACCGTATCACGCAAAAATCTTCTGTCTTTGTTTCGAGCTGTTTCTGTCGCAGATTTGAGCAACATGTCATCCCAGGATTCGAAGGAAGAAAGCTATGTGGCTGATTACCTTGCAGACCCTAAAGTCTAAGGGGACTTGGATCATTGTGGCTGGACCACCGAGGAAGAAGAAGACTACGAGCCTAAGGGAAAGGAGGAGACGAGCTCAGACGAAGATGAAGTCCCATTACCTCAACCTGGGGACATGCATGTGGATTTTAAAAAGTCAAGCCTCCCTGATAAGGCAAAGAAGCCCAAGATCGAGTTTATCCCTTTTCGTCTCTTGCAGGAAAACAAACAGGAACTATGTAAAAGGATATTAAGTCTTGAGCGGGAGATCGATGATCTAAGGGAGCAAAATTCCATTCTCAAGCGCAAGTTGAGGAGGAAGCCTACATCATCATCACCACCTCCGAGGACATAATCACCTGGGTATGGGCACTCCCCTTGGCAACTGCCAAGCTTGGGGGAGGTGCCCTGGTGTCATATCACCATCACACTCCTATCTTTACCATTTTACTTAGTTCGATCCTTTTGGTAATATCTAGATCTAGTATAATAAAGTTTTGGTTTGAATTAGTTTTGATAGTTGCTTTGTGATCCCTTTATGTAATCGAGTCCGTGAGCTATATAATAAAGATTAGTGTTGAGTCAAGGGCTTTGCTATCTTACTATGATCTTGAGAAAATAGAAAGAATAAAAAGGAATAAAAGAGTTCATATTGATCTTATGGATAGTAATGACTTCACATATAAAGAGTATGAGACTTAAAAGTTGTTGAAAGTTGACAAACATAGTTTTGTTCATCGTTGCAATTAATAGGAAGTAATAAAGAAAGAGAGGTTTTCACATATAAATATACTATCTTGGACATCTTTTATAATTGTGAGCACTCATTAAAGTATGACATGCTAAAGAGTTGATGTTGGACAAGGAAGACAACATAATGGGTTATGTTTTCTCACATCTCAGTTAAAGTATATTGTCATGGATCATTCAAACATGTTGAGTTTGCCTTTCCCCCTCATGCTAGCCAAATTCCTTGCACCAAGTAGAGATACTACTTGTGCTTCCAAATTTCCTTAAACCCAGTTTTGCCATGAGAGTCCACCATACCTACCTATGGATTGAGTAAGATCCTTCAAGTAAGTTGTCATGTTGCAAGCAATAAAAATTGCTCTCTAAATATTTATGACTTATTAGTGCGGAGAAAATAAGCTTTATACGATCGTGTGATATGGAAGTAATAAAAGCGACGGACTGCATAATAAAGGTTCATATCACAAGTGGCAATATAAAGTGACGTTCTTTTGCATTAAGATTTTGTGCATCCAACCCTAAAAGCACATGACAACCTCCGCTTCCCTCTGCGAAGGGCCTATCTTTTAATTTATGTCTTTTACATTATGCAAGAGTCAAGGTGATCTTCACCTTTCCCTTTTTCATTTTATCCTTTGGCAAGCACCTTGTGTTGGAAAGATCCTGATATATATATCCAATTGGATGTCAGTTAGCATGAACTATTATTGTTGACATCACCCAAAGGTGAATACGTTGGGAGGCAAAATTATAAGCCCCTATCTTTCTTAGTGTCCAATTAAAACTCCATAACCATAAGTATTGCGTGAGTGTTAGCAATTGTAGAAGACTATATGATAGTTGAGTATGTGGACTTGCTGAAAAGCTCTATTCTTGACTCTTTCTGATGTTATGATAAATTGCAATTGCTTCAATGACTGAGATTATAGTTTGTTAGTTCTCAATGAAGTTTATGATCCACCCTTGACATTGTGAATAGATTGTTACTTGAGCATAAGAAATCATATGACAAAATCTATATATGTTGCTATTATAAGAATGATCGTGATGCCCTCATGTCCGTATTTTATTTTTATCGACACCTCTATCTCTAACATGTGGACATATTTCTCGATATTGGCTTCCACTTGAGGACAAGCGAGGTCTAAGCTTGGGGGAGTTGATACATCCATTTTGCATCATGCTTTTATATCGATATTTATTGCATTATGGGCTGTTATTACATGTTATGTCACAATACTTATGGCTATTCTCTCTTATTTTACAAGGTTTATCATGAAGAGGGAGAATGTCGGCAGCTGGGATTCTGGCTGGAAAAGGAGCAAATATTGGAAACCTATTCTGCACAGCTCCAAGAGTCCTGAAACTCCACGAAGTCATTTTTGGAATTGATAAGAATTATTGAGAAAAGAAAGTACCAGAGGGGGCCCACACTCTAGCCACGAGGGTGGGGGGCGCCCCCCCTACTGGGCGCGCCCCCTGTCTCGTGGGCCCCCTGTTAGCCCTCCGGTGCCCATCTTCTACTATATGAAGGCTTTTACCCTGGAAAAAAATCATAAGCAAGCTTACAGGATGAAACTCCGCCGCCACGAGGCGGAACCTTGGCGAAACCAATCTAGGGCTCCAGCGGAGCTATTCTAACGGGGAAACTTCCCTCCGGGAGGGGGAATCATCACCATCCTCATCACCAACGATCCTCTCATCGGGAGGGGGTCAATCTCCATCAACATCTTCACCAGCACCATCTCCTCTCAAAACCCTAGTTCATCTCTTGTATCCAATCTTGTATCAAAACCACAAATTGGTACGTGTGGGTTGCTAGTAGTGTTGATTACTCCTTGTAGTTGATGCAAATTGGTTTACCTGGTGGAAGATCATATGTTTAGATCCTTAATGCATATTAATACTCCTCTGATCATGAACATGAATATGCTTTGTGAGTAGTTATGTTTGTTCCTGAGGACATTGGTGAAGTCTTACTATTAGTAGTCATGTGAATTTTGTATTCGTTTGATATTTTGATGAGATGTATGTTGTCTCTCCTCTAGTGGTGTTATGTGAACGTCGACTACATGTCACTTCACCATTATTTGGGCCTAGAGGAAGGCATTGGGAAGTAATAAGTAGATGATGGGTTGCTAGAGTGACAGAAGCTTAAACCCTAGTTTATGCGTTGCTTCGTAAGGGGCTGATTTGGATCCACTAGTTTCATGCTATGGTTAGGTTTACCTTAATAGTTCTTTTGTAGTTGCAGATGCTTGCAATAGGGGTTAATCATAAGTGGGATGCTTGTCCAAGAAAGGGCAGTACCCAAGCACTGGTCCACCCACATATCAAATTATCAAAGTAACGAACGAGAATTATATGAGCGTGATGAAAACTAGCTTGACAATAATTCCCATGTGTCCTCGGGAGCGCTTTTCTCATTATAAGAAATTGTCTAGGCTTGTACTTTGCTACAAAAAGGATTGGGCTACCTTACTGCACCTTATCTACTTTCATTGCTCATTACCCTTTACAAATTATCTTATCACAAAACTATCTATTACCTACAATTTCAGTGCTTGCAGAGAATACCTTACTAAAAACTGCTTGCCATTTCCTTCTGCTCCTCATTGGGTTCGACACTCTTACTTATCGAAAGGACTACGATAGATCCCCTATACTTTTTGACTTTCATTCTCTTTCTATTTTCTGTCGTGGTCATGTTTTGAGTCATACTCAACTTTACACCTTGCAATACAGGCCAGAACTCCTTTGACTGTTCCATTTTGAACTACTTCAAAAATCTTGTCAAGGTATGTACTCATTGAAAAATCTTATCAAGCATTTTGATCTATCTCTATAGATCTTGATGCCCAATATGTAAGCAGCTTCACCGAGGTCTTTCTTTGAAAAACTCCTTTCAAAAACTCCTTTATGCTTTCCAGAAAATTCTACATCATTTCCGATCAACAATATGTCATTCACATATACTTATCAGAAAGGCTGTAGTGCTCCCACTCACTTTCTTGTAAATACAAGCTTCACCGTAAGTCTATATAAAACTATATGCTTTGATCAGCTTATCAAAGCGTATATTCCAACTCCGAGATGCTTGCACCAGTCCATAGATGGATCGCTAGAGCTTGCACATTTTGTTAGCACCTTTAGGATTGACAAAACCTTTTGGTTGCATCATATACAACTCTTCTTTAATAAATCCATTAAGGAATGCAGTTTTGATATCCATTTGTCAGATTTCCTAAAATGTGGCAATTGCTAACATGATTCAGACAAACTTTAAGCATCGATGCAAGTGAGAAGATCTCATTGTACTCAACATCTTGAACTTGTCAAAAACCCTTTTCGACAAGTCGAGCTTTGTAGATAGTAACACTACTATCAGCGTTCGTCTTCCTCTTGAAGATCCATTTAGTCTCAATGGCTTGCCGATCATCGGGCAAGTCCACCAAAGTCCACACTTTGTTCTCATACATGGATTCTATCTCAGATTTCATGGCCTCAAGCCATCTGTCAGAATCTGGGCTCATCATTGCTTCCTCATAGTTTGTAGGTTCATCATGGTATAGTAACATGACTTCCAGAACAGGATTATCGTACCACTCTGGTGCGGATCATACTCTGGTTGACCTACGAGGTTCGGTAGTAACTTGATCTAAAGTTTCATGTTCATCATCATTAACTTCCTCACTAATTGGTGCAGGCATCACTGGAACTGATTTCAGTGATGAGCTACTTTCCAATTCGAGAGAAGGTACAATTACCTCATCAAGTTATACTTTCCTCCCACTCACTTCTTTTGAGGGCAACTCCTTCTCTAGAAAGGATCCACTCTTAGCAACAAAGATCTTGTCTTCGGATCTGTGATAGAAGGTGTACCCAACAGTTTCTTTTGGGTATCCTATGAAGACGCACTTCTCCGATTTGGGTTTGAGCTTATCAGGCTGAAACTTTTTCACATAAGCATCGCAACCCCAAACTTTAAGAAACGACAACTTAGGTTTCTTGCTAAACCACAGTTCATATAGTGTTGTCTCAACGGATTTTTAGACGGTGCCCTATTTAACGTGAATGCAGCTGTCCCTAATGCATAACCGCAAAACAATAGTGGTGAATTGGTAAGACACATCAGAGATTGCACCATATCTAATAAAGTACGGTTATGATGTTCGGACACACCATTACACTATGGTGTTCCGGGTGGCGTGAGTTGTGAAACTATTCCACATTGTTTCAAATGAAGACCAAATGCATAACTCAAATATTCGCCTCTGCGATTAGATCGTAGAAACTTTATTTTCTTGTTACGATGATTCTCAACTTCACTCTGAAATTCTTTGAACTTTTCAAATGTTTCAGACATGTGTTTCATTAAGTAGATATACCCATATCTACTCAAATCATCTGTGGAGGTTGGAAATAACGATACCCTCCACGAGCCTCAACACTCATCGAACTGCATACATCGGTATGTATTATTTCCAATAAGTCAGTGGCTCGCTCCATTGTTCCAGAGAACGGAGTCTTAGTCGTCTTTCCCATGAGGCATGGTTCGCAAGCATCAAATGATTCATAATCAAGTGATTCCAAAATTCCATCCACATGGAGTTTCTTCATGCGCTTTACACCAATATGACCTAAACAGCAGTGCCACTAGTATGTTGCACTATCATTATCAACTTTGCATCTTTTGGCATCAATATCATGAATATGTGTATCACTATGATCGACATTCAATAAACCATTCACCGCTTGGGTGTATGACCATAAAAGGTTTTATTCATGTAAAAAGAATAACAATTATTCTTTGACTTAAACCAATCATATTATGCTCAACGCAAACACCAAATAACATTTATTTTAAAGTGAACATTAATCCCGAAGGTAAAGGGAGTGTGCGGTGGTGATCTTATCAACCTTTCAAATCATTTCCAACACACATTGTCACCTCGCCCTCAACTAGTCTTTGTTCATTTTGTAACTCATGTTTCGAGTTACTAATCATAGCAACAGAACCAGTATCAAATACCCAGGGGCTACTATGAACACTAGTAAAGTACACATCGATAACATGTATATCATATATACTTTTGTTCACTTTGCCATCCTTCTTATCCGCCAAGTATTTGGGGCAGTTCCGCTTCCAGTGACCATTTCCTTTGCAGTAGAAGCACTCAGTTTCAGGCTTGGGTCTAGCTTTGGGCTTCTTCATGGGAGTGGCAACTTGCTTGCGATTCTTCTTGAAGTTCCCTTTCCTTCCCTTGCCCTTTTACGTGAAATTAGTGGTCTTGTCAACCATCAACATTTGATGCTTTTCTTGATTTTTACCTTCATTGATTTTAGCATCATGAAGAGCTCGGGAATCGTTTTCGTCATCCCTTGCATATTATAATTCATCACGAAGTTCCAGTAACTTGGTGATAGTGACTAGAGAACTCTGTCAATCACTATCTTATCTGGAAGATTAACTCCCATTTGATTCAAGCGATTGTAGTACTCAGACATTCTGAGCACATGCTCACTGGTTGAGCTATTCTCCTCCATCTTGTAGGCGAAGTACTTGTCAGAGGTCTCATACCTCTCGACTCGGGCATGAGTCTGAAATACCAATTTCAGCTCTTGGAACATCTTATATGCTCTGTGGCGTTCAAAACGTTTTTGAAGTCCCGGTTCTAAGCCGTAAAGCATGGCGTAGTAAACTATCAAGTAGTCATCATACCGAGCTTGCCAAAGGGTCATAACGTCTGCATATGCTCCTGTAATAGGTCCATCACCTAGCGGTGCATCAAGGACATAATTCTTCTGTGCAGCAATGAGGATAACCCTCAGATCATGGACCCTGTCTGCATCAATGCTACTATCATATTTCAACTTATTTTTCTCTAGGAACATATCAAAAACAAAACAGGGGAGCTATACGCTAGCTATTGATCTACAACATAGATATGGAAAAACTATCAAGACTAAGTTCATGATACATTAAAGTTCAATTAATCATATTATTTAAGAACTCCCACTTAGATAGACATCCCTCTAGTCATCTAAATGATCACGTGATCCATATCAAGTAAACCATGTCCTATCATCACATGAGCTGGAGTAGTTTTCAATGGTGAACATCACTATCTTGATCATATCTACTATATGATTCATGCTCGACCTTTCAGTCTCAGTGTTCCAAGGCCATATCTACATATGCTAGGCTTGTCAAGTTTAACCCGAGTATTCTGCGTGTGCAAAACTGGCTTGCACCCATTGTATGTGAACGTAGAACTTATCACACCCGACCATCACGTGGTGTCTCGGCACGACGAACTGTAGCAATGGTGCATACTCAGGGAGAACACTTATACCTTGAAATCTAGTGAGGGATCATCTTATAATGCTACCGCCGTACTAAGAAAAATAAGATGCGTAAAGGATAAACATCACATGCAATCAAAATAAGTGATATGATATGGCCATCATCATCTTGTGCCTTTGATCTCCATCTCCAAAGCACCGTCATGATCACCATCATCACCGGCTTGACACCTTAATCTCCATCATAGCATCGTTGTTGTCTCGCCAACTATTGCTTCAATGACTATCACTACCGCTTAGTGATAAAGTAAAGAAATTGCATGGCGATTGCATTTCATACAATAAAGTGACAACCATAAGGCTCCTGTCGGTTGCCGATAACAGTTACAAAACATGATCATCTCATACAACAATTTATATCTCATCATGTCTTGACCATATCGCACCCTTGGAGGGCCTCGCGCCGCCTGCGGGGGGGCCGACTCCGTCTCTGGAGCCCGCGACGCGTGGCTCGTCGCCTGGCGCACGAACGACGCCGCTCACCAGGCCTGGACTACCAGGGTGATGTGGATGTTCGCGGGCCATGCCACGGTTTCTCTCCGCGACTAGCCCAATACTGGTCCGCACCAGTACTCGCAGTCCGGTTCCGGACGAACCGATTGCCGTGGTCGTCTTCTTCTTAGGAGCCATGGCGATGAAGAACTTCTAGGCCAACTACTAGACCAGATTCTCACAATTGTGCCCCCTACCTGGCGCACCAAAGATGTCGGTGGGAAACGACACCTATGGGATCACAAGAATCCCTACTACGGTTGCGGGGCGCGGGGTTGTGAGAAGAGCGGGATTAACAGTCAGCACAAGGATCGTTTACCCAGGTTCGGGCCGCGAGGATGTGTAAAACCCTAGTCCTGCTTCCGTGGATGTATTGAGTGTTCTTGAGCTCTCCAACTAGCTATGGGCGCTGCGTGGTCCAAAAGAGTCGAATCCCCTTCCAGTACACCATCGACCTCCTTTTATAGGCGAAAGGGGCTGCCACAGTGGCACACAGGAGGTGGAAAGGCCTACAGAGCTGCGAGCTTATCGCCCGTATTATAGGACAAGGTGCATTTAATGCATAGCTTAGGTGTCCTCTCGCTTTATCGGGGGTGGGAGTGAGGTCTGTCCCGTCCGTCGCCGCTCCTCCTCGCTTCGACACACGCCCTGGCCAGCGATGCATGTGGTGCCATGTAGGCAGGCAAGCAGTTGAGGTGGCGCGGTGGTGGAGCCTCCACGAAGATCTGCATGTCGCCACGCAGGTGTGTGCTGAGTTGGCCTGGAAGCTGCATGTTGCCATGCAGGTGCCTGCCCAGCTGGTTGGGCTGGCAGCTGCATGTGAACAGCGATGGGGATTTGGTTGGTGCGGGCCTGTCGGTGGCCCCGCTGTCGCCCTTGGCAAGGGTCTTGCCGTGGCGTGCTGGCATCCCCGGCAAGGATCTTGCCGGGGGCCTTATGGATTTTCCTCGGCAAGGATCTTGACGAGGATTGTCGCCCTCCAATCCTTATCTGATCTTGAATATTCTTTGTCTTCACAAAGATCTGCATGCCACCATGGAGGTGCCTCCCGAGCCCTGGTCCAACGTAGTTGATGGTGTTGGATACCGTGGGGTTCGAGGGTGGCTCACTCCGCTGGTGTGGGCAAGCCTCCCCGGCAAGGGTCTTGCCGAGGAAACCTGCTTCATCCATCTGCACTTTGTGGCTTTGGTCCTTGATGTTGCCCTGTTTGTCTCGTGCCTTCGGCTTCTCTTCGGCTTCCCTCCTTTGCCCTGTTGTGTGCGGCCGTGGCGCGCGGCTCTGACTGCCCGTGCACAAGTAAAGGGGTCAAAAGGAGAGCCGCTACTTTTGTACACCAACAATGGTGAACCGTTATTTGATCAAGTCGGAGCATGATTTATTTATTGATTGTCTTCCTTATGAGTGGCGGTCGGGGACGAGCGATGGTCTTTTCCTACCAATCTATCCCCCTAGGAGCATGAGCGTAGTACTTCTTTTTGATAACTAATAGATTTTTGCAATAAGTATGTGAGTTCTTTATGACTAATGTTGAGTCCATGGACTATACGCACTCTCACCCTTCCACCATTGCTATCCTCTCTAATACCGCGCACCTTTCGCCAATATCATACACCCACCATATACCTTCCTCAAAACCGCCACCATACCTACCTATTATGGCATTTCCATAGCCATTCCGAGATATATTGCCATGCAACTTTCCACCATTCTGTTTCTTATGACACGCTCCATCATTGTCATATTTATTTGCATGATCATGTAGTTGACGTCGTATTTGTGGCAAAGCCACCATTCATGATTTTCATACATGTCACTCTTGATTCAGTGCACATCCCGGTACACCGCCGGAGGCATTCACATAGAGTCATATTTTGTTCTAAGTATTGAGTTGTAAGTAAATAACTGTGTGATGATCATCATTATTAGAGCATTGTCCAAGTGAGGAAAGGATGATGGAGACTATGATTCCCCCACAAGTCAGGATGAGACTCCGAACGAAAAAAAGAGGCCATAAAAAAAAGAGAAAGGCCGAAATAAAATAAAATAAAAATGTGATAAAAGAGAGAAGGGACAATGCTACTATCCTTTTACCACACTTGTGCCTCAAAGTAGCACCATGATCTTCATGATAGAGAGTCTCCTATGTTTTCACTTTTATACTAGTGGGACTTTTACATTATAGAACTTGGCTTGTATATTCCAATGATGGGCTTCCTCAAATTGCCCTAGGTCTTCGTGAGCAAGCAAGTTGGATGCACACCCACTTAGTTTCTTCTGTGGAGCTTTCATACACTTATAGCTCTAGCGCATCCATTGCATGGCAATCCCTACTCACTCACCTCGATATCTATTTATGGGAATCTCCATAGCCCGTTGATACGCCTAGTTGATGTGAGAATATCTTCTCCTTTTTGTGTTCTCCACGACCACCATTCTATTCCACCTATAGTGCTACCATGGCTCACGCTCATGTATTGCGTGAAGATTGAAAAAGTTTGAGAACATCAAAAGTATGGAACAATTTCTTGGCTTGTCATCGGGGTTGTGCATGATTTAAATATTTTATGTGATGAAGATAGAGCATAGCCAGACTATATGATTTTGTAGGGATAACTTTCTTTGGCCATGTTATTTTGAGAAGACATGATTGCTTTATTAGTATGCTTGAAGTATTATTGCTTTTATGTCAATATTAAACTTTTGTCTTGAATCTTATGGATCTGAACATTCATGCCACAATAAAGAGAATTACATTGAAAATTATGTTAGGTAGCATTCCACATCAAAAATTCTGTTTTTATCATTTATGGGGATGCTTGATACGTCTCCAACGTATCTATAATTTTTGATTGTTCCATGCTATTATATTATCTGTTTTGGATGTTTAATGGGTTTTAATATGCTCTTTTATATTTTTTTGGGACTAACCTATTAACCAAAGGCCTAGTGCCAGCTTCTTTTTTTTGCCAATTTTAGTGTTTTGCAAAAAAGGAATACCAAATGGAATCCAAACAGAATCAAACCTTCGCGATGATCTTTCATGGAACAAACGCAATCCAGAGGAGTTGGAGTTGAAGTCTGGAACTCCGCGAGGCGGCCACGAGGCAGGAGGGCGCGCTCGGGTGGGGTAGGCGCGCTCCCACCCTCATGGGCCCCACGGTGCACCACCGACGTACTTCTTTCGCCTATATATACTCTTATACCCTAAAAACATGAGGGGGAGCCATGAAACCACTTTTCCACTGCCGCAACCTTATGTACCCGTGAGATCCCATCTTGGGGCCTTTTCCGGTGATCTACCGGCGGGGGGAATCAATCACGGAGGGATTCTACATCAACGCCATAGCCTCTCCGATGATGTGTGACTAGTTTACCGCAGACCTTCGGGTCCATAGTTATTAGCTAGATGGCTTCTTCTCTCTCTTTGGTTCTCAATACAAAGTTATCCTCGATGTTCTTGGAGATCTATTCGATGTAATACTCTTTTGCAGTGTGTTTGCCGAGATCCGATGAATTGTGGATTTATGATCAAGATTATTATGAATATTATTTGGTTCTTCTCTGAATTCGTATATGCATGATTTGATATCTTTCCAAGTCTCTTCGAATTATCGGTTTAGTTTGGCCTACTAGATTATATTTCTTGCAATGGAAGATGTGCTTAGCTTTGAGTTCAATCTTGCAGTGGCCTTTCTCAGTGACAGTAGGGGCAGCAAGGCACATATTGTATTGTTGCCATCAAGGATAAAAAGATGGGGTTTATATCATATTGCTTGAGTTTATCCCTCTACATCATGTCATCTTGCTTAATGTGTTACTCTGTTCTTATGAACTTAATACTCTAGATGCATGCTGGATAGCGGTCGATGTGTGGAGTAATAGTAGTAGATGCAAAATCGTTTCGGTCTACTTGACACGGATGTGATGCCTATATTCATGATCATTTCCTAGATATTCTCATAACTATGCGCTTTTCTATCAATTGCTCAGCAGTAATTTCTTCACCCACTGTAATACATGCTATCTTGAGAGAAGCCACTAGTGAAACCTATGGCCCCCGGGTCTATTTTACATCATATTAGTTTCCCATCAACTTGCCAATTTTTGTCGCTGTTCTTTTTATTTTGCAACCTTTACTTTCCAATCTATATAACAAAAATACCAAAAATATTTACTTTACTATCTTTATTAGATCTCACTTTGCGAGTGACCGTGAAGGAATTGACAACCCCTTTATCGCGTTGGTTGCAAGGTTCTTGGTTGTTTGTGCAGGTACTAGGTGACTTGCGTGTTATCTCCTACTGGATTGATACCTTGGTTCTCAAAAACTGATGGAAATACTTATGCTACTTTGCTGCATCACCCTTTCCTCTTCAAGAGAAAACCAACACATGCTCAAGAGGTAGCAGGGGAACACATCAACAGAACCATGAATGCACAGAGGATCAACCGCCCATAGCTTGAGACGGACAGGGCAAAGGACAAGGAGGGACTCCGGATCGACCATAATCGGCTTGCCAATCAAGACACCAAAAGCCATCACGAATTCTGAAGAGTGCATGGTAGGAGGGATGTCATCAATGAGAACCCAGGTCTCCGAGAGGGGGGAGATAGGCTTGGCGCCGTTAGAGTCCGCTTTCACCGAGACCACAAGTTGGTTGAGAGGGAGGGTAAAGCTGGTGTAGGAGGAGATCATTTTGAGGCTACCTTTCAAAGGGAAAACTGCAGTAAATTCAAAGTTAGAGAGCTGCCGGATCTGCCAATCCTAGCCTCCATCATCCCAAAGCTTGAGTTCATCTAGGAGAGTCTAGGAAGAGATCATATGGTCCTTGATGGTGATGATAGAAGCATTGGACAGAGCAGGGGCCACTGCCACCTCTGGGATCTCACTGTCGAGGGCATAGAAGGAGCAACCAGGAAGGCCTTGGCCATAGAGCTTGAACGAAGCAGGTTTGCGGCGGTTCTGACAGTCCACCGTGTGGTGGCCATCCTCTCTGCATATGAGACAGAACGGGGGATTGAAGCAACGGGACTGGAAGTGGCCGGGCTGGTGACACGCGAAGCAGGTGAGGTTCGGGTTAGGATTTGGTGGTTGGGATAGCAGAGGAGACGGAAAAGCAGGAGGAGGGGGAGGGGGCAGGATCCCATCGCCCTGGCCAGAGGAAGACGAGCCCGGACCGGGGGCAGGAGGACGACGGCCAAAGCCACCAGATTCGGCACCCCCACGACCCACCGGACGCCCGTCGAACCCCGACGAGGGGCCAGATGAACGACCAGCACCGCAGATCAGGGGGAGCGGACCGCGCGGCGGCGGAGGAGGAGGACGGGGAGCGGGACCAGAACCGCCAGCGGCCGTTGCGGCCTCCCAGGGATCCACTCCAGATCCACCAGATCCGGGAGCCTCCGACCCCGACTCCGCCGAAGACGCAGCAGCCGACTGCGCACACTCATCCCTCTAGAGCCGCTCGGGCCCTGCCGCCCTGGCCTCGCAGTCATGAGCCACTTGCGACTGAGCCTCCTGCTCGGCCTCAAGTTTCGAGCGGAGGGACACCTCGAGCTCCAGATCCGCCCCGTCGCCCGAATCACTACAAAAAAAGACACTTCCGTGATGATACGTGTTTGTCACACTAGGTCACGTTTTTTGTCATGCATGTACATCCATGACGCTTTTATGACAGAATTAAGATAGTCATACTTGTGTTGTCGTAGAAGTGTTCCACGACATTACCAAAATTATCATCACAGAAGTGTTCACTTCCATGACGATAAATGCCGCGTCATGGAAGTGCTTTCGTCAAGGGTGACCAACACGTTGCATCCCCCGTAACAGGTCGCCGTTAAGCTATCAGGTCCAGTTTTGGATCCGATAACCCGCTAACAGCCACGATCAATGATGATTTTCCACGTGTAAAGTTCTCATTGGCCGATGGAACCACGTATCAGCTCCACGTTGGCACAGGTGTCACTCATCCAATGGGCGAGATGCGCCTATGATAGGTTGACACATGGACCGGCCTAATAGTGGCCCATTCAGGTTAAAAGGTCAGGCCTGTCAAAATAAGCAGGCCGGCCTATTACCGGCCTACTTGAGCCAGGCCCATTTACAAGCACGGCCCATACAATTTACACAGAATCGGTCCATCAAAGGCCCATATACATTTGAAAATTTCCAACCCATCGTCAGTTTTAGCCCATTAACGGCTCGCTACGTCTTTGGGACCAATTGCAGCCTGAGCTTCTTTCGGCCTGTTAGCAGCCCATCGTCAGTTCCATCCTGTTAACGGCCCGGAACGTCTTTCAGCCTTTTCTCGGCCCATTCTGCAATTGGGCCAATTCTAGCCCGTTGTGACTTTAGGCCTGTAATCGGCCCATTCGGTAAATGGGACAACTCCTTACCCATTTTGTATCTCGGCCTGTTAACGGCCCACACAACAGTTGGCCTTTTGACTTTAGGTCCATTAGGGGCCCACGTTCCATAGGGCATCATTTCAGCCCAGCGCAACTTTCGGCCTGTTAAAAGCCTAGTTTGCAAATTGGGCCTCCTCTGCCCCCATAACACTTTCGGCCTCTTACTGACCTGTAAAGTAAAAGGGCCGAGACAAAATTGACATCTATTTCGGCCTACTAGAGGCCCGTGAGCCATTTCCATTTATACAGCCCTATCGAGCTTTTGGCCTGTTAACGGCCTGCTAAGAGCCGTTGTTACGGTGGGCCACATCATTTGGGATCCACTTAATATTATTTTGACCAGCCCAATTAAGGCCCACTTTGACTACACATGTTTGTTCGTTTATATGGCGTCCAGGAAATCTTTGGGCGCGTGGGCCCCCGTTTCGACGATATAGCATATTCAAGAATTATCCTACTCTATACTATCGCATCTAAAAAACATACACTATACAATAAAAAGAATAAGGCATAGAAACGTAGAATAATCCTACACTACACAATAAAGAAATTACAGCCGAATATACCCCCTGGACATTATAGTTCGGCACTAGTGATAATAAAGCATACATAAATAACAAATTACATACACTGGACAAATAAAGCTCATACATCATGGACACGCATCAACAGAACTTGCCATTTGAACTATAGTCTCTTCAGAAAATAGGATTGGGCGGATTTAGATAGCACAAATTTCAGTCTGCAAAATCTCCAATTCCTTCATGATTACCTCAGTGTCTTGTTTCATTTTTTTGACTCCTGCATCTAATACTCTGCATGTCTAGTCTCAACTTGTTGATTGCACATTGAGAATCATGTACACGTTGTCTTGCCACCTCTAGTTGATGGTCGAGAACATGAGCACATTCCAATTCCAATCCATAATCATTCGGTAACAGCCATGCCGCACTGCTCACAGATCTTTGTGTTGATGTCAGTTCATCCTGAAATGTTTCTGTAAGTACACATGACAAGGGCAAAAATATAGTTACAATAGTGAAGCGAGCAAGACAGACTATTTTGTAGATGGAAAAATAGGAATAACAATAATGTTACACTTCATGAAGCATAAGAAGGTGGTATTTTAAAAATTATAAAATGGTAGTCTGTGCAGCATGCATACAGAAATCACTCTTAGCTCCCCAGAGGAGCATGATGTTGGGGCCAATGTTGGGGAACGTTGTAGAAAATAAAAAAATTCTATGCTTCACCAAGATCAATCTATTAGTTCATCTAGCAACAAGAGAGAGGAGTGCATCTACATACCCTTGTAGATCGCGAGCGGAAGCATTCAAGAGAACGGGGTTGAGGGAGTCGTACTCGTCGTGATCCAAATCACCGATGATCCTAGTGCTGAACGGAAAGCACCTCCGCGTTCAACACACGTACGGTTGGGAAGATGTCTCCTCCTTCTTGATCCAGCAAGGGGGAAGGAGAGGTTGATGAAGATCCAGCAGCACGACGTTGTGGTGGTGGATGCAGCAGCGATCTCGGTAGGGCTTCGCCAAGCTTCAGCGAGAGGGAGAGGTGGTGCATGGGGAGAGGGAGGCACCAAGAGCATGGGTGCGGCTGCCCTCCCTCCCCCCCTCTTTATATAGGTCCCCTAGGGGGCGCCGGCCCTAGGAGATGCAATCTCCAAGGGGGGCGGCGGCCAGGGGGAAACTTGCCCCCCAAGCCAGGTGGAGGCGCCCCCACCCCTAGGGTTTCAACCCTAGGTGCAGGGGGGCAAAGGGGGGCGCACCAGCCCACCAGGGGTTGGTTCCCCTCCCACTTCAGCCCATGGGGCCCTCCGGGATAGGTGGCCCCACCCGGTGGACCCCCGGGACCCTTCCGGTGGTCCCGGTACAATACCGGTGACCCCCGAAACTTTCCCGATGGCAGAAACCTGACTTCCTATATATAATTCTTTACCTCCGGACCATTCTGGAACTCCACATGACGTTCGGGATCTCATCCGGGACTCCGAACAACTTCCGGGTTACTGCATACTCATATCTCTACAACCCTAGCGTCACCGAACCTTAAGTGTGTAGACCCTACGGGTTCGGGAGGCATGCAGACATGACCGAGATGCCTCTCCGGTCAATAACCAACATCGGGATCTGGATACCCATGTTGGCTCACACATGCTCCTCGATGATCTCACCGGATGAACCACGATGTCGAGGATTCAAGCAACCCCGTATACAATTCCCTTTGTCAATCGGTACATTACTTTCCCGAGATTCGATCGTCGGTATCCCAATACCTCGTTCAATCTCGTTGCCGGCAAGTCACTTTACTCGTACCATAATGCATGATCCCGTGACCAAACACTTGGACACTTTGAGCTCATTATGATGATGCATTACCGAGTGGGCCCAGAGATACCTCTCCGTCATACAGAGTGACAAATCCAAGTCTCGATCCGTGTCAACCCAACAGACACTTTCGGGGATACCTGTAGTGTACCTTTATAGTCACCCAGTTACGTTGTGATGTTTGGTACACCCA
Source organism: Triticum dicoccoides (assembly GCF_002162155.2). Lineage (NCBI taxonomy): Eukaryota > Viridiplantae > Streptophyta > Magnoliopsida > Poales > Poaceae > Triticum > Triticum dicoccoides. The sequence continues at coordinate 541,539,067 of NC_041385.1, read as the reverse complement.
AAGCACTCCTATGATATCCGGGAGTTACACGATCTCATGGTCTAAGGAAAAAATACTTGACATTGGAAAAGCTCTAGCAAACGAACTACACGATCTTGTGCTATGCTTCGGATTGGGTCTTGTCCATCACATCATTCTCCTAATGATGTGATCCCGTTATCAATGACATCCAATGTCCATAGTCAGGAAACCATGACTATCTGTTGATCAACGAGATAGTCAACTAGAGGCTTACTAGGGACATGTTGTGGTCGATGTATTCACACATGTATTATGATTTCCAGATAACACAATTATAGCATGAATAAAAGACAATTATCATGAACAAGGAAATATAATAATAATCATTTTATTATTGCCTCTAGTGCATATTTCCAACAGTCTCCCACTTGCACTAGAGTCAATAATCTAGTTAGATTGTGATGAATTGAACACCCATAGAGTTCTGGTGTTGATCATGTTTTGCTCGCGGAAGAGGTTTAGTCAACGGATCTGCGACATTCAGATCCATATGCACTTTGCAAATATCTATGTCTCCATCTTGAATATTTTCACGAATGGAGTTGAAACGACGCTTGATGTGCCTGGTCTTCTTGTGAAACCTGGGCTCCTTGGCAAGGGCAATAGCTCCAGTTTTGTCACAGAAGAGAGTAATCGGCCCCGACGCATGGTATGACTCCTAGGTCAGTGATGAACTCCTTCCTCCATATTGCTTCATGCGCTGCCTCCGAGGCTGCCATGTACTCCGCTTCATATGTAGATCCTGCCATGACTCTCTGCTTGCAACTGCACCAGCTTACTGCCCCTCCATTCAAAATATACACGTATCCGGTTTGTGACTTAGTGTCATCCAGATCTGTGTCGAAGCTAGCGTCGACATAACCCTTTACGACGAGCTGTTCGTCACCTCCAAAAACGAGAAACATATCCTTAGTCCTCTTCAGGTACTTCAGGATATTCTTGACCGCTGTCCAGTGTTCCTTGTCGGGATTACTTTGGTTCTTTCCTACCAAACTTACGGCAAGGCTTACATCAGGTCTGGTACACAGCATGGCGTGCATAATAGACCCTATGGTTGAGGCATAGGGGATGACACTCATCTCTTCTATATCTTCTGTCGTGGTCGGGCATTAAGCCGAGCTCAATCTCACACCTTGCAATACAGGCAAGAACCCTTTCTTGGACTGATCCATTTTGAACTTCTTCAATATCTTATCAAGGTATGTGCTTTGTGAAAGACCCATGAGGCGTCTCGATCTATCCCTATAGATCTTGATGCCTAATATGTAAGCAGCTTCTCCAAGGTCCTTCATTGAAAAACACTTATTCAAGTAGGCCTTAATGCTATCCAAAAGTTCTATGTCACTTCCCATCAAAAGTATGTCATCCACATATAATATGAGAAATGCTACAGAGCTCCCACTCAATTTCTTGTAAACGCAGGCTTCTCCATAAGTCTGCATAAACCCAAACGCTTTGATCATCTCATCAAAGCAAATGTTCCAACTCCGAGATGCTTGCACCAGCCCATAAATGGATCGCTGGAGCTTGCATACCTTGTTAGCATTTTGAGGATCGACAAAACCTTCCGGCTGCATCATATACAGTTCTTCCTTAACATGGCCGTTAAGGAATGTCGTTTTGACGTCCATTTGCCATATCTCATAATCATAGTATGCGGCAATTGCTAACATGATTCAGACGGACTTCAGCTTTGCTACGGGAGAGAAAGTCTCATCGTAGTCAACCCCTTGAACTTGCCGATAACCCTTAGCGACAGGTCGAGCTTTATAGATGGTAACATTACCATCCGCGTCTGTCTTCTTCTTAAAGATCCATTTATTTTCTATCGCTCGCTGATCATCGGGCAAGTCTGTCAAAGTCCATACTTTGTTTTCGTACATGGATTCTATCTCGGATTGCATGGCTTCAAGCCATTTGTTGGAATCTGGGCCCGCCATCGCTTCTTCATAGTTCGAAGGTTCACCGTTGTCTAACAACATGATTTCCAGGACAGGGTTGCCATACCACTCTGGTGTGGAATGTGTCCTTGTGGACCTACGAAGTTCAGTAGCAACTTGATCCAAAGTACCTTGATCATCATCATTAATTTCCTCTCCAGTCGGTGTAGGCACCACAGGAACATTTTCCTGAGCTGCACTACTTTCTGGTTCAAGAGGTAGTACTTCATCGAGTTCTACTTTCCTCCCACTTACTCCTTTCGAGAGAAACTCTTTCTCCAGAAACGATCCGTTCTTGGCTACAAAGATCTTGCCTTCGGATCTAAGGTAGATGGTATACCCAATGGTTTCCTTAGGGTATCCTATGAAGACGCATTTTTCCGACTTGGGTTCGAGCTTTTCAGGTTGAAGTTTCTTGACATAAGCATCGCATCCCCAAACTTTTAGAAACGACAGCTTAGGTTTCTTCCCAAACCATAATTCATACGGTGTCGTCTCAACGGATTTAGACGGTGCCCTATTTAAAGTGAATGTAGCTGTCTCTAGAGCGTATCCCCAAAATGATAGCGGTAAATTGGTAAGAGACATCATAGATCGCACCATATCCAATAGAGTGCAATTACGACGTTCGGACACACCGTTACGCTGAGGTGTTCCAGGCAGCGTCAGTTGTGAAACGATTCCACATTTCCTTAAGTGCGTAACAAATTCGTGACTTAAATATTCTCCTCCACGATCTGACCATAAGAACTTTATTTTTTGGTCACGTTGATTCTCTACCTCATTCTGAAATTCCTTGAACTTTTCAAAGGTCTCAGGCTTGTGTTTCATCAAGTAGACATACCCATATCTACTTAAGTCATCAGTGAGAGTGAGAACATAACGATATCCTCCGCGAGCCTCAACGCTCATTGGACCGCACACATCAGTATGTATGATTTCCAATAAGTTGGTTGCTCGCTCCATTGTTCCGGAGAACGGAGTCTTGGACATTTTGCCCATGAGGCATGGTTCACATGTGTCAAATGATTCATAATCGAGAGACTCTAAAAGTCCATCAGCATGGAGCTTCTTCATGCGCTTGACACCAATGTGACCAAGGCGGCAGTGCCACAAGTATGTCGGACTATCGTTATCAACCTTACATCTTTTGGTATTCACACTATAAATATGTGTAACATTACGTTCGAGATTCATTAAGAATAAACCATTGACCAGCGGGGCATGACCATAAAACATATCTCTCATATAAATAGAACAACCATTATTCTCGGATTTAAATGAGTAGCCATCTCGCATTAAACGAGATCCAGATACAATGTTCATGCTCAAAGCTAGCACTAAATAACAATTATTGAGGTTTAAAACTAATCTCTTAGGTAAATGTAGAGGTAGCATGCTGACGGCGATCAGATCGACCTTGGAACCATTCCCGACGCGCATCGTCACCTCGTCCTTCGCCAGTCTCCGCTTATTCCGCAGCTCTTGCTTTGAGTTACAAACATGAGCAACCGCACCAGTATCAAATACCCAGGAGCTACTACGAGCACTGGTAAGGTATACATCAATTGCATGTATATCACATATACCTTTAGTGTTGCCGGCCTTCTTGTCCGCTAAGTATTTGGGGCAGTTCCGCTTCCAGTGACCCTTCCCTTTGCAATAAAAGCACTCAGTCTCAGGCTTGGGTCCATTCTTTGACTTCTTCCCAGCAACTGGCTTACCGGGTGCGGCAACTTCCTTGCCGTCCTTCTTGAAGTTCTTCTTACCCTTGCCTTTCTTGAACTTAGTGGTTTTATTGACCTCAACACTTGATGTTCCCTTTTGATTTCTACCTCAGCTGACTTCAGCATTGGAAATACTTCAGGAATAGTTTTCACCATGCCCTGCATATTGTAGTTCATCACAAAGCTCTTGTAGCTAGGTGGGAGCGACTGAAGGATTCTGTCAATGACCGCCTCGTCCGGGAGGTTAATGTCCAGCTGGGACAAGCGGTTGTACAACACAGACATTTTGAGTATGTGCTCACTGACAGAACTATTTTCCTCCATCTTACAACTGTAGAACTTGTCGGAGACTTCATATCTCTCGACCCGGGCATGAGCTTGGAAAACCATTTTCAGCTCCTCGAACATCTCATATGCTCCGTGTTGCTCAAAACGCTTTTGGAGCCCCGGTTCTAAGCTGTAAAACATGCCGCACTGAACGAGGGAGTAATCATCAGCACGTGACTATCAAGCGTTCATAATGTCTTGGTTCTCTGGGATGGGTGCTTCACCTAGCGGTCCTTCTAGGACATATGCTTTCTTGGCAGCTATGAGGATGATCCTCAGGTTCCGGACCTAGTCCGTATAGTTGCTGCCATCATCTTTCAGCTTGGTTTTCTCTAGGAACGTGTTGAAGTTGAGGTTGACATGAGCATTGGCCATTTGATCTACAAGACATTTTTGCAAAGGTTTTTAGACTAAGTTCATGATAATTAAGTTCATCTAATCAAATTATTTAATGAACTCCCACTCAGATCAGACATCCCTCTAGTCATCTTAGTGATACATGATCCGAGTCGACTAGGCCATGTCTGATCATCACGTGAGACGGACTAGTCATCATCGGTGAACATCTCCATGTTGATCGTATCTTCCATACGACTCATGTTCGACCTTTCGGTCTCTGTGTTCCGAGGCCATGTCTATACATGCTAGGCTCATCAAGTTAACCTAAGTGTTTTGCATGTGTAAATTTGTCTTACACCCGTCGTATGTGAACGTTAGAATCTATCACACCCAATCATCACATGGTGCTTCGAAACAACGAACTTTCGCAACGGCGCACCGTTAGGGGGAACACTTTCTTGAAATTATTATGAGGGATCATCTTATTTACTACCGTCATTCTAAGTAAACAAGATGCAAAAACATGATAAACATAACATGCAATCAAATAGTGACATGATATGGCCAATATCATATAGCTCCTTTGATCTCCATCTTCGGGGCTCCATGATCATCTTCGTCATCGGCATGACACCATGATCTCCATCATCATGATCTCCATCATCGTGTCTCCATGAAGTTGCTCACCAACTATTACTTCTACTAATATGGCTAACGGTTTAGCAATAAAGTAAAGTAGTTACATGGCGTTAAATCATTGACACGCAGGTCATACAATAATTAAGACAACTCCTATGGCTCCTGCCGGTTGTCATACTCATCGACATGCAAGTCGTGATTCTTATTACAAGAACATGATCTCATACATCACATATATATCATTCATCACAACTTTTGGCCATATCACATCACAAGGCATATGTTGCAAAAACAAGTTAGACGTCCTCTAATTGTTGTTGCATGTTTTACGTGGATGCAATAGGGTTCTAGCAAGAACGTTTTCTTACCTACGTAAAAGCCACAACGTGATTTGCCAACTTCTATTTACCCTTCATAAGGACCCTTTTCATCGAATCCGCTCCAACTAAAGTGGGAGAGACAGACACCCGCTAGCCACCTTATGCAACTAGTGGATGTCAGTCGGTGGAACCTGTCTCACGTAAGCGTACGTGTAAGGTCGGTACGGGCCGCTTCATCCCGCGATACCGCTGAAGCAAAATAAGACTAGTAGTGGCAAGAAAGTTGACAACATCTATGCCCACAACAAATTTGTGTTCTGCTCGTGCAAAGAGAACTATGCATAGACCTAGCTCATGATGCCACTGTTGGGGAACGTTGCAGAAAATAAAAAAATTCTACGTTTCACCAAGATCAATCTATGAGTTCATCTAGCAACGAGAGAGAGGAGTGCATCTACATACCCTTGTAGATCGCGAGCAAAAGCGTTCAAGAGAACGGGGTTGAGGGAGTCGTACTCGTCATGATCCAAATCACCGATGATCCTAGTGCTGAACGGACAGCACCTCCGCATTCAACACACGTACGGTTGGGAAGACGTCTCCTCCTTCTTGATCCAGCAAGGGGGAAGGAGAGGTTGGTGAAGATCCAGCAGCACGATGGCATGGTGGTGGATGCAGCAGCGATCTCGGCAGGGCTTCACCAAGCTTCAGCGAGAGGGAGAGGTGGTGCTTGGGGAGAGGGAGGCGCCAAGAGCATGGGTGCGGCTGCCCTCCCTCTCCCCTCTTTATATAGGCCCCCTAGGGGGGCGGCCCTAGGAGATGCAATCTCCAAGGGGGGGCGGCGGCCAGGGGGGAAACTTGCCCCCCAAGCCAGGTGGAGGCGCCCCCACCCCAAGGGTTTCAACCCTAGGTGCAGGGGGGCCCAAGGGGGGGCGCGCCAGCCCACCAGGGGCTGGTTCCCCTCCGACTTCAGCTCATGGGGCCCTCCGAGGTAGGTGGCCCCACCCGATGGACTTCCTGGACCCTTCCGGTGGTGCCGGTACAATACGGGTGACCCCCGAAACTTTCCCGATGGCCGAAACCTGACTTCCTATATATAATTCTTTACCTCCGAACCATTCTGGAACTCCTCGTGACATCCGAGATCTCATATGGGACTCCGAACAACTTTCGGGTTACTGCATACTCATATCTCTACAACCCTAGCGTCACTGAACCTTAAGTGTGTAGACCCTACGGGTTCGGGAGGCATGCAGACATGACCGAGACGCCTCTCCGGTCAATAACCAACAGCGAGATCTGGATACCCATGTTGGATCCCACATGCTCGTCGATGATCTCATCGGATGAACCACGATGTCAAGGATTCAAACAACCCCGCATACAATTCCCTTTGTCAATCGATACGTTACTTGCCCGAGATTCGATCGTGGGTATCCCAATACCTCGTTCAATCTCGTTGCCGGCAAGTCACTTTACTCGTACCGTAATGCATGATCCCGTGACCAAACACTTGGACACTTTGAGCTCATTATGATGATGCATTACCAAGTGGGCCCAGAGATACCTCTCCGTCATACGGAGTGACAAATCCGAGTCTCGATCTGTGTCAACCCAACAGACACTTTCGGGCATACCTGTAGTGTACCTTTATAGTCACCCAGTTACGTTATGACGTTTGGTACACCCAAAGCACTCCTACGGTATCCGGGAGTTACATGATCTCATGGTCTAAGGAAAAAATACTTGACATTGGAAAAGCTCTAGCAAACGAACTACACGATCTTGTGCTATGCTTAGGATTGGGTCTTATCCATCACATCATTCTCCTAATGATGTGATCCCGTTATCAATGGCATCCAATGTCCTGAGTCAGGAAACCATGACTATCTGTTGATCAATGAGCTAGTCAACTAGAGGCTTACTAGGGACATGTTGTGGTCTATGTATTCACACATGTATTACGATTTCCGGATAACACAATTATAGCATGAATAAAAGACAATTATCATGAACAAGGAAATATAATAATAATCATTTTATTATTGCCTCTAGGGCATATTTCCAATAGCCAAATCCAAAACATAGACAAGTTACAAATTTAGACAGCATGTTGCGTATAAGTAAGCAAGCAGTTGGCCATTCTGTAGCTCAATTAAAGTCTTAGGGAGCATAATGAACAGCAGAGGGATTCATACAAACCTACTACAGCAAGCAAAGCTATGCAATCATTAGCCTAGTATAAACTAGATTGTGAGCCTCGTGCAGGAATAGTTGGTTAATAGACTTCAAAGCTTCAGGTAACTTCGCCAGAGTAATTAAATGGTCAGGCCTTTAATTATGTCAACTAATAGTTATACAAGTACCCAACATCAGGCATCATCATTTGGGCATCTCATTAACTGAGGACAAATAAAGCAATTGAGAAGAGCAAATTAACTATGCCTGAAACAAACAAGGAATTGAACTGTTGAGTTGGATATAGTGACTTACCTTAACTGGTTGAACAAGCTCAGCGCTGCTCCTACTTCTCTTGCAAGGCTCCTTCCTAACATCTTTTACTTGGAAATCCTCAATCTTATCTTCATTGCACCCCCTCTGCAAGGTGACACAAACTAGTTACTCGTGTCCTTGGAAGATAAATATGCATACTTTCCAGTCTGTGAACAACACAAAAGGATGAGATTATAACAAAACAACACCACATAATGAAACATGCCACATCTCTTGCACTTGCACACAATGAAATGAGCATTTACTATGTGTGCACTATGTAAAAACTAGGCATACCTTTGAACTGGATCTCCAAGTACTCTTGGAGAGCCTACTTTAGTGTACAGCCAAACCTTTATGTCACCTATGAGTTAGACAAGCCCCCACTACAGCAGCCCTTAGTGTTTAAATCGTTGACAAGCTCTGTTAGAGAGTTAGGTCAAGAACAACAAGTAATCAAAGCAAATAGTTCTGGTATGGTTGGCTGATGCAAACAAGCAATTGAACAGATGTATCAAGAAAAGAAGCAAAGAAGGAGGCTTAAAGATGATCACTTGACTAACCAGATTTAAGGGGCATTTAAACATCATTTCCAACTTATGAACTAACATAAACATTGCATATTCCAGATTCTACAATGGAATGCACATTTATTAGGTTATGCCATGTGTGATGATGCCTAAATGTACACTATAGCAGGCATGAGTGATTCATTATTGCACGCCAAATTGAATTGCAGGTTAAGGGACAGTTCTATTCCGCCTTTTCATATCCTATTGTCAAAATAAGCCATAAAAGATGTAAAGAAGTCATTTTTGAGTTATGGGCTTGGGCTTAACTTATTTCGCTTTGGAGGGGGGTGTTTTGGGTAGAAGCTCACTAAAAATTGAAGTGAAGGGGAATAATGAAATGACTCTGTTGTCTGCCTATATTACACTCAAAATGCAATTTCCCTACCCCGCTTGCATCTCCTCTCCCCTTTCCCTCTACCTCGATCCCCTGCCTGCAGCACTAGGGTTCCTACAGCAAGCCATCGCCACTTGTCCCATCTGGCCTGGTCCTCGACGGTGCTCTGTCTAGCTAGGCTACATGGCTGGCAGGTAGGGCCGAATCTCCCCGGCTGCTCCTCCGTCTGGCACCGCCCCTCATTCTCATGGTCTCCAGCAGCTGTCCACTATGGTCCGTCCAACGCAATACTCCGGCGAGCGCCGCACAACTACGGCTGATGCCACACTATGGCAGAAGGCACCTTATCCCCCGCCCCTCCTCCCAGGCCATGGCCTTGAGGTGTTGTTTGAAAGATGAGCTCATCCAACAAGGTGAGGATCTCCTCTGATTTTTTGCCAAATTTTCATTCTGATCCACTATACGATGAATTGTTATGAGCTACTTCTGCTGCTGCTATGAGATGCTCCTGCTATATGATGAACTGTTATGAGTTGTTGCTTGCTGCTATATGATGAGTTGCTATAAGCTGCTCCTGCTGCTGCTATATGATGAGTTGCTATAAGCTGCTCTTGCTGCTACTATATGATGAATTGCTATGAGCTGCTTCTACTGCTGCTATATGATGAATTGCTATGAGTTGCTCCTGCTGCTGCTATATGATGAATTGCTATGAGCTGCTACTGGTATATGATGAATTGCACACTGCTGCTGCTGCTGTATGATGAGTTGCTATGATCTGTTGTTGCTGCTATATGATGCTTTCAGGTGGCTGCTGTATGATAATAACCAGCCACTTGGACCATCAAATTTTAATAAATAATTGTTCTTCATTTAAATGTGGGTCATGCGTTCTTCATTTAAATTAGGCAATGGGATCTCTATGGAAGACATTGACCAAAGTAGATTGTGCCAAGTAGATGGTATCTTTGTATTTGCATTTTGAACAAATAGTGATGGTCTGTTTTCCTACCATATTAATTATTGCAGTGGGTACAATTTGTGATGTTTGCAAGTCAAATTAATTTTCATATGGGCAGAAAAATGACAAAATATAATGCAATCTAGACTTTTCACTGATCATACCAAAGATAAGCTGAAAAGGAAGGCAATGAAAAGATCTGATTGGCTTATTACCTGCAGCTTATATTCACATGTGCTTATTTTCTTAGGATAACTCGTAATAACTATCCCTAGGAAACTTGGCCAATAGAACTGACATATAAATAACATGTCATGATGATTGCAATGGAGGAGTGACCTACCATAGCACATTGTATAGGCTCACCGCTGCCTCTCCTTTTTTTGCGATGTTCCATGAAATTGCCACATACATCTTGTACTTCTTCATTGTGTAACCCTATCTACAAGTTGACACGGCTAATTTCAGACATCTCTACATGATAATATGTTGCATATATCCCTTGCGCATATTTAAACCACCAATTAATGATTGTGTGCGTAGCATAAATGTCACGCCCAATATGCGATACTATCCTAAAGAGACTCGAGGGTCCCACCAAGGATAGAACCGCATATTGAAATGCTTTGGCAAGGTGGATATCATTACATCAACATTACATAATAGATGGGGATACATACAAGAGGCATACAATGCCACACGAATACAACATCATCATACATAAGAGCATCATCCGACTACAGATGAAACACAAACAGAAACTCAAACGGCATCCACCCTGCTAGCCCAGGCTGCCGACCTGGAACCTATCCCCTGAACAAAGAAGAAGCAGAAGAAGCACTCCAAACAAGTAACATCGCTCTCGCGTCATGATCATCGCATAACCTGTACCTGCAACTATTGTTGTAGTAATCTGTGAGCCATGAGGACTCAGCAATCCCATTACCATGGGTATCAAGACTAGCAAAGCTTAAAGGGAAAGGAAGGGGTAAAGTGGTGAAGTTGCAGCAGCGGCTAAGCAAGTATGGTGGCTAACATACGCAAATAAGAGCGAGAAGAGAAGCAATGGAACGGTCATGAAGCTAGCAATGATCAAGAGGTGATCCTGAACTCCTACTTACGTCAAACATAACACAGAAACCGTGTTCACTTCCGAGACTCCGCCGAGAAGAGACCATCACGGCTACACACGCGGTTGATGCATTTTAATTCGGATCTGGTGTCAAGTTATCTACAACCGGACATTAATAAATTCCCATCTGCCACATAACCGCGGGCACGACTTTCGAAAGATAATACCCTGCAGGGGTGTCCCAACTTAGCCCATGATAAGCTCTCACAATCAACGAATGATATACCTTCTCCCAGGAAGACCCGATCAGACTCGGAATCCCGGTTTACAAGACATTTCGACAATGGTAAAACAAGACCAGCAAAGCCGCCCGATGTGCCGACAAATCGCGATAGGAGTCGCACGTATCTCGTTCTCAGGGCACACCGGATGAGCCAGACGTCGGGTTGGCATAGACCCTGGTTGCCCAGGGGGCGCCGGACATCGCTCGGTTTGGACCAACACTTGGACAAGCATTGGCCCCGGGGGGCTAAAATAAAGATGACCCTCGGGCTCCGGAAACCCAAGGGAAAAAGGGGTAGGTGAGGCAAATGGTAAAACCAATGTCGGGCCTTGATGGAGGAGTTTTATTCAAAGCGAACTGTCAAGGGGGTCCCATAAATCACCCAACTGCGTAAGGAACGCAAAATCTGGGAACATAACACTGGTATGACGGAAACTAGGGCGGCAAGAGTGGAACAAAACACCAGGCATAAGGCCGAGTCTTCCACCCTTTACCAAGTATATAGATGCATTAATTAAATAAGAGATATTGTGATACCCCAACATAATCCTGTCCACCATGGGGCAATCTTCAACTTCACCTGCAACTAACAATGCTGTAAGAGGGGCTGAGCAAAGCAGTAACATAGCCAAACAATGGTTTGCTAGGAAGGGTGTCAAAGGTTAGAGATTCATGGCAATTTGGGAGGCTTGAAGAGTAAATGATAGGTAGCGCAGCATAGCGATAGAATGAAGCAACTAGCATAGCAATGATAGTAGTGAGATCCAGGGTAGCGGTCATCTTGCCTGAAATCCCGCTAGGAAGAAGAACGAGTCCATGAAGAAGATGAAACCACGAAGACGAACCAAGCGTAGACGAACGAATCCTCACGATCGCAACGAAACGGGAACTATCGAGAAGAAGCACACGACATAGTAAACACACCACACATGAACAAGACATGATGCACAACCAAGCATGATGCATGACAAGGCTACATGAAGCTACTCATGGCAAGAGATGATGCAAACAAGAGCAACACATCAAGGCAAGTTTAAATGAGGCCGGGAACAACATATAACAATTCCGGTAAGTCCTCATATGCAATTTTCAAAATTGGTCCAGATCTGAATAAACCTTATGTTCAATTTGTTAAACAGCAAGTTAAAATGCACCATGATGATCTACACGAGATTCTAGTCAAGTTACATATAAAGTTCATTTAGTTCGGAGCTACGGCCTAGAAGATATGAGCAAAACAAGTCAAACATGGCATTGATGCAAAATGCACCCAAACATCAAGCAAACACCTCAAAACAAGGATGCAACATGATAATATGAAACTACATGCAATTCTAATCAAGTTTCATATAGAGCACACCCAAAACGGAGCAACGGTTCAACACATATACTCTATACAAGTTATAGCAACAATCTGTCCAAAACAGCAACTAGGCATATTGCAAGCATCAAAACAATATGCTACAGCATCTCAACATAAGAACAAAAGGCATGGACATGATGTACAGGTAAAGCATAACAAAACATGAACACTGAGCTATCTCCATAAATCACTAGAACATGCTCCAAAACACATGGCAAGATTGCAAATAATAACAGTTTCAGACTTTGCAGAAATAACATCAGGTTGCAATGTTTAGAGCTATCAAACAACATGTTACAGTAACTTATCATGGCAAACAAAAGCATGGCCTGAATCTACTAATTGCATAGAACAAAAGTCCCTTACTGACCATGAGCCAAAAGGGCACAGAAAAATATGATGGCACTCATGTAAACATAGCAAGTGATATGACAGATTCATACATGGCAGAAACAACGATAAGTAGGCATATTGGTGAGCTTGTACCACTCACCACAGGGCATTACATGGCATGACAAGGCAACCAACAGTGAGAATACATGTTTGTGAAGCTAAGCATGGCAATAGCAAGTTCATAGGTGCATGGATCACTAGTAACAATCATGGCAACATTGAACTTAAAGTTAACAGGCTGACAGCAACATTATTTAGCAATTTGAGAGCAAGATTACAACAAGCTACAACAAGTTATAAATGCAACCAGGGGCATGGATGGATAGAGCATGACATGTATAACAAAACATCCTTAGTGAACATCTCCAGATTATGCATAGGATGACTGGTAGCAGCAGGTTTACATAGCAACAAAATATAACAGAAGCAGCCTAGCAAAATAGCAACAGCAAGTACCCTACTTAACAAGCTTGGTGCACTCAGTACAAGACTCACAAAAATACATGGATGGAACCCCTGAAAAGATGACATGATGTAGTTCAAAACACATGTAGACACCAAGCTCATAGGATGCACATATCAAATGCAACAAAAATAACAAATCATCAAGTTATAACAGTTTCAGCAGATTAACATTATATAGCACTCTTGCAATGATGATTCAGGCATCAACATGGACTCAAATGAACATGATGCAATGGAATGAAATGAAGTACTCATTGGGACGAACAATTTGATATATTACACGCACAAAACGGAGCAGTATGCAACAAGTTATGGCATGATTAACAGAGCCATAAAATGTCACAGATCTGGGACTTAGTCGTTTCTAGAAAAAAAACTGATGGGCGTAAAATGACTAAAAGTCGCCCGAGCGAGGGATAGCGCTGGCGGGCGCTCACCTAGTGGGCTGCAGGCCCATGTCGGTGGAGGACGAGGCGGGCCGGCAGGGCTGCAGGTGCTGGGCTGGGCCTTGGCACGGCCCGCGCGTGAGGTCAACGCACGAGCGGCTGGTCGTGCCCGAGGTGACAGAGGCGGCCATGCCGGCTGCGGCGGCAGAAGAGCTCGCCGGATCCCGCCTGATCCGGGCGAGGCAGCGGCAGGGGAGGTCGGGAACTGGTGGATCAGGCCCTGCGCGGCCGGATCCGGGCAACGCGGCGGCGACCTGCGGGAGAGAGAGGGAAGCATGAGCGGTAGAGAGAGCCGACGGGAGGAAGAAGAAGGAGTTCGCGGGTAGGGGGGCTGCGACCTGGTCTGCTGAAGATCTCCGGCGGAGGGCGGCACTTGTCGTCGGCGAGCGGGACGGCGAGGCAGCGTGCTCGGAGGTAGGGTCGAGCGGAGCAAGGAGCAAGGGGAACCAGGCGAGCGGGACAGGTCGGGAGCGGAGGCGCGTGGCGTGGTTGGGCCCGGTTCGAGCCCTAGGCGGGCCAGATCTGGGTTCGGGCGGGCCTGGCGGCGGTTGCACGGTGCTGGGAGAGAGGAGGGGCGACGTGGAGGCCTGTGAGTGGCTGCCGGAGGCGGGGTAGGCGACATGGCGGCGCCCGGTTGGTCAGGGCAACGCCTCAGGTGGCGGCGCGGCCTCTGGGCCGGCGACAAGTGGCGGCGAGGGAGTGGGGCGGCACGGATTTTGAGGTGGCGGTGGCGGCTGATCCGAGCGGGAAGGCTAGAGGTAGGAGGGGGGCTAGGTTAGCCAAATTTGGAAGGGGAGGGTGGTTTAAATAGGCAGGGATTAGGTTTAGGGTGGTTTGAGGGGGGTTTCTGAGCCCTTCGATCGCGGTCGGATGGTTGCGCTCGGAGGGGGAGGTTAGTGGGCTGTGGAGAGACCATGTGATGCGGAAGAGAAGAGAGAGAGAGAGGCCCGGTAGCAGTTTCCGGATACCGAAAACGTCCGACGTATAGACCGGCTATATTGCGGTTGTAGGTTTAACGGTTGGGCTATCAAATGGACTCCGAATGCGACAAAACTTGGCAGGCGGTCTGTCTACACTATAATAAGACCGCACGACAAGTTGCAACCCATTCCGAGAACATTTTTATGCCACTTATAAAATAATATTTCAGAGGTGCCGCGGGCGCGTGCGAGTGTGTCCGGACTCGGAACGGACGACGGAGAGAACCGGCGGAACCCCAACGGATGCAAGTTTTGAAAAACATGCAGACGAAATGCAGATGATGACATGATGAAATGCAACACGCAAGCAAACGACATGGCAACTACGGCGAAAAACTGGCAGACACCTGGCGCATCAAATCCGGGGCGTTACAATAAACTAGCCATGACTCTGTGTGCTGGACTAGCAGGCACTCTAAGGGATCCTAATGTAGTGCACTACAATTCCTACATGTCGCCTACAATTTTGTGTAATGTACTACCTCTGTTCCTAAATATATGTCTTTGTAGAGATTCCAGTATGGACCACATACAGATGTATATGGATGCATTTTTTAGTGTAGATTCACTCATTTTGCTTTATATGTAGCCTATAGTGGAATCTCTAGAAAGACTTATATTTAGGAACGGAGGTACGAGGTAGTATCATGTATGACATCTACATATCTAATTTAGCAGCCAGTAGTAGAAATCATTGTCTGTACAAAGGGATTACTGGTCAAAAATCCTAGCAAAGAACGCTGGCAGGCACACAACAATACAAGAGAGAGAGAGAGATGCACTTACAAAATCATAGCAATGCCTCAGTCCAGGATCTTGGTTGGCCAAGCTGGATCCAGAATAAAAATCATCCTTGTAGTTTTTGCTAGCTGCATAACAGGTAAGAGCGACATGTTAGTATATTTGAAGTACATCGGGCAGGTGATGCTGGACGGGTTTAAAGGTGAAGTACCTAGGCCGTGGCGGGTGCTTGGCATCATGCCAGATGGTGGGAATTAGGTTAGAAATGTCAATGGTGATGACGCTGTGTTGGCTGTCTCGGGTCCGGTAAGGAGATCTAGAACCGTCGAGTAGGGTGTTTGTGGAGCGGCTCCGGTAGGGTGGACTATGGTGTGGTCGAAGCGGATCTGTAGCCATGGATGAGGGCGTTGGTGAAGCTGCTCCGGTGGTTGGGTTAAGAATGGTGTCGACGATGCGGATCTGCGGCCATGGACGGGGCGACAGAAGCTCCTCCGGTAGGTTGGATGAGGGTGCGACGAAACGGATCTGTGGCCGTGGACTTGTGAGTTGAGAATGGTATAGGCGAAGCTACTCCGGTAGGGTTGCCGATGGTGTCGTCGAAGCGGCTCCGGTAGGGTTGAGGAAGGTGTTGGCGAAGAGGATCAGAGGCCGTCGACGGGGGCGTCGGTGGGGCGGCTTCGGGGGGTTTGGATGAAGTGTATCAAGTGGGGAGTACGAATGAGCCGCTGCATATGCGCTACAGTTGACGAGAGTACCGGCGAAGCAGATCCGGCGCCATGGACAAGGCTGGCACTGAATGGGCTGTGGTACAGTGGTGGATGAGCAGTCTACTTGTTTCTAGTGGAGGTGGGAGGGGTAGATGCGGTCGCAGAAGCAGATCCGGCGAGGTGGACGCCGCTAGCAGTGAATGGGCTCTGGTACACTGGTGGATGAGCGATCTAGGGTTTTGAGAGGGGAGGGGTAGAAAGGCCGATGAAGTATGGATGGCGTGATGTACGAGCTCTGGTGCTGTGGAGTTAGTCGTTTTTGCGGGAGGGGGGGGAGAAAATGGGGGTGCCGTGTGGTGGGGGGAACCAGAATTTACCAAAGCAGCCCCGACCTATTATGTAGATGAGGGCAGTATTTTTACTGTTGTTCTCCGTGCACCAAGGACAAAAGGGGAATTTCACATGCTAAAGACTAGGTGGCGGAAATTTTAGAAGGAGGCGGGAGATTTTGCCGCCCGCGGGATCGTTCGTATCCACTTTCAACTAATTTTGGACCATGCTAGCGGGAAGGTCATGCGAGACTGTGTACACGGGGCATGCGTCAACAGTTAATAATTGGTGTGAAGTCCACCCCAGAAAAAAGACAATAACTTGGGATGATGCACTGATAACTTGGACGTTCACACGGGCGCGACCAATCGTACGGGTGTAGAGGCGTTTTCACAAAAAAAAGGGATCAAACACTCAGCCTATGTATTTCTCGTGTAAATAGATAATTTAGTGCCATTGGTTATTTACTTTAAGCATAATGCATTCACGTGTTAGTGTAGAGGCGCACAAAAAGAAATGGATATTGTAGCTAGTCCGCTACTTAAAAGTGTTACCTCACATGATTACATAGCCTCCATTTCATAAATTTCGTACCCGTTGAATTCATATATGAATATTACATATATTACTTCATAATAGAACCTTAAATCATCCAAGACTAATGAATTTGAATGCAAGAGTAACAATGGTGCATGTACATGATAGCTACATTGGTTGTTTGAAGAAACAACACTGTAACTTTGGCATGCACAATTGAAAAGGTTTATTTAGATAGAAAAAATGTGATATGTGAGTGTCCAATCTTTATAGTGTTGAATCGATATTGTACCTTTGGTCATGATACGAAGTAGATATTGATTTATGTTCAAGTGATGCACATCCACGATCGCTAGATAGTGATACGTGAGTGAATTGTGCAATCTCTCACACACGCATACATATCTCATTTCCTCGTGGGCATTGGAATCACACACGTGCACTTCGTGTATTTCTCTCCCTCCGTAAAGGTTAGAATTCGTCTTTCTACCCCGTCCTACAAGTCTCTCACACAAAGACACACACGCTCTCTCTTTCGAACGCGCCCGCCCCTTTAATTCTACCCACCCACAACCACTATTGTCTCAGAGGATAATTATGTCTCTCACACATATGCCTAAGGTTAACTCGAGTTCCGGAACCATATGAATACATACAATGGGATTCCAGGAGAGCACCTTTTGTTTTGAGATTTCGCTCTCTCTCTCTCTCTCTCACACACACACACACGCGCGCGCGCGCACGTGTGTAGAAATTGTTTATCGCTTCATTTTTCCGGCACTTGCATGCACACCATTTGTTTATCTCCGTGATGCTTTAAGTATGCCTCGCACACATCCTATCCACCTATCCCTTAATATAGATATGTGTCGCACAAACTCCTTCTCCCTACTAGCAAGATGCCCATGCATTGCACGTAACATCAACATGCATTTGTATGAGTAGTTTATCTTGTGGGAGAGAAGGATGAACGAGGGAATGCCTTATTTGCAAATGTGGAGAGGGGTGTGGGTATCTTTTTGCAAAATTGCCATAGTTTCCCTCCTATCTTTCAGATATAAATCGGATGGACTATATTGCATGATGGCAGGAACACCATCATCGCCAACTCTGTTTTTATAAGAGTAGAGATATGTAAGTGTCACTGCCCCCCCCCCCACCCACACACACACACATCCCAACACCGAAGGAGTAGGGTGACACCTCGATCTTGATACGAATCTATCGACTGGCTTCTCTCAAACACACACACACACACACACACTACCCGACACCGAAGGAGTAGGGTGGCACCTCGATCTTGATAGTAATCTATCTACTCTTTCAAACACACACAGATATCATGAGAGACTAGCAAGATGCCCATGCGTTGCACGGGACATCAACATGCATTTATATGAGTAGTTTATCTTGTGAGAGAAAAGTATGAACGCGGAAGGCCTTATTTGCAAATGTGGAGAGGGGTGTGGGTATCTTTTTGCATAATTGCCACAGTCTCCTTCCTATCCGTCACATATAAATCGGACGGCCTATATTGCAGGATGGCAGGCACACCATCATCACCAACCCTGTTTTTTTATCTCTACTAGCAAGATGCCCATGCGTTGCACGAAACATCAAGTTGCATTTGTATGAGTAGTTTATCTTGTGAGAGAAAAGGATGAATGAGGTAATGCCTTACTTGCAAATGTGGATTGGGGTGTGGGTATCTTTTTGCAAAATTGCCATAGTTTCCTTCCTATCCATCAGATATAAATCGGATGGCCTATATTGCAGGATGGCAGGAACACCATCATCACCAACTCTATTTTTTTATAAGAGTAGAGACTCCTATAAAAGACTCAGCTGATGATGATGGTGTGTATGCCATCCGTCATTTCTGACCATCAGATCGGCATCTAAAGACTATGATATAAGTCGTGGCATTTTTGGAACAAGACCCCACTTCTCTACTCCAATTTGCAGAAACCCCCTAGTATCTTGAAACCAACCACATCCCTCCCCCACCTCATCAAAACAGCCAAAAGGAATATATTTTGAGTGAAACCTAATATAAGTATATTTTTAGTGATATATACACCAAACTAGGGTGTTTTTCTTTCAAGTTTGTGAACATGTATTATTGTACTCCCTCCGTCCGGAAATACGTGTCATTAAAATGGATAAAAGTGGGTGTATCTAGACGTATTTTAGTTCTAGGTGCATCTCTTTTTATCCATTTTGATGACAACTATTTCCGGACAAAGGATGTATTTTGGATCTGTTGCAACGCACGGGCACATTAGAGTAGAGAAAAGGATGAACTAGGGAAGGCCGTATTTGCAAACTTGGAGAGGGGTGTGGGTATCTTTTTGCAAAATTTCCATAGTTTCCTTCCTATCCGTTAGATATAAATCTGACGGCCTATATTGCAGGATGACACGCACACCATCATCACCAACTCTGCTTTCTACTCCCTTCGTTCCTAAATATTTATATTTTTAGAGATTTCAAAAAGTAACTACATACGGAGCAAAATGAGTGAATCTACACTCTAAAATATGTCTACATACACATCCGTATGTGGTAGTCCATTTGAAATCTCAAAAAAAATTAGGAACGGATGGAGTATAAGAGTAGACATGGAGATATATCTCCAGCATGGTCTACAACAAAAATGCGTTGGACTGGTTAGCGCCGGATGCTCGCAACGCGATGACCTGAGCTCGAATTTTGTCTTTAACTTTAGATTTTTATGTTATATATTACTTATTTAATATATACTTCTTTCGCTACTGTACTGACAGTGGAATCCACAGAGTACTTAGAATACAAGACTAAGGATGGACTTGTTTCTTTTTAACTTTCTGTACGAAGCTGTAGCCACCCTGCAAGTCACGTGTACACTGTACATGCAATTAACTTTTTATAGCGGGAGAATCATACACGCAATTAACTCAAATGGATTGGATGTGACTCTATTATTTCCAGCATAAGAGCATCTCCAACGGTAACCGGCAAATTTCCTCTCGGTTCCTTTCGTGGAGGGCGACATCAAACGCTAACGGCATACATTTTCACAACTCTAACCAACCAGATGAAATTCGTGCAAACACGGACTATTTTCATATAAGCATGCATGATTTCGTATAAAAAATGGGATCTTCATATAAACAGGATGGATTTCATTACATTTACATGAACTAAGTGGTGCTAATCTGGCTCTCTTGGTATAATTAATACTCCCTCCGTTCGGAAATACTTGTCCTAGAAATGGATGTATCTAGACTTATTTTAGTTATAGATACATCCAATTTATCCATTCTTAGAACAAAAATTTCCCGCCAACCAGAGAGGGAGTACCTAATCTAAATGGCCGCGCGCGGATCCCTTGGTATTCCTCATGTCCGGCAGACACTTGCAGGGTCGACGAAGGTCCTCGGAAGATACGAAGCATCAAAGAAACCACCTGAATGCGCATTCGTTGCCTCGGCGGTGGCCTTCATGGGACCTAAGTGGCGGCGGCCTCCTGTGTTCTACTTCTCCTCGATGATGGCGGCAGACACGGAGAAGTTGGCCACCGACTCATCGCTCTCCACGCACCCGGCTTCTGTCTCTGCCTGCATGGTGTTACTGCAGGCACGGGAGGCGCGACCGCAGGCACGGGAGGCGCGTCCACCACAGACACTGGTTGCGCGGTATGACGTAGCAACCACGACTCCCGTATAGGCATGCTCGCTACCATGCCGGCGTGGAGCAACTCGCCACTCCTCGTCGAGCTGAACTGGAGCAGCGAGTTGCTGAACCACACGCCGGACTGGGGCGGCAACTAGCTCCGTCGGGCCAAGCAAGGTTGATAAAGCACCAGCGGCCTCGCCCGTATCTGGAGGGCTCGGCGGGCCATCCAGCCGGTAGTATGCCGTAGAACGGCTCCTCGGAAGCCATCGGAAGAGTGGAGAAAATGGTGAAGGAGGAGATGGGGGAGCGGCGGAGGGGTGCGATTCTTGCCCGCTGTCTTCCTGGCCTCATTTAAATAAAGGGCAGATGGTAGGAGCTTGGCCGGTGTCTGGCCTCGTTTAAACTGAGGGCGGACAGGAGGAGCTCGGCCGGTGTTGTGTTTAATTCCGGCCCGCTCATGAACGGACGTGTGGATGGAGTAGGTTTCTCGGTTTGCATGCGGGTTTAACGGAGGGGTTTGATGGAGGCGAGGAGGCGTGTTCAGCCCGGCGTGCAGCAGGTGGCGCAGTACTATTTGATTTGCCAGTGGGTGGCGCAGTTCCTGATACGGCTTTAATGCAGACGAGGGAGGGGTAGCGGTTCCCGAAATGTTGAATGGCCAATGATGCATCCTCCTTCAATTAGCATCGTGCATGCATGAGGGAAGTAATGGGAGGAGGACCGGGAAAAGAGGTTGCACGATGTGAATTGCTACGTCTTGAGCTTGCGTTTGTTTTCCTTGAAGAGGAAAGGGTGATGCAGCCATAGTAGCATAAGTATTTCCCTTAGTTTTTGAGAACCAAGGTATCAATCCAGTAGGAGGCTCCTCAAAAGTCCCACGCACCTACACAAACAAACAAAGAACTCGCAACCAACGCAATAAAGGGGTTGTCAATCCCTTCACGGGCACTTGTGAAAGTGAGATCTGATAGAGTATGATAAGATAAATATATTTTTGGTATTTTATAATATAGATGCAAAAAGTAAAGATGCAAATAAAAGTAGATTGAAAGCTTATATGATAAAAGATAGACCCGGGGGCCATAGGTTTCACTAGTGGCTTCTCTCAAGATAGCATAAGTATTACGGTGGGTGAACAAATTACTGTCGAGGAATTGATAGAAAAGCGAATAATTATGAGATTATCTAGGCATGATCATGTATATAGGCATCACGTCCGCGACAAGTAGACCGACTCCTGCCTGCATCTACTACTATTACTCCACACATCGACCGCTATCCAGCATGCATCTAGAGTATTAAGTTCATAAGAACAGAGTAACGCATTATGAAAGATGACATGATGTAGAGGGATAAACTCATGCAATATGATATAAACCCCACCTTTTTATCCTCTATGGCAACAATACAATACGTGCCTTGCAACCCTTTCTGTCACTGGGTAAGGACACCGCAAGATTGAACCCAAAGCTAAGCACTTCTCCCATGGCAAGAAAGATCAATCTAGTAGGCCAAACCAAACTGATAATTCAAAGAGACTTGCAAAGATAACTCAATCATGCATAAAAGAATTCAGAAGAGATTCAAATATTTCTCATAGATAAACTTGATCATAAACCCACAATTCATCGGATCTCGACAAACACACCGCAAAAAGAGTTTACATCGAATAGATCTCCACAAGACAGGGGGAGAACATTGTATTGAGATCCAAAAAGAGAGAAGAAGCCATCTAGCTAATAACTATGGACCTGAAGGTCTGTGGTAAACTACTCACAACTCATCGGAGGGGCTATGGTGTTGATGTAGAAGCCCTCCGGCGGAGCGCCGGCGAAGGCCCCAATATGGGATCTCGCGGATACAGAAGGTTAAGGCGGTGGAAATTGTGTTTAGGTTGCTCCTTCGATGTTTTTGGGGTACGTAGGTATATATAGGAGGAAGAAGTATGTCGGTGGCCGCTCGTGGGGCCCAGGAGACAGGGGCGCGCCCTCCTATCTCCTGTCCGCCTCATTTGTTGCTTGACTTGCACTCCAAGTTCTCCGGATCACGTTCATTCCAAAAATCACGCTCCCCAGGGTTTCTTTCCGTTTGGACTCCGTTTGATATTCCTTTTCTTCGAAATACTGAAATAGGCAAAAAACAGCAATACGGGTTGGGGTCTGGTTAGTAGGTTAGTCTCAAAAATGATATAAATGTGTAAAATAAAGCCCATAAATATCCAAAGGGGGTAATATAATAGCATGGAACAATAAAAAATTATAGATACGTTGGAGACGTATCAAGCATCCCCAAGCTTAATTCCTGCTCGTCCTCGAGTAGGTAAATGATAAAACAAAATTTTTGATGTGGAATGCTACCTAGCATAATTCTCAATGTAATTTTATTTATTGTGGCATGAGTGTTCAGATCTAAATGATTCAAAATAAAAGTTCATATTGATATAAGAAATAGTAACACTTCAAGCATACTAATCAAAGCAATCATGTCTTCTCAAAATAACATGGCTAAAGAAAGTTCATCCCTACAAAATCATATGGTTAGGCTATGCTTCCTTTTCGTCACACAAAGATGTTCCCAAATTCTACACCCCCGATGACAAGCCAAGCAATTGTTTCATACTTAAATAATCTCAAAGTTTTTCAACCTTCACACAATACATGAGCGTGAGCCATGGATATAGAACTATGGGTGGAATAGAATATGATGATGGGGATTGTGTGGAGAAGACAAAAAAAGAGAAAGTCTCACATTGACGGGGATAATCAACGGGCTATGGATATGCCCATCAATTGATGTCAACATGAGGAGTAGGGATTGCCATGCAACGGATGCACTAGAGCTATAAGTGAATGCTCAACAAAAGAAAACTAGTGGGTGTGCATCCAACTTGCTTGCTCACGAAGACCTAGGGCATTTGAGGAAGCCCATTGTAGGAATATACAAGCCAAGTCCTATAATGAAAAATTCCCACTAATATATGAAAGTGACAACATATGAGACTTGATACATCTCCAACGTATCTATAATTTATGAAGCATTCATGCTATATTATTATGTGTTTTGAATGATTATGGGCTTTATTATACACTTTTATATTACTTTTGGGACTAACCTATTAACCGGAGGCCCAGCCCATATTGCTGTTTTATTGCCTGTTTCAGTATTTCAAAGAAAAAGGAATATCAAATGGAGTCCAAATGGAATGAAACCTTCGGCAGCGTTATTTTTGGGAAGAATATCACCCAGGAGACTTGGAGTTCATGTCAGAAGAGCCTCGAGGAGGCCACGAGATAGGAGGGCGCCCCCCCCCCTACTGGGCACGCCCCACTGTCTCGTGGACCCCTCGAGCACCCCTCGACCGACTTCTTTCACCTATATAGTCCCACGTACCCTAAAAACATCCACAGAGAAGATAGATCGGGAGTTCCGCCCCCGCAAGCCTCTTTAGACACCAAAAATCTCTCGGGAGCCCTTCTCGGCACCCTGCCGGAGGTGGAACCCATCACCGGTGGCCATCTTCATCATCCCGGAGCTCTCCATGACGAGGAGGGAGTAGTTCACCCTCGGGGCTGAGGGTATGTACCAGTAGCTATGTGTTTGATCTCTCTCTCTCTCGTGTTCTCTCTTGTGTTCCCTCTATGGCACGATCTTGATGTATCCCGAGCTTTGCTATTGTAGTTGGATCTTATGATGTTTCTCCCCCTCTACTCTCTTGTGATGAATTGAGTTTCCCCTTCCCCTTTGAAGTTATCTTATCGGATTGAGTCTTTTATAAGAACACTTGATGTATGTCTTGCCGTGCTTATCTGTGGTGACAATGGGATATCATGTGCCTCTTGATGTATGTTTTGGTGACCAACTTGTGGGTTCCGAACATGAACCTATGCATAGGGGTTGGCACACGTTCTTGACTCTCCGGTAGAAACTTTGGGGCACTCTTTGAAGTACTTTGTGTTGGTTGAATAGATGAATCTGAGATTGTGTGATGCATATCGTATAATCATGCCCATGGATACTTGAGGTGACAATGGAGTATCTAGGTGACATTAGGGTTTTGGTTGATTTGTGTCTTAAGGTGTTATTCTAGTACGAACTCTTTAATAGATTGATCCAAAAGAATAACTTTGAGGTGGTTTCGTACCCTACCATAATCTCTTCGTTCGTTCTCCACTTTTAGTGTCTTTGGAGTGACTCTTTGTTGCATGTTGGGGGATTGTTATATGATCTATCTATGTTATTATTGTTGAGAGAACTTGCACTAGTGAAAGTATGAACCCTAGGCCTTGTTTCCTATCATTGCAATACCGTTTACGCTCACTTTTATCGCTTGCTACCTTAATGTTTTTATAATTTCAGATTACAAATACCTTTATCTACCATCCATATTGCACTTGTATCACCATATCTTCGCCGAACTAGTGCACCTATACAATTTACCATTGTATTGGGTGTGTTGGGGACACAAGAGACTCTTTGCTATTTGGTTGCAGGGTTGTTTGAGAGAGACCATCTTCATCCTACGCCTCCTACGGATTGATAAACCTTAGGTCATCCACTTGAGGGAAATTTGCTACTGTCCTACAAACCTGTGCACTTGCAGGCCCAACAACGTCTACAAGAAGAAGGTTGTGTAGTAGACATCAAGCTCTTTTGTGGCGCCGTTGCCGGGAAGGCTAGGTAAACGGCACTGACACCCCATCAACTAAGCTCTTTTCTGACGCCGTTGCCGAGGAGGTGAGTGCTTGAAGGTATATCTTTAGATCTTGAAATCGAATCTTTTTGTTTCTTATTTTATCACTAGTTCAGTTTATAAAAGAAAACTACAAAAAAATGGAGTTAAGTTTGTCTCGTATGCTTTGTCTTTTTAATATCTTTCATGAGTATGATGAAAAGGAAAATTGTGCTCAAGTGCTAGAAGAAGAAGTCTATAAAATGTTTGGTACTAAATCTTTGTATGATGAGCATGATTGCAATGTTGTTAGTATGAATTCCTTGAATATCCATGATGCTAATGATATGCAAAGCCACAAGCTTGGGGAAGCTATGTTTGATGAATATGATATGTTTAGTTCCCCAAGTTTTGATGAGCAAATTTATTATGATGAAAGCATGCCTCCTATTTATGATGATTATATTGATGAAAGTGGGTTTGGAAGAGTTTCAACTTTAGGTAGTATTGATCCCACTATTTTGGAGGATATTGAATCTTATTGTGACGAATATGAAAGTGGATTTGGAAGAGTGTCAACTTTATTTAGTGATGATTCCACTATTTCGGAAGAGGTTCCAATTGATTATGAGAACAAAGTTGCTATATATGATGATTATTGTGATGGCTTGTATGCTATTAAGGATAATGATAACCATGAAACTTGTCATCATGATTTTAGTTTTCAATTAGATTATGCCTCACATGATAGTTATTTTGTTGAGTTTGCTCCCACTATTATTCATGAGAAGAAATTTGCTTATGTGGAGAGTAATAAATTTTCTATGCTTGTAGATCATGAAAAGAATGCTTTAGGTGCTGGTTATATCGTTAAATTCATTCATGATGCTACTGAAAACTATGATGAGGGAGGAACATATGCTTGTAGGAATTGCAATAATGTCAAGTTTCCTCTCTATGTGTTGAAAATTTTGAAGCTATGCTTGTTTTACCTTCCTATGCTAGTTAATTATTGTTCCCATAAGTTGTTTGCTCACAAAATCCCTATGCGTAGGAAGTGGGTTAGGCTTAAATGTGCTATTCATATGCTTCATGATGCTCCTGTTATGTTTCAATTCTTATCTTTTATGTGAGCATCATTGCCATCATCATGCCTAGATAAAAAGGCATTAAAGAAAAGCGCTTGTTGGGAGACAACCCAATCTGTATCCTTACTGTTTTTGTGTTTCCACATTATTATGATACTGTAGTAATCATGTTTTATAGCTTTTGTTTCAATAAAGTGCCAAGTAGAACCTTTGGGAAGACTTGGGTGAAGTCTATATGATCTTGCTGTAAAAAACAGAAACTTTAGCGCTCACGAGATTAGCTGCCATTTTTTACTGGAGAGTGCTTTTAGGTTGATTCTTTTTTAATATGATTAATAGACAAATTACTCAGGTCCAGAAATTTATTTCATAATTTTTGTAGGTCCAGAAGTATACGTTTGATACAGATTACTACAGACTGTTCTGTTTCTGACAGATTCTGTTTTCTATGTGTTGTTTGCTTATTTTGATGAATCTATGAGTAGTATCGGAGGGTATGAACCATAGAGAAGTTAGAATATAGTATATATTACACCAATATGAATTTAGAATGAGTTAATTACAGTACCTAAGTGGTGGTTTTATTTTCCTACACTAACGGAGCTTACGAGTTTTGTTTGAGTTTTGTGTGGTTGAAGTTTTCAAGTTATGGGTAGAGATTCGATGGACTTTGGAATAAGGAGTGGAAAGATCCTAAGCTTGGGAATTCCCAAGGCACCCCAAGGTAATATTCAAGGACAACCAAGAGCCTAAGCTTGGGGATGCCCCGGAAGGCATCCCCTCTTTCGTCTTCGTTCATCGGTAACTTTACTTGGAGCTATATTTTTATTCGCCACATGATATGTGTTTTGCTTGGAGCATCATTTTATTTGTTAGTTTTTGCTTTCTGTTACTTAGAATAATGGTTTGCATCTTTATTTTCAATAAAAAGGTCAAGGATAGCCTTTGCCATGCTTATTTTGCTAGTATACATGTTGCTGTTTGAAAACAGAAAGTTTACCGCTGTTGCAAAAATTCTCTAGAAAAGTCAGAGAATGGTATAACGTTGAATATTTTTGCATATTAAGCTCTGATAAATTTATTACAGTGGGAATTTTAGATCATAATTTTTTGAGTCAGGGAAGTATTGATACTCTTGCATTCTTTACAGACTGTACTGTTTTTGCAGATTGCTGTTATGTTTGCATTGTTTGCATATGTTTGCTTGTTTAATGATTCTATTTGAGGATAGGAGTATTAAATATGAAGAGGCATTTAGTATTAAATGTTGAATAATAATTTTAGTGATTTATTACAGTAGAAAATGATAAGGTTTTGCATTGGTTTATACTAACCTATCTCACGAGTTCTTGTTGAGTTTGTTGTGAATGAAGCTTTTGATAAAAAGAGAAACCATGATATGAGAGGAATTAAGGAGACATAAAAGTTCAAGCTTTGGGATGCCCAAGGCACCCCAAAATAATATTTCAAGAAGTCTCAAGCATCTAAGCTTGGGGATGCCCCGGTAGGCATCCCACCTTTCTTCTTCGGCAATCATCGGTTAGTATCGGTTGAGCCTAAGTTTTTGCTTCTTCACATGAGTTGTGCTATCCTTGCATTGTCATTTTATTTTGCTTTGCTTGCTGTTTGAATACAATACCAAGATCTGAAATTCTTTAATGAGAGAGAGTCTTCACACAGTTGCATAATTATTTAGCTACTCATTGATCTTCACTTATATCTTTTTGGAGTAGCTTTTCATTTACTCGTGTGCTTCACTTATATCCTATGAGTAAATTGTTGAATGAGTTGATTGTCATAAATCTGAAATTATATATGCCTCATTTGCTTATCCCATGGGGAGTAATGACTTCACATCTAAGAAGTAGAGGTTGTAAATTTATTGACGGTTAGCAAGCATTGTATTAGTCATTTGAACAATTCATGAAAGAATATTGAAGGAAGAGAGATTTCACATATAATTATATTATCATAGACATCTTTTATAATTGTGAGCACTCATTATGTATGACATGCTAAAGAGTTGATGTTGGACAAGGAAGACAACGTAATGGGTTATGTTTTCTCGCATCTCAGTTAAAGTATATTGTCATGGATCATTCAAACATGTTGAGCTTGCCTTTCCCCCTGATGCTAGCCAAAAATTCCTAGCACCAAGTAGAGATACTACTTGTGCTTCCAAATATCCTTAAACCTAGTTTTTGCCATGAGAGTCCACCATACCTACCTATGGATTGAGTAAGATCCTTCAAGTAAGTTGTCATCGGTGCAAGCAATAAAAATTGCTCTATAAATATGCATGACATATTAGTGTGGAGAAAATAAGCTTTGTATGAACTTGCTATGGAAGCAATAAAAGCGACGGACTGCATAATAAAGGTCCATATACAAGGGGCAATATAAAGTGGCGTTCTTTCGCATTAAGATTTTGTGTATCCAACCCTAAAAGCACATGACAACCTCTGCTTCCCTCTGCGAAGGGCCTATCTTTTACTTTATGTCTTTTACTTTATGCAAGAGTCAAGGTGATCTTCACCTTTCCCTTTTTCATTTTATCCTTTGGCAAGCACTTTGTGTTAGGGTGATCCTGATGTATATATCCAATTGGATGTACATTAGCATGAACTATTATTGTTGACATCACCCAAAGGTGAATACGTTTGGAGGCAACATTATAAGCCCCAATCTTTCTCTGTGTCTGATTAAAACTTCATAACCACAAGTATTGTGTGAGTGTTAGCAATTGTAGAAGACTATATGATAGTTGAGTATGTGAAGTTTGCTAAATCAAAGCTCTGACATAGACTCTTCCTGAAAGTAAGATGAGTTGCAATTGTTTGATGACTAAGAATGAAGTTTGCTAGTTTTCAAGAAAGTTTATGGTCTATGCTTTAACATGTGAATTGCTTGTTACTAGTTCATGAAAAGTTTTATGAGATGAACTACTATTATGACATATTAGCATGCTAGCAAAGGTGATTTAAGTTATCATTGATCAAACGTGTGCACCTCTAGCATTCACACTTCATAAATTCTTTCTTTTATCATTTACCTACTCGAGGACGAGTAGGAATTAAGCTTGGGGATGCTGATACATCTCTAACGTATCTATAATTTATGAAGCATTCATGCTATATTATTATGTGTTTTGAATAATTATGGGCTTTATTATACACTTTTATATTACTTTTGGGACTAACCTATTAACCGGGGGCCCAGCCCATATTGCTATTTTATTGCCTGTTTCAGTATTTCGAAGAAAAGGAATATCAAATAGGGTCCAAATGGAATGAAACCTTCGGCAGCGTTATTTTTGGGAAGAATAACACCCAGGAGACTTGGAGTTCACGTCAGAAGAGCCTCGAGGAGGCCACGAGATAGGAGGGCGCCCCCCCCCCTACTGGGCGCGCCCCCTGTCTCGTGGACCCCTCGAGCACCCCCCGACCGACTTCTTTCACCTATATAGTCCCACGTACCCTAAAAACATCCACAGAGAAGATAGATCGGGAGTTCCGCCGCCGCAAGCCTCTGTAGCCACCAAAAACCTCTCGGGAGCCCTTCCCGGCACCCTGCCGGAGGAGGAACCCATCACCAGTGGCCATCTTCATCATCCCGGCACTCTCCATGACGAGGAGGGAGTAGTTCACCCTCGGGGCTGAGGTTATGTACCAGTAGCTATGTGTTTGATCTCTCTCTCTCTCTCTCGTGTTCTCTCTCGTGTTCCCTCTATGGCACGATCTTGATGTATCCCGAGATTTGCTATTGTAGTTGGATCTTATGATGTTTCTCCCCCTCTACTCTCTTGTGATGAATTGAGTTTCCCCTTCCCCTTTGAAGTTATCTTATCGGATTGAGTCTTTTATAAGAACACTTGATGTATGTCTTGCCGTGCTTATCTGTGGTGACAATGGGATATCATGTGCCTCTTGATGTATGTTTTGGTGACCAACTTGTGGGTTCCGCCCATGAACCTGTGCATAGGGGTTGGCACACGTTCTTGACTCTCCGGTAGAAACTTTGGGGCACTCTTTGAAGTACTTTGTGTTGGTTGAATAGATGAATCTGAGATTGTGTGATGCATATCGTATAATCATGCCCACGAATACTTGAGGTGACAATGGAGTATCTAGGTGACATTAGGGTTTTGGTTGATTTGTGTCTTAAGGTGTTATTCTAGTACGAACTCTTTAATAGATCGATCCGAAAGAATAACTTTGAGGTGGTTTCGTACCCTACCATAATCTCTTCGTTCGTTCTCCGCTTTTAGTGTCTTTGGAGTGACTCTTTGTTGCATGTTGAGGGATTGTTATATGATCTATCTATGTTATTATTGTTGAGAGAACTTGCACTAGTGAAAGTATGAACCCTAGGCCTTGTTTCCTATCATTGCAATACCGTTTACGCTCACTTTTATCGCTTGTTGTCTTGCTGTTTTTATAATTTTAGATTACAAATACCTTTATCTACCATCCATATTGCACTTGTATCACCATCTCTTCGCTGAACTAGTGCACCTATACAATTTACCATTGTATTGGGTGTGTTGGGGACACAAGAGACTCTTTGTTATTTGGTTGCAGGGTTGTTTGATAGAGACCATCTTCATCCTACGCCTCTTATGGATTGATAAACCTTAGGTCATCCACTTGAGGGAAATTTGCTACTGTCCTACAAACCTGTGCACTTGCAGGCCCAACAACGTCTACAAGAAGAAGGTTGTGTAGTAGACATCAAGACTCACTATACGAAAAACATGGTGCTACTTTGAAGCACAAGATATGAGACTCACTACAGGAAGAACATGGTGCTACTTTGAAGCACAAGTGTGGAAAAAGAGATAGTAACATTGCCATTTTTATTATTTTTCTTTTTTTCTTTTTTTCTTTTTTTCTTTTTTTTCTTTTTCTTTGGCCCTTTTTTGGCCTTTCTTTTTTTTTATTTTTTTGGCCAATGCTCTAATGATGATGCTCTAATGATGATGATCATGACACTTTCATTGATTACAACATATGAATTACAACTCGAAACTAGAACAAGATATGACTCTATATGAATGCCTCCAGCGGTGTATCGGGATGGTGCAATGAATCAAGAGTGACATGTATAAAAAATTATGCATGGTGGCTTTTCCACAAATACGATGTCAACTACATGATCATGCAATGGCAATATGACAAAAGTAAAGTATGTCATGAAAATGATGAATGGAACAGTGGAAAGGTGCATGGCAATATATATATATATATTTCTCGGAATGGCTATGGAAATGCCAAAATAGGTAGGTATGGTGGTTGTTTTGAGGAAGATATAAGGAGGTTTATGTGTGATAGAGCATATCGTATCACGTGGTTTGGATGCACCGGCGAAGTTTGCACCAACTCTCAAGGTGAGAAAGGGCAATGCACGGTACCGAAGAGGCTAGCAATGGTGGAAAGGTAAAAGTGCATATAATCCATGGACTCAACATATACTTATTGAAAAAAATTAGAAGTCATCAAAAATCAAGCACTACGTACATGCTCCTAGAGGGATAGATTGGTAGGAAAAGACCATCGCTCGTCCCCGACCGCCACTCATAAGGATGCACAAGCCAGGTGCACTCCATGTTTCAAATTTGTTACACAACTTTAACCATACGTGCATGCTACAGGACTTGCTAACTTCAACACAAGCATTCTTTAAATTTATAATCACCCAACTAGCATGAATTTAATATCACTACCTCCATATCTCAAAACAATTATCAAGTATCAAATTGATCATAGCATCCAATTCACTTCCTATGATAGTTTTTATTATACCCAACTTGGATGCCTACCATTCTAGGACCAATTTATAACCATAGCAAATACCATGCTGTTCTAAGAGACTCTCAAAATAATATAAGTGAAGCATGAGAGACTAGCAATTTCTATAAAATCAAGCCACCGCCGTGCTCTAAAAGATATAAGTGAAGCACTAGAGCAAAAACTATCAAGCTCAAAAGATATAAGTGAAGCACATAGCATATTCTAATAAATTCAAATCAAATAGGCTTCTCCCAAAAGGTGTGTAAAGAAAGGATGATTGTGGTAACTAAAAATCAAATACTAATATAATACACGACGCTCCAAGCAAAACACATATCATGTGGCAAATAAAAATATAGCTCCAACTAAAGTTACCAATGAACAAAGACGAAAGAGGGGATGCCTTCCCGGGGCATCCCCAAGCTTAGGATTTTGGATATTATTGAATATCTTGGGGTGCCTTGGGCATCCCCAAGCTTAGGCTCTTGCCACTCTTTATTCCATAGTACATCAAAGCTTTACCCAAAACTTGAAAACTTCACAACACAAAACTCAACAGGAAATCTTATAAGCTCCGTTAGTGAAAGAAAAGAAAACCACCACATAAGGTACTCTAATGAACTCATTATTTATTTATATTGGTGTTAAACCTACTGTATTACAAGTTCTCTATGGTTCATATCACTTAATACTAGCCATAGATGCATCAAAATAAGCAAACAACACACGAAAAACAGAATCTGTCAAAAACAGAACAGTCTGTAGCAATCTGTAACTAACGCAAACTTCTTTTACTCTAAAAATCCTACCAAAATAGGAAGTCCTGGAAAATTTGTTTATTGATCATCAGCAAAAAGAATCAATGCAAAATCACGTTTCTGTGATTCATTGAATTTTTTCTCGTGAGCGCGAAGTTTCTGTTTTTCAGCAGAATCAAATCAACTATCATCATAGGTTATCCTATAGGTTCTACTTGGCACAAACACTAATTAAAGCATGAAAACACATCTAAACAGAAAGTAGATGCAAAATTTATTACTAAACAGGAACAAAAACAAAAAACACAAAGAAAATTGGGTTGCCTCCCAACTAGCGCTATCGTTTAACGCCCCTAACTAGGCATAAAAGCGAAGATAGATCTAAGTAGTGCCATCTTTGGCACTTGATTCATCAATAGCTCTTATGATAGATTCATAAGGTAATTTGACTTTATTTCTTGGAAAGTGCTCCATGCCTTTCTTTAATGAAAATTGTAATCTAATATTCCCTTCCTTCATATCAATAATCACGCCAATCATTCTAAGGAAAGGTCTACCAAGTATAATAGGGCAAGAAAGATTGCAATCTATATCAAGAACAATAAAATCTACGGGCACCAAATTTCTATTTGCAACAATGAGAACATCATTGATCCTTCCCATTGGATTTTTAATGGTGGAATCCGCAAGGTGCAAATTTAAAGAGCAATCATCAAGATCATGGAAACCTAGAATATCACATAAAGTTTTCGGAATCGTGGAAACACTAGCACCCAAATCACACAAAGCAAAAAACTCATGATCTTTAATTTTAATCTTTATAGTAGGTTCCCACTCATTATTAAGTTTTCTAGGTATAGAAACTTCCAAATTAAGTTTTTCATCAAAAGATTGCATCAAGGCATCAACGATATGTTTGGTAAAAGCTTTATTTTGACTATAAGCATGAGGAGAATTAACAACGGATTGCGACAAGGAAATACAACTTTCTAAAGAACAATTATCATAATCAAATTCCTTGAAATCCGAGATAGTGGGTTCAATACTATTTAAAGTCATGACCTCTCCAATCCCACTTTTACCAAATTTAGCATCAAGATCTAAAAACTCCGAATTCTTGGGACGCCTTCTAACTAAACTTGACTCATCTCCAGTCCCATTATTATCAAGATTCATATTGCAAAACAAAGATCTAATAGGGGACACATCAATAACTTTAAGATCTTCATCATTATTTTCATGGAAACTAGAAGAACACGCCTTTACAAAGCAATCTTTCTTAGCACGCAATCTAGCGGTTCTTTCCTTGCACTCATCAATGGAAATTCTCATTGCTTTGAGAGACTCATTGATATCATGCTTAGGAGGAGTAGATCTAAGTTTAAGAGAATCAACATCAAGCGAAAGTCTATCAACGTTCCTAGCCAAATCATCAACTTTGAGCAACTTTTCTTCAAGCAAAGCATTAAAATTCTTTTGAGAAATCATAAATTCTTTCACACTATTCTCAAAATCAGAGGGCATCTTATTAAAATTACCATAAGAATTATTGTAGTAATTTCCATCATTATTAGAGGAATTACTAGGGAACGTTCTAGAATTAAAGTTTCCTCTATAAGCATTGTTTCCAAAACTATTCCTACCAACAAAATTCACATCCATAGATTCATTATTGCTCTCAATCAAAGTAGACAAAGGCATATCATTGGGATCAAGAGGAGTATTTCTAGTAGCAAACAACTTCATAAGTTCATCCATCTTTCCACTCAAAACATTGATTTCTTCTATAGCATGCACTTTTTACTAGAAGATCTTTCGGTGTGCCATTGAGAATAATTAGCCATAATATTATCAAGAAGTTTTGTAGCATCTCCTAACGTGATTTCCATAAACGTGCCTCCTGCGGCCGAGTCTAAAAGATTTCAATAAGCAAAGTTCAAACTGGCATAAATTTTTTGTATGATCATCCATAAATTCAAACCATGAGTAGGGCAATTGTGAATCATCAATTTCATTCTTTCCCAAGATTGGGCAACATGCTCATGATCAAGTTGTTTAAAATTCATAATATCGTTCCTAAGAGTGATAATCTTAGTGGGAGGAAAATACTTAGAGATAAAAGCATCTTTGCACTTGTTCCAAGAATCAATACTATTTTTAGGCAAAGACGAAAACCAAACTTTAGCATGATCTCTAAGCAAAAATGGAAATAAATTCAATTTAACAATATCATTATCCATATCTTTCTTATTTTGCATATCACACAAATCAACAAAGTTGTTTAGATGAGTAGCGGTATCTTCACTAGGAAGGCTGGCGAATTGATCTTTCATAGTAAGATTCAGCAAAGCAGTATTGATTTCACAAGACTCAACATCATTAAGAGGAGCAATCGGAGTACTAAGGAAATCATTATTATTGGTATTGGAGAAATCACACAATTTGGTATTATCTTGCGCCATGGCAACAAGTAATCCAACACACGAGCAAACAGAAAAAGGCAAGCGAAAAAGGAGAGAGAGATTGGGAAAGAGAGGGCAAATAAAACGGCAAGGGTGAAATGGGGGAGAGGAAAACGAGAGGCAAATGGCAAATAATGTAAATGCGAGGGAGATGAGTTTGTGATGGGTACTTGGTATGTCTTGACTTGAGCGAAGACCTCCCCGGCAATGGCGCTAGAAATCCTTCTTGCTACGTCTTGAGCTTGCGTTGGTTTTCCTTGAAGAGGAAAGGGAGATGCAGCAATAGTAGCGTAAGTATTTCCCTCGGTTTTTGAGAACCAAGGTATCAATCCAGTAGGAGGCTCCTCAAAAGTCCCACGCACCTACACAAACAAACAAAGAACTCGCAACCAACGCAATAAAGGGGTTGTCAATCCCTTCACGACCACTTGCAAAAGTGAGATCTGATAGAGATAGTATGATAAGATAAATATATTTTTGGTATTTTATAATATAGATGCAAAAAGTAAAGATGCAAATAAAAGTAGATTGAAAGCTTATATGATAAAAGATAGATCCGGGGGCCATAGGTTTCACTAGTGGCTTCTCTCAAGATAGCATAAGTATTACGGTGGGTGAACAAATTACTATCGAGCAATTGATACAAAAGCGAATAATTATGAGATTATCTAGGCATGATCATGTATATAGGCATCACGTCCGCGACAAGTAGACCGACTCCTTCCTGCATCTACTACTATTACTCCACACATCGACCGCTATCCAGCATGCATCTAGAGTATTAAGTTCATAAGAACAGAGTAATGCATTAAGAAAGATGACATGATGTAGAGGGATAAACTCATGCAATATGATATAAACCCCACCTTTTTATCCTCTATGGCAACAATACAATACGTGCCTTGCAACCCTTTCTGTCACTGGGTAGGGACACCGCAAGATTGAACCCAAAGCTAAGCACTTCTCCCATGGCAAGAAAGATCAATCTAGTAGGCCAAACCAAACTGATAATTCGAAGAGACTTGCAAAGATAACTCAATCATACATAAAAGAATTCAGAAGAGATTCAAATATTTCTCATAGATAAACTTGATCATAAACCCACAATTCATCGGATCTCATCAAACACACTGCAAAAAGAGTTTACATCGAATAGATCTCCACAAGAGAGGGGGAGAACATTGTATTGAGATCCAAAAAGAGAGAAGAAGCCATCTAGCTAATAACTATGGACCCGAAGGTCTGTGGTAAACTACTCACAACTCATCGGAGGGGCTATGGTGTTGATGTAGAAGCCCTCCATGGTCGATTCCCCCTCCGGCGGAGCGCCGGCGAAGGCCCCAAGATGGGATCTCGCAGATACAGAAGGTTACGGCGGTGGAAATTGTGTTTCGGTTGCTCCTTGGATGTTTTAGGGGTACGTAGGTATATATAGGAGGAAGAAGTACGTCGGTGGTCGCTCGTGGGGCCCAGGAGACACAGGGCACGCCTAGGAGGGGTGGGCATGCCCTCCTATCTCCTGGCTGCCTCGTTTGTTGCTTAACTTGCACTCAAAGTTCTCCGGATCACGTTCGTTCCAAAAATCACGCTCCCGAAGGTTTCATTCCGTTTGGACTCCATTTGATATTCCTTTTCTTCAAAATACTGAAATAGGCAAAAAAACATCAATACGGGTTGGGCCTCCGGTTAGTAGGTTAGTCCCAAAAATGATATAAATGTGTAAAATAAAGCCCATAAACATCCAAAAGGGGTAAGATAATAGCATGGAACAATCAAAAATTGTAGATACGTTGGAGATGTATCATGAATGCAATGCAGTTCGCACTCATATAAAGGTGCCCCTCCATTCCAATGCATCTACCACATCGTACACACCTAAGCATTTGCCTAAGCACCTACACTAAGCGCAAAAGTGCTCACTTCAGACCCATGGCGGCGATGCGCGCGAGCGGCAACCGGCTATGCCAGATGGTCCACGACGCCGGCCTGCGGCATGGCACCAAGGATCGTCTCCAGACGGTGTTCTTGACCGGCTGGTGGATGGCCACCGTCGACACCAACCATGACTCTCAGTTGGACCAGATGATCGTTGCCACCACCAACAAGTTCACCGTCCTCAAGAAGCTCAGGGACGACATCACCGTACTCCTCCATTCCACGTGCTCGGGCTCCTCATTGCCTGCCACACTAATCGGCCTCCATGGCCGGAACCTCTTTCAAGCACTGGTGGCCCTGCGACTGCCCGCCGACGCCACGAAGAATGTCCACCTGGAGGTCGCGCTCGCCGTGAGGCGCCTCGCCCTGCAAGAATTCGTCAACCTACACATCCACATGTATGAGCAAATCGTGTACATAGGTATCTACAGGGCCATTGAGGACGCTACGACGTTGGCCTTCCTCAACCAGCTGGAAGCCTTGG
Source organism: Triticum dicoccoides (assembly GCF_002162155.2). Lineage (NCBI taxonomy): Eukaryota > Viridiplantae > Streptophyta > Magnoliopsida > Poales > Poaceae > Triticum > Triticum dicoccoides. Next base: position 541,501,235 of record NC_041385.1, on the reverse strand, counting down.
ATGCCTTTGCTGAGAAGCACCTTGACCTCGCCACAAAAGCTGCCACTCCTTAGCCGCCGGTCGGTGGCCCGGCGCACTAAGTTGAGGAGGAGGAGGTCGTACATTGATGGATGCATCTTTCTTCTTGCCTCCTGTAACCACCACTGCGATTGCATCATCGTGGCCTTAATCTTATTGTGTTATTGCATTCTCGTTCCAGTCAATACTGACATGTGCGATCCCTTTGCTTAATTATATGCATCACTGTAACTAGTACTCCATCCATAAATTTACAAGTTGTGCTTACCTTTTCCATCAACTTCGTGCAACGTACGGGCATCTTGCTAGAAACACTAGAACATGTCGGACCGCGTGTGACCAAACCGACGATGCGCCAACTTAGCTACTATGTACCCTGCTTATCTGGCGGAAATAGCCCCGCCCTAGTGTTTCCAATCGTTATTTATATCTATTGATTGTGCCAAGGAGCAGAACCAAATGTTACAATTTATACATTTTTCTCTACTCCTACTACTCCTATAAAAGACTCAGTTGGTGATGGTCGTGTGTCTGCCATCCGTCATTTCTGACCATTAAATCTGCATCTAACGGCCGTGAGGTAAGTTGTGGCATTTTTATACTCCTATAAAAGACTCAGTTGGTGATGATGGTGTGTCTGCCATCCGTCATTTCTGACCATCAGATCTACATCTAACGACTATGATGTAAGTCATGGCATTTTTGCAACAAGACCCCACTCCTCTGCTCCAATTTGCAGAAACCCCTTAGTATCTTGAAACCAACCACATCCCTCCCCCACCTCATCAAAACAGCCACAAGGAATATATTTTGAGTGAAACCTAATATGAGTATATTTTTAGTGATATATACACCAAACTATAGTGTTTTTCTTTCAAGTTTGTGAACATGTATTATTCTATTTTGGATCCGTTGCAATGCACGGGCACATTGCTAGTTTGCAACAATAGCCCACTTCTCTGCTCCAATTTGTAGAAAACCCCTTATTATCTTGAAAGCAACCACATCCCTCCCTCACCTCATCAAAACAACCTGAGAAATATATTTTTGAGTGAAAAGTAATATATTTGGAGTATATCAAAACAAGAGTGATTTCTTTCAAGTTTGTGAACAAGTACTACTATTCTACTACTTTGGATCCATCACAACGCATGGGCACATTGCCAGTAAGAGGAAAAGGCATGCCGCGTTCGCATCGCACCCCCACACGCACGGGAATTGGGAGTACTCCACGGTCCGTCCGGCACGCCACATAGCTAGGGAAGGTGTGTTGCCTAGCATTTTCACTTTCATGTGGGACCACCATTGAGCAAACCGACTATTGGCAAACCGCACCCCGCCCGCCGTCGGGTTGGAAAATAGAAACGAGGGGAAGATCTAGTTGTAGCACGGAAGCCAATAAATTTGGTGTCTAATGGGGCTCGTTGATAGAATGTTATTTATTCATAACTAGCAAGATGCCCATGCGTTGCATGGAAAATCAAGATGCATTTGTATGAGTAGTTTATGTTGTGGGAGAAAAGGATGAACAAGAGAAGGCCTTATATTTGCAAATGTGGAGAGGGGTGTGGGTATCTTTTTGCAAAATTGCCATAGTTTTCTTCCTATCCGTCAGGTATAAATCGGATGGCCTATATTGCAGGATGGCAGGCACAACATCATCACCAACTCTGTTTTTCATAAGAGTAGAGACACGTAGACAGGATGCACATAGAGGAATTTTGTTATTGCATGTTGTTACGTCACTAGTACCTACTCCCTCCTTCTGGTTCACTACTAGTACTCCCTCCATCTTGGCTTATTGGTCCCCTTTGTACTCAATTCATGAGCCCGTTTTCCTCAAGAAATTGTCTTTACCAATGTATTAATATCGGGAATGCATGCGTGAACAACGAATGATTAAACCTTGCATGCAATGTTTTGACAAAGCATTGACTTATGAACATGTGAATGTGAGGGACTACAACCTCATGCATGCATGCAACAGTCACACGTACACATGGACGCAAAATGCGCGCGACGCCCTAATGCATGCATGTTCGAGCACACGACGGAACACACAAGGTCATGCTCAAGTGCTTAACCTACACGTGCATGCACACACATACTCAGCCAGGTGTGCTAGTGACCGTATAAACACCGAAAAATGTATATGTTGACCGCAGTGAGCGTATTATGAAGTCCATTGACCGTATTTTTACAAATATACAGATATAGAGAGTAGAATGCGTGCAATGCAGGTGTACCATACTAGTTGGTTACCAAATCTCATCCGGGTTCGGCACGAGCTCGTACTGCGGGAGCACCACAAGGCCTGCCGCGGGAGTTACATTTCCCTCTCGGGGCCCACGGGACCGAGCTTCAGTGGCTTAGTGCACCGGCCTATGAGTCAATGACATGCGGACCTTAAATGCGGCTGGCCCACATGTCATTCTCATGGTGGTGGTGTGGTTCGCGACTCACTCGTTCAAGATGAACCGACCGGTGGTGGCGTGGCCGTGGCGAGGGTACCACAGCTGGGCGTCGAGGCGTTACAAGGCGTAGATGGCCACACCGGCAGGTACTACCTGTAGTACAGAAGTACTCCAGCTGAGGATTGATGCCCGGGACGAAATGTGTCACAGCCGCTGGATAAAAATTTGATGGTGCGGGAGTACGGATCGGAGCACAGGAGCGGAGCAAGCAAACCGCGTCCAATCGGGTGTGGCTATGGTATAAAGTTGATGGTCACCGCAGTTCAACTGGCCCGCATGTCATGCACACAAAGGCAGAGGAGCAGTGTGGCCGAGAGGGATGAGGCGCACGTCGGGGGACGTCATGCCGTGGGTTGGGGCGGCGTCGTGGGAATCGCGTGTGGGTGTGGCAGTGGTAGAAACAAGAAACGTGATGGTCGCCGTGGTTCAACTTCCATGGACAAGCTGTCATGTCTGCTGACACATGCATTGCATACCGCTCGCTACAAGGAGCAGTAGTAGAGAAAACTTGTTCCAAAGATACCATTTTTCTGATAAAATTCTTGAGATGTCATTAGTTTTTACACATGGGATTACTCCTGCAAGGGTCAATCACAACAGGTGTTTGTAAAAAAATGCATCTTGATGTTCCCTGCAATGGACGGGCGTCTTGCTAGTTACAAAAGAAGCCCACACGGTCATCTTGCCGCAGGGTGTGCCACCGACCCAAACTCAATTGTTTTCAGACGCTTAGGTGCACCGGATGCCATGCCATGCTACAAAATGTAAAAAAAGCAGCTCCATTTTTTTAAACCTGTTATCTTCAAACCATCAAAACAGCCCAAGGAATATATTTTGAGTGAAGCATGATTTACTTTTACTGATATATGTATATCAAAACTAGAGTGTTTATATTTCAAGCCCGTGAACAAGTATTATTCTACTACTTTGGACCCATTGCAACGCACGGGCCATCACATTGGTAGTAGTAGTCTCTATCTCTATCTCTACTATACTCTTACTAGTAAGGTACACGTGCATTGCACGCATGAGATTTGGCAACCAAATTATGAATAAACACCACACTATAGCATGTAAGCTTTGAGTCATATATGCATGATGTAGATGTTCGTTTAATTTTTATAGTTCATCTCATTCAAAATCAATTAGCTTTTATAAAAAAATATAATCTGTTTTAAGATTCATGGAATTTTGCGTTGTAAAGCATAAAGTAAAAAAACAAATAATGGCAATTCATCTAGGAAAAAAATAATCAATTATGATACAGAAGATTCTAGAACAAAGGAGAAGTGCTTGTGTTTTGAGATTTGTGCATTATGCTTTAGTTCAACCATGGAGTATTCTACATGTGGCGGAATCTGGTTAAATGTAGATGATATTCAATGGTCGGTAGTGCTCGGATTTGCCATCTCTGCACCATCGGATTGGCTTCATCCAACGACCATCTTTCAAAACTATTCGCACAGTATATAGGGGTATAAATTAAAAATAGAGTTGTTGATGATGGTGTGCCTGCCATCCTGTAGTATAGGCCGTCCGGTTTATATCTGATAGATAGGTAGGAAACTATGGAAATTTTGCCAAAAAATACCCACACCCCTCTCCACATTTGCAAATAAGGCCTTCCCTCGTTCATCCTTTTCTCCCACAAGATAAACTACTCATACAAAGCAGAGTTATAAAAAGCAGAGTTGGTGATGATGGTGTGCCTGCCATCCTGCAATATAGGCCATCCGATTTATATTCGACGGATAGGAAGGAAACTATGACAATTTACCCGCACTCCTCTCCACATTTGCAGATAAGGCCTTCCCTCGTTCATCCTTTTCTCCCACAAGATCTTGATCTTCCGTGCAACGCATGGGCATCTTGCTAGTCTCTACTCTTATAAAAAACTGAGTTGGTGATGATGGTGCGCCTGCCACCCTGCAATATAGGCCGTTCAATTTTATATCTGATGGATAGGAAGAAAACTGTGGCAATTTTCCTCGTTCATCCTTCTCCACATTTGCAAATAAGGCCTTCCCTCATCCATCCTTTTCTCTCACAAGATAAACTACTCATACAAATGCATCTTGATGTTCTGTGCAAGGCATGAGGATGTTTGGGGGTCTCTCCAGCGCGGCGTGGCCGTAGTTGCAAGTTGACGCCCCTTGAGATGCCGACGTTGAGGGGCACTCAGATTTTGTCCGATGAGTAGGTAAAATGAGTTTGATCACGTGGTAAATGCATTCTAAAGACTACTTCCGTGTCCATTTCCTAATTCTCCCCCTGCCCACTGTTTCATGGGTTAGTCTTGGTGCGAGTGGAGATAGGCTTGCATATGTGCGGGAGGGTACCAACATCAATTTGCACAACATTTACAACGGTGACACCGTTCCCGTAGAATGTTTGTCCAACATTGGGATCAACCATGCAACGGGCCACTGCCTAGATTGATACGATGGAACCACGATGAGATTGAAGAAGATAGCACGAACCTTGCACATGGTGGTCAAAGGTGGACGATGCTGTCTGCGGTCAATTTGTTGCCGTATGAGTATGAAGACACTGTGGTCCTTTCTAACCGTATCTTCGCGGTGACAAACCAGGGGACTTGTTTCGTATGGGACACATCCTACGGTATACTCCCTCTCTCCCAGTTTATTTGTTTTGATTTTTTTTTGTTTTATAAGTTTCAAATTCAAATTTAGAGCTCCCCATCACATGTTGAGATTACAATGTCCATTAAATCATTGCGTGCATGTATAGTAAAGAAACAAATCTCGAGTTTGCCATGAGTTCGTGCAGCAGTAGCACCACAAGGCCTGGCGCAGGAGTTATATTTACCTCTCAGGGCCCTCGGGTCTGAGATTCAGCGCCTTATGTCGTGGAATTAACACGTCAGATGTCCTTAGTGTCAGGACTTAGTCGCGAGCCCAATGCATCTATGTGGTAGCTTGAGAGGGGTTGATCGGGACGAGAGACGCAACACGCAAGACAAGGATTTAGATAGCTTCAGGCCCCGGGAAACATCATCCGGTAACAACCCTACATGCTGTTTGTGGCTAGGTCTCATTATGCTCATGAGAAGAGTCGCCGTAAGCCGGCTCCCCTTTGTGTCTAGCCCTAGATATTGTTTCTTGTTGCTTGTCCCTCTTTGGGGAGCCCTGCCCCTCCTTATATAAGTTAGAGGGGCGGGTTACATGTGGAGTCCTAGTAGGACTAGCCTATCTTGTACTACAAGCTGGATATAAGTCCGGGTCTTGATTCCTTGTAAGGGAGATACTCCTTACGCCTTTCCTCTTAAGCCGGCCTATCATAACGTAAGCCGGCTTTCTGGGCCTTGAGCCTCCTTGGCCCCCGGGTCTTGTCGCTCCTCTGATCCGCTTGCCAGGTCACCCATAAGTCGCCAGGATCGGGCGGGTCACTTAGTGTGTCGTTCAGACAAGGCGGGTCATTAGTGAGTCGCCAAGTCCGGCCGGGTTATACCTTGCGGCCGGGTTACACCGCGGGGTATATCCCCGACATTAGCCCCCAAGTTTAGCTTGGATTTATCCATGGTAAACTTATGCTGCAAAATAAACACAAGAACAAATTTGACAGGTTGTGCTCCGGGTTAAGAATTCTTGTAAACCGGCACCTGAACATCCTTAAGTCCGTGTTATTTCCTTCTTCTAGAAAATCTGGGTCAATAGACCAGCTTCACAATCAATTTGCTTGTAGAAGAAATATTGTAAACAAATAATCCATCTGAGTCGGCTTCCAAAGCGCCGTCTTAAAATTATAGGTCTTGACATACTCATCTGATTTCAACCGGCTTAAAGGTATAGATCTTGCCGGGTTATAATTTCCAAAATCTCCGGGTTATAAAAACTGATAATTCCTGGTCATGATTGTTTCCAATGCCGGTTCATGATTGTTGCCAATGTCGATTCATGATTATTGATGACGCCGGGTTATGATTGTTGCAGACACCGGGTCATAATGATTGGTGATGCTGGGTCAACCTGATTTGCTCAAAACTGAAAATTGGAAGATATTTCTCCCTTATATCCATATTACCTGTAGCCCCCAAGTGCCGGGTTGTCATGCTTGCAGCAACCTGGGACTTGTAATTGCCTTATGCTCATAAAACTTCAACCAGTGTAGCCCCCAAGGGTCGGGTCATTATGCAATAATGAGCAGGGACTTTGTAAATATTATCATGTAAACTTGAACAGCAATGTGTAGCCCCCAAGGGCCGGCTCATTACGATGTGATGAGTCGGGTCTTCAATAAGGTGGGCAAACAATGACTTTGCATTAGCCCCCAAGTGTCATGGTGCATGCTTGCAGCGACATGAGACTTGCATATTTGATATAACCTCAATTTGAATAATGTAGCCCCCAAGTGTCGGGTCGTAAGCCTGCAGCGACTCGGGACTATTCCTTCCATTGTAAAATAAATCATATCCTTTGATAAAATAATAGCCATTGCGCTAAAGCGACTTTGAAAACCTCAATAATACTGGTTATTGATAATCACAATAGAAATTCAGCCATGTTGGCTATTCAAGATTTGAATAATATAACCCGGTATGAAAACCTCAATCATTCAATATCATCATAAAAATCCAGCCAGTTTTGGCTATTAAAAGTTTGAATACCTCATCGATTGATAAGTAAACCCGGAGTTTAAATACCCGGCGGCTCTTGGCCAACGACGATTTAATTCACCTTCACTGCAAGCCGGAATTTTATAACCCGGCGGCTTATAGCCTTTGAGAAAAATCCAGAACGGATAATTATTTTGAAGCATCAAGTTTGGTAATGAGCTTGAACTTTAATCATTTATATGTCATATTCCTGCAAACCCTACAAAGAGTTAAACAACATATGCCCTGGCGACTTAACGTCAAAAGCCAGGGCGGGTAACCACCCAAATGTAGTCTTATCCTGCACATAAGTAGATCACAAGATCCCTATGATCCTTTGAATGATACCGCCGGTTTATGTTACCCGGACAGTGAAGTTGATAACTCAACTCTGTAAAAGCCGGCACATATAATATTTGTAACAACTCAAATATTTGCAATTGTATAAAAACAGATAAAAAAAATTTGAGGCTTCTGATTCGAATACGATCAGTAAACCGTTCCAAAGGGGTTAAGCTAAGATTCGGGTATGATTATATAGCCCCCAGTGGCGTTGGCGTTGCCAATCAAAGTGGGTATCGACAACAATGTTCTCTTTGGTTCGAATACGACTGATGTTTGAACAGGAAAACCCCCAAATGACCACTGTGATATTGAATTTGTACTGCCGGTTTACATGACCTGTGCAGTAAGGGTGATAACCCAATCTTTAGAAGCCAATGCTTCCACATAGATGATGATTGTCATAAGCTGGCGACTTATAGTCAAAAGTCAGGCCGGGTTAATCATAAAACACTTATATACATTTGAGATATAATCCTCAAAAGGTCTCGAGTTAAGTAATTGTGGCTGCAATAAACTTTACCAGGAATAGAATAAAACTTTTTGAGGCTTCTGATTCGGATACGATCAATAAACCGTTCCAAAGGGGTTAAGCTAAGATTCGAATACGATCATATAGCCCCCAGTGGCTTTGGCGATGCCGATCAAGTGGGTTTCGACAGCTATGTTCTCTTTGGTTCGAATACGATCTATGTTTGAACACGAAGCCCCCAAGTGACCATAAGATTTGTTTAATGACGCTGATTCGTATACGATCCACGTCAGACCCAAAGGGGTTAAGCTATGATTCAAATATGATCAAGAAGCCCCCAAGAGGTTTTGGCAATATGCCGATCAAGCGGGTTTCGACAGCTATGTTCCCTTTGGTTCGGATACGACCTACGTTTGAACAGGAAGCCCCCAAGTGATCATAATAAGATAAGCCGTAAGGCAGGATCCCCAAGTTTGAACCGCGCATCATGGCAGCAAGTTCTTTTGTCAACCTTTAACCTTTCTAGAAACTCGAACTTGAGAGAGATTAATGTTTTGTGAACCGGAACTTTAAACCGGATATTGAGACCTCAAAAGCCTTGTAAGGGACAAATTTACCTTGATCCGGATGTTGAACCGGTTTTGAGGGCTCCAAAGCTTTATAAGAGATAAATTTACCTTGAGCCGGATTTTAACCGGAGTCCTTCTTTTTAAGCCGGACATTTTCTGACGGCCCGGAGTTCTTGAATCCATTGAAACCGGCTAACTTTGCCGAACCATACCATTGTAGCCCCCGAGTCTCAAGATGACTCGAAGAGTTGGCTTGAGATTCTCCATATTTGTCCATAGCCGAAGGTGTACATCATTGACGTTGATAACGCGATGTGAATCCACCGAAAGTTGAGGTGACCATTGAGCCATCCAGTGCAGACGGTAGCTGATAATATATGATAATTTGCCTCCAATTTGTTGGAAGAAAACCGGGCTTCCCAAGTAGTAACTTACTCATACTCAATAAACAGCTCATCCAGGAAAGGGTGGCCCATTGTATTGATGAGTCGATCGCAGTGCTGTAAACCGGCGCAGGCGAGTCAACCACATCGTTTTGATGTAATGAACAATTGTCCTGCATCAACAATATTGTAGACCAAGGCAAGATAAACTGCTCTTTGACCAAAATAATATGTGCCAATAAAATATATTTAAAACAGATATCACCTGATGTGTTAGGCCCAAAATAATCAGCCATGAAGTTGATGATTACTAGGTTAAGTTGAAATCACTCATGGGTGAGTCGGCTGTGAGGGCAGACAGATGAATCAGCTGCAGCGTTTGTAATCCGGTGCGGACGGGCGAGTCGTCCTCCTTGTTGTAAGCCGGCGTGATCGCGAGAGACGGCCATGGTATTGTAAGCCGGTACGGCCGTGAGAAACGGCCACGACGTCGTAAGCCGACGCGGTCGCAAGAGTCGACCACGGCATTGTAAGCCGGTGTGGGAGTTCGTTGAGTAACGACGACCACCTGTGCCAAAAGATGTTGGCGTGTCTCCACCTCCGTGGTATAATATCACTTGTTGTCATAAATAATTGTCCTGCATAAACAATATTGCAGACCAGGGCAAAGATAAACTCGTTATTTGATAAAAACATGTGATAATAAAACAAATTTGGATGGATATCACCTGGTATGTTTAGGCCGAAAATAATCCGCCATGAAATTGATGATCCCTGGGTGAAACCGAAATCCCTCACAGATGAATCGGCCGCGGGAATAAATTGATAAATCGGCCACGGCGTTTGTAAGCCGGCGCGGACTAGCAAGCTGCCATCCACGTTGTAAGCCGGTGAGGACGCGTGAACCGGCCGCGAGGGCAGACAGGTGAGTTGTCTGTGGCGTTGTAAGGTGGTGCTGACGGGCAAGCCGGTCGGCGCATTGACGTAAACTGGACCGCAGGGGCAATGGCTGTATATAACAACACTATAGGCAGAGTAGTTGTTTTCAAGAAATTAATAAATATTGATAAACATAAAACTGGATGGACATCACCTGGTATTTTTCGCCGGATGCTGGCGCCGGATAATGCATAGTGCTGCTTTTCTTTTTTGACAAAAGAGTTCATTGACTCTATGTCTTCTAGTGCCTGAGCTTTCCACATAACCCGGTCGGAACCTTTGATAATCCGGAATTTTTCTATAGCCTAAGTCGGAACTCTTTGATGACTCGGACAGAACCTTTCGGCGATTCGGCTGGAACCCTTCGGCGATTCGGACCGAACTTTTCGTCGAGGCGATCGGAACTCTTTGGTGATTCAGACGGAACCTTTCATTGAGTCGGTCGGAACCTTTCGCCGATTCAGACAGAACCTTTCGTCGAAGCAGTCGGAACTTTTCGCCAATCCAGACGGAACCTTTCGTCGATGCGGTCGGAACTTTTTCGGTGATTTAGACGGAACCTTTCGTTAAGTCGATCGGAACTTCTTCAATAAGCTGGGCGGAACTTCTCAATCCCTGGGATAGCGCCCTTCAAGAACTCAACACCACCGTGCGCAGGCCCCACGGTGGGCACCAACTATCGTGGAATTAACACGTCAGATGTCCTTAGTGTCAGGACTTAGTCACGAGGCCAACGCATCTATGTGGTAGCTTGAGAGGGGTTGATCGGGACAAGAGACGCAACACGCAAGACAAGGATTTAGACAGCTTCGGGCCCCAGGAAACATCATCAGGTAACAACCCTACATGCTGTTTGTGGCTAGGTCTCATTATGCTCATGAGGAGAGTCGCCGTAAGCCGGCTCCCCTTTGTGCCTAGCCCTAGATATTGTTTCTTGTTGCTTGTCCCTCTTTGGGGAGCCCTGCCCCTCCTTATATAAGTTAGAGGGGCGGGTTACATGTGGAGTCCTAGTAGGACTAGCCTGTCTTGTACTACAAGCCGGATATAAGTCAGGGTCTTGATTCCTTGTAAGGGAGATACTCCTTACGCCTTTCCTCTTAAGCCGGCCTATCATAACGTAAGCCGGCCTTCTGGGCCTTGAGCCTCCTGGGCCCCCGGGTCTTGTCGCTCCTCTGATCCGCTTGCCAGGTCACCCATAAGTCGCCAGGATCGGGCGGGTCACTTAGTGTGTCGTCCAGTCAGGGCGGGTCATTAGTGAATCGCCAAGTCCGGTCGGGTTATACCTTGCGGCTGGGTTACACCACGGGGTATATCCCCGACACCTTACGACACCTGCCTTTGAGTCAATAACATGTGGACCCGATAGGTGGCTGGTCCACATGTAATGCTCCCGAAGGCAGAGGGACAGTGGGGCCGAGAGGCGTAAGCCACATGTCGGGGGACGTGTGGTGTCATGGGTTCGAGCGGCGTCGTGGGAATCGCATGTGGTTGTGGTAGAGACTTGATGCTCGCCGTATTTCAGTTGGCCCACATGTCATGTACACAAAGGCAGAGGGGCGGTGCGGCCGAGAGGGGTGAGGTGCATGTCGGGGTACGTGGTGTCATGGGTTGTAGCGGCGTCGTGGGAATCGCGAGTGGCAGTGGATGAAACGTGATGGTTGATGTAGTTGAACTTCCATGGACAAGCTGTCATGTCTACGGACACATGCATTGCATACCAATCACTGGAAGGAGTAGTAGAGAAAGCAAGGCGGATAAATAGTTCCTTATAGTCAAGCGCACCAACTCTACTACTTGTTCCAAAGACATGCACACCATCGAAATAGTCCATCTATATCAATATACATAGAGAGGGAATATTTTTTTACAAGAGAGGAAATAGTTCATCCATCCATAATGCCCTGCTACTGGTGCAGCATCTTCTTCTTCTTCTTCTTCTTCTTCTTCTTCTTCTTCTTCTTCTTGTTCTCATTTTCTGTGGGAGACGGCTTGACAACAAGCTCTCTCGACCTTGCAGCTGTCTCTAAACTCACACGGGCATCGAGGGCAGCATATTTTATCCGCTCGTACGTCAAGGGATAATTCTCCCATCTAGACGACCTTAATGCCAGCGTCTCGTCACCCTTCTGAAGATTTGTTCCGAGCACAAAATTTGCTATGTCGAATAGGGATGGTCTCGGTTTATCACAATCTTCTACAGGAATTTTTATTTTGGTTTGTACGTCGGCGATGCTTTTCAAATCAAGGTTGTATGGCTCCAACTTCTGTTTGTCCCCTGTGATGGCTGCCCCACAGAAGTATATGTCCTCCCGAGACAAGAAAACGTTAAGCTCACCTGGTCTGGAGGGCGCGTGGATGATGTGGTACACCAAAACATCATCTGCAAGGCACAGCTGAAGGACGGCGACGCGTTGGATCTTCCCAGTGGCACACTCCGTGTACCCTGCATCGAGACCGATGACCTTCATCTCCACCTTTTGGAGGGAGTTGGATACATTGTTGATCCACTTCCGAACAACCCTTGGGTGGTCGGTGACTGTGGCAACTATGCTCAACGAGCCTTCGACGAGGACATGTTGGACGCTAAAAACCTGCATCTCGATCTCTTTCGCCATTTGGAACCGCTGGGCCGGAGGGCTATGGTTTGGAGAATTAGGATTAGATGGCTAGTCTAACTGAAGAAGATGATTATTTAAAGGGGCTTCTGAATTACTCTAGGAGGATGTGAAGAGGTTAAAACAATGTGAACGTAGTGTGGTTTGGATGCAAATGAAGATGAAGGAGTAGTGAAGAAGCCGAGGAAAACCGGTTCCCGATGGAGAAGTAAATGGGAGAAGTGGCCTGTAGGCAGTTGATTAGATGGCTAGGTAGACTAAACGAAAAGGCTACGTGGGTAGACTGAGGAGTGGGGCATGTCCCTGTACGTGCCCATCCTTCTAGCACTACATGTTCCACTGGCTAGTTGAGGTCACTCTTCCGAATCACCGTGGCGAGACATTTTATGATTCTTTTTTATTTCCGCGCCCCTCCTGACAGGTGGGACCTATGCAAACGGATAAAAAATGTATCGCAGCTGGTTCAGATGGATATTGGTGCGTGCGTGGGAGACACAACATTCTCTCGTTAAGGAATATGTCGTTATCCTCAAAAAAGAAAAGTCCTTCTTCGCGCTTCCACATGCACGAGAATTTGGTTCTGCTTGTAATATGGATGATACCTGGAGGATGAAGTGAACCCAGAGGCATGCTAGCATGGGAGTACTACTCATGTTCCTACTACTCCTACTACTACTAAGTCTGGTACGGCGCACGTCGGTGTCGGTGTCTTGGAGGCAGCTCTGCCTCGGCTTCAGCTGCTAAGTCCTTGAGGGTGTTGCGGTTGCCGGTTGCGTTGGACGACGACGTCGGGGTACCGGCTCCGGCGTGATGGAGGATGGCGGTGGTGGATTGGCCGCTATGGGGTGGAGGACGGAGGAGGCTGGGGTTTCGCGGCTGGTGGAGAGGGCGTTTTCGCGCCCACGGAGTATGAATGGGGAAACAGAGAGAGGCAGGGAACTAAGGGGGAACAATGTTTTGGTTTGAGACGCGCTTGTTTGAAATTTGGGGAAAGTTACAAACTTTGCCCCCATCTAAAATTTTGGACATATTGCGGGTTGGGGGTAGGACAGTCATGTCAGGTGTCCCAAATGTGTGCGGGATAGATTTCGGCCGAGCGCATGGGTGTTTAGGCGCCCACGGCGTATGAATGCTTCTCGAAGGCGGTTGAGACTGGCGTCTTGGTGAAGTTACAAACCTACCCCGGTTTAGACCTTTGGACATCGGGCCGATAGGCTACACGGGCCGGAGTCAGGACAGTAATTTCCTACCACCAAATATTAGACTCGCGCGCTTTCGGGTGACCAGAGGCCTATTTGGCGCTTCGTTCAATATTTGGGAGCAGAAGCATTAACGTTTTCGGTTCTCTTGAATTGAACTTTCAGGATTTGTCAAACTTCACAAATATTTACTCTTGAAAATCCTAAAGCTACAATTGTTTTGGAATGGAGGGGGTACATTCGAATATACATTGTACACGAGTATATATTAAAAAATATGCAACTTACCTCAGTTCATGCATGGTTCCAGATATAATCTCCTTGGTTGCAAAAAAAAGTTAGATATGCGTATGAATATATATATATATAGCATGTTCAAACTCATAACAAAGATTGATGCCCCCTGACAGTGTCCTGGACTAGGGGGTACTCAATGTGTCGTCTCCCGATCAGTTGGATTGGGCCGAGGACCCCCATGGCCGTATACTCATGGGCCAGTCCGGGACAGCTGCCGCATATAAGGAAGAATCCACAAGACTTGGCGATCAAGACAAGGACTCCTCCCCCACCGGCGTATTCGGCTAGGACTCTTGTTATCCTAGGCCTCTGGTGCATTATATAAACCGAGGCCAGGCTAGTCGATAGACATATACAACAACGATCATACCATAGGCTAGCTTCTAGGGTTTTAGCCTCTCTGATCTCGTGGTAGATCAACTCTTGTACTACCCATATCATCAATATTAATCAAAGTAGGAGTAGGGTTTTACCTCCATCAAGAGGGCCCGAACCTGGATAAACATTGTGTCCCTTGCCTCCTGTTACCATTGATCTTAAGACGCATTGCTTGGGACCCCCTACCCGAGATCCGCCAGTTTTGACACCGACATTGGTGCTTTCATTGAGAGTTCCGCTGTGTGATCGGCGAAAGGATCAATGGCTCAACTGCAGGTCAATTGCGACGTCGGCTTCTTCGTCACCAGCTCGACTGGTCACCTTGGTTTGACCGAGGACTGCGCCCTACCTCCGATCATCATGTTCGGATGAAGGCCTTCATCAACACCAACTCTGATCTCTATCAAGATCATGAGGAGTCATCCATGGAGCTCGGGGGCTCAATATCAAAATTGCCCTCAGGCGACCGTGCTAATTTTCTGGACAGCAAACTTGTATCCGCCGCCACCGCCTCCTCGAGTGTCGCTTAAACGATTACTTCGGTGGAATTATGTGGAATTAAGTCTACAACAACCCTGCAAAAATTTCGTTGAGTTCCGATGGAGGAATCTCCGACAATCTCCGTTATACGGGAGCCCTGTTGAATCTGGACGAGAATCTGGACGAGTTTAGGGCGTGGTATCCAGCATCTAGCTTGGATGTCCTTTGGAGGATCCAACCGTTGATTTGCTGCGGAATTCCCATATCTACCACCTTCCAAAAATTCAGCTCGATCCGACCGTCCAAACTCCGGGAAACTTCCGATTAGTGCATCACTTTTTGGATCTGTTTTCTGCGCGAGAACGAATCCGACCCGAATTCATCTTCTTTGTGAACAGGATCTCGGACATCCTTTTTGAAGGAAGTTTTCATATGGGGTGTTGTGTTTTATTCTCAAACACATCCTAGTAGTATTAAAAGTATTCTTGCAATACGAACTTCACTGTCGCGCCGGTGTCAAACCAGCCCGACAACATCACTCCACAGCGGCCGACCTGCGTTAGACACGTCGTCGCTTTGTTGAGCCGAGCTCAATTTCTTCGGATCATCATCTCGGCCAGCCGAACAATAGTTCAGCATCGCGAAGGATAAATCGTCACCAACATCGCCGCCCCACGGATTACACGGAGCGGGCACACCGGCATCGTCGCACGGTCACTTCATCAAGCCAGCATTGATCACGTCACAAGCTACGACCTGCATCGGCATGGCCGAACTGTTGCTTCATCGAGTCGGTGTCCATCACGCCGAACTACTTCAACACCTCGGCTGACACATCTCCTCACCGACCTGCTCCGTCTCCTCGCCTAGACTGGGGGCTTCGTCATCCCTTCATCAACTTACCCCGGAGACTCCGGCATCACCGGCCAACCAGCTTCATCACATTAGCTGGACCACGGGCTTTACCTCGGCGAGCCAGCCTTTGCCAGCATCGTCATGCCTTTGCTTCATCACCCATCAGGCGATGGGTGTGCGGATCGAGTCCCAATTTTGGGAGTAACCTTTCTTCGAACCACTACGACAAATAAACCAGTTTCTGTACATAGTCCGGCGAACGCCGCATCCGGAACTCGAACCGACCTGTGAATTCAGGCATCGCCATGCCTTTACCGCATCACATCGCCACCCTGCATCGACATTGACTTCGGCGCTAGACCATATTTCTTTTATTACTCACTTTGCATAAATTATTTGTTATGCAACGATTTTTTTATTATTATTACTATTATCTCCGGTTTGCACTATTTTTTGTGCACAGGAAAATGATCCAGCCGGACTATATCCTTTGGTGTCACCTCGGCTGGATGGGGGGCTTCCTCAACACTTCATTACCCCATGCTGGGGACTTCGACATCACCCTGCCGTCCTACATTGACCGTGCTATGTCACCACTTCGGAGTGCCGAGCTCTTTGCTCCGCCACCTCGGGACCGACTTGGGGGGTGGAACCTTGTCCCGCATCAAGCTCGGAGCGCGTCATCAATACCGAACACATTAACCAGCTAAGTTGCCTTCATGCTCAAAGTTTTAAATTTTTACCTTGTGTTCGGCTCGACCAAGCATTATACTTTTTTGGAAAAAAGTTGCTTGTAAAAATTTCCTTGTCCAAACTTTGTTTGTGACGCGCAAATTCAAATACGTCGTTTACTTGGGGGCTTCCTTCATGAAGCTTTTTCCTCTTGCATATGATTATACTTGTACGGCTTCGTTCCTTGTTCATGTATTACGCCACAATATGCACCATATTGACTTAAGCGATTTGCAAGCTGGGTTGCCTCGCTCCTGTGTTTACCCCTACGTTCCCGATTGTTCGGCTAGGGATTAAAGGGAGCACCTCTGCGATTGTCACGATTGGGTCATCCGAGCCGGACCTCAGACTGGGTGAAGCATAAAGCTAGCGCTCTTATTGTTTTCAATCATGGTCGGCACACAACGGAACTCATGAGTACAAAAAATATATTGCACAAGTCTCATAATAACAATGAGCACCGAAGAAAGGTATCGGTGGGGGTACTATTTTCTTCGAAGATGCTTCTTACACTTCGCAGTAATATAGCATAAGTTCCCTGAGCGTGCTTTGTCTGTTACAGCCTTATGGCCTGATTGCCTGGTTATTGGAAACACCGTCGATATTCTCGACAGATGGAGTACATAACACTTTTCGGTCCTTGACCGAAGAGGGAGAAGCCGATGGTCGGTTAAGACGCGTTTAAAGTTTGGTTGAACATAGATATGATATAAGTACTTCGGTACATGCAATCATTCTTTTACCCAAGTCACTTGGGGGCTCTTAAATTTATATGAGTCGTTTTATGATAAGTGTTTTTCTTCTTAGTCGTTGCAAAGTTTTTATTCTTATTTATCACTCCTTTTTTCGACACAAGTGTGCGGTCACTAGCCGGGGAGCCTAATTTCTCTCTCAAAGCCACTAGAGTTTAGTTTGCTAAACTGGCCTAGTAAGAGGTACTCCGCCTTCGGGATAGGAGGTTGAAGCCGTAGGCTGACCCGCTTGAAGTTTTGAGATAGGATGTGTCATGTTAAAGCACGGCAGAAGCACCTTTTTTTCTAAAGTCCAATTTTTGGATTGGCACCGAACACTTGATCTACTTCGGACATTAACCTTTTGAATGAGTTTTTGGCTTTTCGAGCCCATGGCACTTTTAAACTATTTGTGTGTTTTCAGCACAAGTCTCGCAGTGCAACGCCGGACACCTTTAGAGATTCGGCAAAAACATTCTCGGATATTGCTATATATGCATCGGTTTCGAATTGTGTCTTCGGTCAATAGTTAGGTTGGCCGGCTCTTGCGCTTGCCTCCTATGTTCCACTTTGTTCGGCTAGGTGTGCAAAGGGAGAACCACTGCGATTGTGCTTTTAGCTCACATGGTTAAGCACCTCAGTGGAGAAAGCCGAAAACTGACTGTTACAATAAGCGTAAACTGGTTGGCGATCCGATAACGGCGTTAAATGATGGGCCATTCGTAACAATGGCCGAAGTGTTTACGGCTTGACCTCGACTGTCGCTGAACACTACCGGGGGCTATTAACTGGCCTCCCAAACTAAATCCTCGATATTTTGCTCTTACATTGGAGTTGAGGTTTCATGATCATGCTTAGCATGACAACCCAAAGAAAGGAACCGATAGCGGGACTATTTTCTTTGGAAGACATTTCTTCTGTTAAACAGTAATATAACATCTCTCTCCGCGTACCTTTGTTTATAAAACCGTATGGCCAGATTGCCTTGTTTGTTGTAAATCTTTGCCCTCATAAAGGCTTTATAAAGTAGGACAAACACTCGGCTATTGGCCGAGGAGGTGGAAGCCGATGGTCGGTCAACAAAGTTTTGTACAATGCGGATCCGAGCATTAATGACGTAAAGTACTTGGATACGTAGAGTCATTACACATAATTTGTGATTTTACTATGGATATCGATCCTTAATTCGGCCTCCCGTGCCCGCATTAAGGCTCGGGGGCTACTGGGCTTCGGGCTTATTATTTACAAATATTAAAGGGGCACATCGATCCCCTGATCTGGTGTTGCCACCCGACCAGTGTCTCGGGGGCTACTTCATTGCCTGTTCTATGTAGAAAATTTTAAGTACAATACGGTTTCCGAGGAGATTTTGATCCTCAGGTTGGTCGGCCGCACCCAACTTGAGTCTTGAGGACTGAGCATGCCGCTTTTTGTGTCCCGAAGTATTCTGCCGAGCTAGGACTTGATCCTCAGACCAATTTTGCAAATCAACCTGAGTCTCAGCGGCTATGGGGATCAGTGGTCTTATGTCATCCTTCATGTGCATCTCGGGTTTTAGACCGATACCCACCTTGAGGGCTACTGGCTATGTATCTCGGCAGAGAATAAATTGCACCAATCAAAAATATTGACAAAAATCGGCCCACATTCGGGGAGGTGCACCACCTCGGAAGCAGTCCAGCATAAAGCTCGGGTGCTAGTGGCTGGCTCCATAGAGGGCATTTCCGGCATTAAGCTCGGCTAAACTCCTTCAAACTTCTTTGAATCAAGGTGATTTACGACACCTCGGATACAGTCCGGTGTTGGAGCTCGGATACATAGTCCGGTGTTGGAGCTCGAATACATTCCGGCGTTAGAGCCGGGAAGCAGTCCAGCATTGGTGCTTGGCTGCAAGAGATACCTTGAATGCAGTCCGGCGTTAGAGCTCGGACGCAAGAGGACACTGCCTCCCGGGAACAACTCCGAACCCGAGGTGTGGCATAAAAATAACAAGGCATTGATAAAGGCCGGAAACTTAAAGGGTCTCCTCAGATACCCGACGTGTAAACTCGTCGAATGCATTTCGGCGATCCTCAAGATAGAGGATGAGAAGATTTGTTGAACCAGTTTTCAAGACGAGCAACCGAAGATGAAGAACAGTTCGGAAGAATCGAGGAGCATCCCTAACTTGAAGACCGGTTCAGGGGGCTACTGACAGTGTCCTAGACTAGGGGGTACTCAACGCGTCGTCTCCCGATCAGTTGGATTGGGCCGAGGACCCCCATGGCATTATACTCATGGGCCAGTCCGGACAGCTGTCACATACAAGGAAGAATCCACAAGACTTGGCGATCAAGACAAGGACTCCTCCCCCACCGGCGTATTCGGGTAGGACTCTTGTTATCCTAGGCCTCTGGTGCATTATATAAACCGAGGCCAGGCTAGTCGATAAACATATACAACAACAATCATACCATAGGATAGCTTCTAGGGTTTTAGCCTCTCTGATCTCGTGGTAGATCAACTCTTGTACTACCCATATCATCAATATTAATCAAAGCAGGAGTAGGGTTTTACCTCCATCGAGAGGGCCCGAACCTGGGTAAACATTGTGTCCCTTGCCTCCTGTTACCATTGATCCTAAGACGCACTGCTTGGAACCCCCTACCCGAGATCCGCCGGTTTTGACACCGACGCCCCCTTTTACATCTGATTTACAAATGCCATTATCTCGGGTTCAAATAGATGAATGCACTTCCTATGAATTCGAATATTCGAAACCCCCTTTATGTTGAATTCTACATGTATTATATTTTGTAGCTAGCAATTTGGAATGTATCCATGCAAGTGACAAATGTATAAAGTGCTTCACACTAACAACATGGAGTGCGCTAATTAATGTTTATATATGAATTGCAAAAGCATCCATTGCCTGTATTTCAAACCGCTCTCACTCTATGGATCGATAATATGAAATAAACACATGCACATGCTAGATGTCAATAGAGTATGGGTGTATGATAGACCGATTTTCATCCATACGCAATTTGCAAAATTCATGATCTCATCCAAAAATAATAATGCCATTTATATTTTAGTTTAATGCGTAGAACCGCCTTTTACACGTAGATGCACTATGCCTCGGCCCGTTCTCACAAATGCATTATATATCTCTCTATCTAACGCATAAGTGCACACACTTTATATGCATCGGCATTTCTCTTTCACACATGCTCACAATCTCTCTCAGGGTGTCGGGGTGTCTCACGCACATGCTCTCTCTCTCTCTCTCTCTCTCTCTCTCTTTCTGACTACTATGTACCACTCTTTTCACTAATCTCAGTTGGAAAACACTATTTCTCTCACATGCATATATACACACGCACGGTCTCTACTAGCCCTCTATACGCACATATATGTGCCTACGTGTCTCCCGCACGCACATTATCTTTAGGCCTCTCTCGCACACATTGCTCCCCCCGACACACCTCTCTCTTAGTAGTTGGCAGATATGATTTCATCATATCATTCGGTAGGATATCCCTGGCAGTTAGGCTGGATGGTAATACGAGGCAAAGCTTTACCCTAGTTCAGATCGGACCCTTGCAGTTGAAGAAACAACCTACTCCTGGTACTGTATATTAGTGATAGGGGTGTGT
The DNA here is from genome assembly GCF_002162155.2 of Triticum dicoccoides. NCBI lineage: Eukaryota > Viridiplantae > Streptophyta > Magnoliopsida > Poales > Poaceae > Triticum > Triticum dicoccoides. The sequence continues at coordinate 541,480,498 of NC_041385.1, read as the reverse complement.
ACAAAGTACACGTGAATACCAGGCATTGTGCGTGTGTGTATACTATCGACGAACTAGCCGCCAAGCTTGTATAACATACTGGGGGCCTAGGGTTACAAATCATATATAAACGGCTTATCACCAGTGGGGATAGAGTCCTCCACGACTCTAGTAGCTTCGTGTTGTACGCCGAGTCCTCCACATGGGTCTTCGTATAACACGTCTCGGTCCAACCTATATGTGGCGCGGGATGGAACCGACCCATGAGTCTTCATATTGACCCACCACAACTAGAAATGATGTTCCCACCACACCACACATGCAATCAGCCACTAAGAAAATAAGCATATACAATAGTACAACGGCATCTAGCTCATGATACATCTCCACATTTTGTTGATGACACTGACGGACTTCGCATTTGATGTGTGCTCCGTATTTTGTTGACGACACTTATGGTCATTGTATTTGAAGCGAAAGCATGATATGGTCACTGGACTTCAGAATAAGCTCATCACGGTCACCACATACATTTTGTTGTGCTAACCAACATGTGGTTGGATGGTTAGGAGGACAGTGGTTTCTCGAGCCCACCAAGGTTAAAGTCCCGGTGCTCGCATTTATCTTGTGTTAATTTCAGTATTTTCCAGCAATGTGCGTTCAGTGGGAGGAGACGTTCCACTCGACTACGAGTCACCTATGGTGACTTCGTAAAATATCAAGATCATATATGCTGGCCCACTCTCTCAAAGGTGCTCATAGGAGTAGGGTTCGTGTACGTGTGCTTATAGCGGTGAGTGCTTGCGCGTATATATGAGCCCTTGCGTCTGTACCGTGTTAAACAAATACATGTCATGATTATATGGTCACTGGCTCACCCGTACAACTCTGTATTTTGTTGATGACACAATCAATTGACCAGTCAAACGTTCCACGTGGCACAACTAGTGTTGCACCATCGGGACGCGTAACCGTGGGGCCCACCTATCAGCCCATATATGAAAGAAAGAAATGGTAGATTGAGTCTGTACTGTGTTAATAAAATAGGAGTACATTTTAGGGTGATCATATGGTCACTGGCTCACCATACAACTCCGTAATTTGTTGATAACACGATCAATTGACCAGTCAAACGGTCCACATTCAGCAGCGCACATTACCATAGGGCCCACCCATCAGCATGTATATGAAGGACAGAAATGGTAATAAATTAGTGGTCGGTGGGTATTCGAAGTCGTGAGACCTCTGGTTGGCAGTCGCTGGCGGTTGGGGGCGTTGATTGGGCGGTGGGGTGGGGATCATCAGAGAAAAAGCTCGGCGCGGCGGGGGGGCCTAGAGGGATGGCCGATGCGGGGGGCAGACCGGCGGTGGGGAGTGGTTTCGGGGAGGGCGGGGTGGCATGGCAACGCGGGCCGGCCGCGGGCAGCGGGGGCTGGCGGCTCAGGGGGTGGAGTTTGATGATAAACTGGAGGCTGTTGATTTCGTATCCAACGGCTGGAAAATCTAATGACCAAAGATGAAAAAGTCAGTCGACTGACGTGTAGCCTCACCCCGCACGTACACATGCGTGCACGCAAGACATGGACGTATGCAGGCATGCAACACTTACACATACACATAACATACACACGCACGCATGCTGGCGTGCAACACTGACATGTACACATGCACTCATGAACACACGCACGTACGCACCCATGCATGCAACACTGAAACGTACCCTTGCACGCACGCAGCACTCGCACGCCTGCATGCACACAGCACACGATGCAAGACACACGCTCAACCTATACGTGCATGCACCCTTTGTTAAGGACATAGTTTGTTACGAGTATTAATCAATCTTATCTGTGATAAGCAGAACATTGATGTTCGCAGCGGTCTTTATGAATCACAATGTATCGAACGGGCTATCAACATAGTAGGCTTATCTACATGAAAAAGATGACGTCACACTCAATGAACAATCATCGGTTTATGAAATGCCCGCTTCTCACCGCCCTGGCCCACCAAAGGTTCCTCTACTGTGCGCTGCCTGCGTTGGGTCACTGACATGCAGGCCATGTACCCAAAGAGCCCACACGTCAGTGGAAGAATGGCGCGGTGTCCTAGGTCAGAGTCGAGGGCTCTACTCGCTGCACGCCCGGCTGAACACGCCTCCTTGCCGCATTCAAACGCCTCCATGAAACCCGCCCGTGTGGAAGCTGAGAAACCCACTCTAGACACACGTTCGTTCATGACCGGCCCGGCATTAAACGCAATGCCGGCCGAGCTCCTCCCGTCCGCCGTCTATTTAATCTCCTATTTAAACGAGGCCAAGCGCCGGCCAAGAATTGCACACCTCCGTCGCTCCCCTATCTCCTCGACCATTTTGTCCACTCTTACAATGGCTTACGAAGAGTAGTTATTCCCCATCCAAGCCGGCTGGGTAGCCCGCCGGATACGAGCTATGCAGCTCGCTAATCCACCTCCCTCCCCTTGCCTGACGGAGCCAGTTGCCGCCCCAAGCTGGCGCGCGGTTCAGCCACTCGCCGCTCCAGGCCAGCTCAATGAGGAGCAGCGCACGGGCGGTGTTGCTGCCGTCCACACCGCCGCCTCGTACCGCGTCTCCCGTTTCTATGGCCGAGACTCCCATGTCGGCGGCCGTGCCATGCAAGCAGCGATAGAAGCCGGGTGCATGGAGAGCAACGAGTCGGTGGCCAGCGCCTCCACGTCCGCCGCCATCATCGAGGAGAAGTAGAATACGGGAGGCCGCTGCCGCTTGGGTCCCATGAAGGCCACCGCGGAGGCAACGCTGGCATACACAGCAGGTGTCTTGCCGGATCCTTTTGTTGCGAGGACCTTCGTTGACCCCGCATGGGCTCCACGGAAGAGGGGAATGTTAGGATGAACTTGAGCCGGTGCTGGCCATGTCGAAGTAGTGGCCGGTGATGAACTCGAACCGGTGTCGGCCACCATCATCTTCAGCACCAGCCAATGATATCAGTTGGGCAGTGGGGAAGCGAGCCGTCCTTTGCGCTGAAGCATATACCTCCGGGGCTCCCGGCAGTCCGGTGATCATGCTGCCGGACATGAGGAACACAAATCGATTGGCGGGCGACCATTTAGGCCAGGTATTATATACTTGTGCTGACCAGAACTAGCACCGCGTAGATCATTTGAATGTAATGAAATCCGTCATGTTTGTATGAAAATCCGGTATTTTATATGATTCCTGTCATTGTTTATATGAAATATCAGTTTGTCTACGTGTTTGCGTGAATTTCGTCCGGTTGGTTGAGTTGCTGTCATAAAGTGTGCGGCTACGGTTGGATGGCGTAATTTGCGGGTCGCCGGTCGGTCTGCGGGCGGCTCGGGCGGCGTTGTGGGACAAAAAAACACAGCTCGTTGGAGAGCGCTGGAGGATGCATGACAACATGAGCACCCGAGCCATTCCTCGTTCATCGGTGGCAAAGGCACCGGTGGACAAAAGGGTCGCCAATATTTTGGCTACCCCGGGCAAGATCTAAACAACCCCTCCCAACAGATTCAAATCCCTCGTTCGTCGTGGAATTTTGCCATGTGTTGTTTTCATGGACTAGCAAGATGCCCGTGCATTGCACGGAACATCAAGATGCATTTTTTACAAACTCCCGCATGCATGCAAGGGATAATTAATGTCCTCCTTTGCTAGTACCACGAGGCAAACACCATTAATATTGCATCGATTAGTGTTAGTGGCCTTGTATATCTGCAAATTGCAATTTTGATAGTGGCCCCTTGTATATAAAAATGGAGGGAGAAAGATGAGAGATAAGGTGAGGAGGAGTGGGGCGTGGTGGTGACTGGTGGTCGGACTGGGAGGAGGCATGGGGATGGACGACGCATTATGTCTAGGTTTATATCTCTCTCTCACACACCCACGTAGGTGGGGGGTGTGCACGAAGAGAAGAGGTGCATGCACGGTGCACGTACTCCCGTCTCTTTCCCAACCACACCCGCGCGGGTACACGGTGAAGCTCATTTCTGTACGAAAAGGTAACCCACATGGTAATTTGACACGTGTACTGGTTGTCCACTTGGTGGAGGGAGGATCGTCTACCACGGATGAACAAACAAATTGCGACTTGACGTGTTATGTTAAAAAAGAGGCAAACCATGTGGGGCCTACCTTATAGGCAAGGCTCTATACACTGGAGTACTTTTGATGTGTCCTGTCAACTCGCAGAACGAGGAGAAGCTTGCTTAGTACGCCGTCTCCCCCGCCCACGGGCGCGGTGGCTCGCAGGATGAGGTGAAGCTTGCTTACGAGTAGTAGTAGTAGTACTCCTACTACTGTACACCTTACGTCGCTCCCTCGCCCACGCGCGCGGTGGCTCGCAGCACGAGGAGAAAATTTTACTAGTCCCTCCGTTTACTCCTCGTCCCTACTATGTACCTTGGTTAGAGAGAATATCATATTGTTTCGAATATATATGTAGTACTCCCTCCATTTACTTATACAAGGCCACTATAAAAAAATACATTTTGCATCTATACAAGGCCACAAATAGTAATCGAGACAAAAGTTACCACTCCCTCCTTTCCAGTTTATGGCTCAATTTCAAAATCTCTCCAACCAAGGTAGACGGTGAGTGGTCGGATTAATTTCGTAGTTTGCACAAGTAATTAGTACGCTCGTTTTTCTCAAGAAGTTACGTTTACCGAGGCATTAATTCGAATGAATGCATGAATGACCACTAAATTTCCATGAACTTCTACATGCATTGGTTAGTTTACTCTTGACACTGCTTGCGTCGGGTGATCTAACGCACGTTGAAATCCAACATGTAATGGTACTACTAGTAGTAGTAGAATTGAGACTTATCAAACGGAAAAAACCAAATGTTTTTTTAGATGAGCCCTATAAACCCTAGTGGGTACGTACTCCGTAAAAACAGATTTTTTTTTCAAAACTAAGTCGCTCCCTTTCATGAATTCTGCAGTATACTCCTCCGTTGACGCTCCCTTTCATGAATTTTGTACTTCCTGTTGCCGACACGTGGGACATATAGCAACCGGGTCGACGTGTCAAGCACCAAATAACAGTGCAGAACAGCAGGGGGACGCACCCCACTCGTACCGGCTCAGTAGTAGTAATGAGCAATGAGACATCAAATCACAATGCCGCACCTTCCCAGACGGACGAAGCAACCATTATTTCACACTTCGGTTCGCCATCATCTCAAACCACGTAGTATTGCTTCTGCCTCAAGAGGGACACGCACATCGCCTTGGTACATCATGACACGTGGGACCGCATGACAGGCCATGCTCCCCTGCCGATCGCTCGGTAAAATCACCTCATTTTTACTATACTTCCTCCATATCGGTTTACTACATGGCATGCACGTCGTTCTAGGTTGAGAATTTAACTGGCTATATATGTGATGAACAGTACTCTAGCCTTTTAAAAAATGTATACTTTTGTACAGTAGTAGTATCGATGGATTGCGCCATGGATCAAAAATTGAAATTAAAAAAAGGTGGTACATATAGAGAGCGCTCGTCGCCAAATTATGCATATAGTACTATTAAAAAGGCTTGTCACAATAATGGTGTCTAGCACAAGTGCACAACCCACCCCTCAAATAAAACTAAGCACCCTGGAATTCTTGACAAAACTAAGCACCCTAAAATTCTTTGACAACTATACTGCTGGCTATATGATGTTGATCATATATATTGTACGTATATAATGTGAAGAAACAAGTGGTAGTACTATACCAACTAAAAGACGAAATGTAAGAAATACTAGTATGTACGTACTGAAGAGTTAAAGTAACAAGAAGAAATACAACATAGTTCTGCTGGGGGCTCAGCACAACACAACCCTCAAATTAAACTAGGCACACCTAAAATTAAACTTTGCAACTACTCTGGTAGACACTGCATTAGAACCACCATGAGCAACAACACTGCCACCTTATTCGGAGTCCTCGTCCACGTCCTCGACATCGTCCTTGTCCCTCTTCCTCTTGGTCGATACTTCTTTGCTTGAACTGCACACTTGGCTCTTGCTCTTCATCCAACCCTTGTAGATATTGAAACAAAGGTAGCCATCCATTGCAGCGTAGTGTATGTGGTCTACATCTAGTACATTCCGCTGCCATGCATAACGATGAAACGTGTATGGAGGTTTCTCCAGTTTACCGTACGAAGGATGAACCATGGCTCCTGCCAGGGTCAGCATTGAAGGCTGATGAGAGGACACCAGCCGATTCTTCTGGAGGTCGAAGGGGTTGCCTACAATGAGGCCTATCCGACCCAGGACTTCTTTGTCGTTCCCAAAGTCTACAGTAATGAATTTGACTAGGTTTCTCTCAAGGAAGTCCTTAAAATCTAGGCATTCAACGTCGGCATGGCATATGTGGTAGACCAAGCATAAGTCATGCACACAAACCTGGATCACGGCGGGCTTCTTCCTCTCTTCGTCCTTTAGATCCTTCTCTCGTCCCAGGACTGTGGTGTACTCAACATCTAGCCCAGCGACCCACTAATCATCTGAGTTTTCAAACATGCGTCTGAAGAGAGAAAGGCATCCTTTCACCATCGCGGAAGAACGGGTGTAGATGACGTCGAACTCATCGCCGGTGATGGTTCTAACCTTGTACTCACCGCCGATCATGGAGATTTGGGACGCCATGGATTTGGGAGGAGGGTTAGGATTAGTGGAACTGCCATAATGTGAAAGGACGGGACGACTAGGAGCGAACCGCCGTAGTATTGAAGGATGTGCAGGGACGAGTAGGAGCGAACTGCCAGCATGTGAACAGCAGGGTAGTGGCTTTCCATTCTCCCATGATACGGGCTTCCGAGAGCCCTTGGATCTGAGATCGAACGGTTGCATGGCATGATTCTAGACCTATGGGCGAATATCCTATCCTGGAGGGTTATTCTGCAAAATTTCAGCAACTTAGCATGCGACCGTCTGATCTCAGATCCAAGGGCTGCCAGCAGCCCGTATCATGGTCGCGCCTACCACGACCGTCGCGTTGCTCGCGCGGTCGCGCCCTTGGAGATTTAACACGGTGTGTTAGGCTATCTGATGTTGGCATGTCATACATAGTCATCACTAAGTCACTCATACTACAACAAGGTTAGCTATAAGGTTGGCTATAAGTGTTTTTTTACTTCTCTCTATCTCTTTCTTCGTACTCCATCTGTCCCATAATATAAGAACGTTTTTGACACTAGTGTAGTGCCAAAAACGTTCTTATATTATGGGACACAGGGAGTACTAGTATTTATTGCATTTGCCAAGGAGTGACCTCTTCCAATGAAATGGTGTGCTTATTAGTTTTTTGTTGCTAAGTTTGCTTCATTTAATTATCTATAGACTCAAAATTGTCTTTTCACCTAGGTACATGCGCTTAGCACCGTTTCTTCCTTGGGTCACCAAACCAGTCTCTCTCTTCTTGATTAACTTGCCACATCAGACTTTATGCCTATTTGGCAAGATTAGCACCTGTAGGAGCAAGTAAGTACAATAGTGCGCTTTACATGGCATTTTTGCATATGTGGAGGAAAGAGAGGCAAGGAAAAAGTGGAGAAGTGGGCTCTCATGCAAGAGCCAGCCTCTACTACATGGTGGAGCATTAGGAGAGGCACCTGTATGGAGGTGGTCAGGAATCGGGAGACTCACGCCGGTCATAGCGCCACAGTTAAAATGATAATGGCAAGTCAAATCACGGGGCCCCACCTGTCCAGCAGTAACTCGCTGTCAAATCACACAACCCTACGTTTGCAGCAGCCTACTCCCTCGTCTTCTCGCGTCTTTGTCGAACCGACTAGGCGGAACTGCCCCGCTTACCGCGCAGGAAAAGCCCCGCCCTCGACTTTTAAATACAACTACATCCGCTTAAGAATCCAATGATATACTTTTTGTGACATAGTAACTCATATTTAGTTAGTCAAATGGATGACCTAGAACTACGTGCAGGCCCTATAAACCGAGATGCCTAAAAATAAAAAACCGAGATGGAGAGGGTAGTTCAGCACATATCTTTTTAGATCAATATAGTCGGGATACACCAAGGAGCAAAACCAAGTGGTAGGCTGCTCCTGTCGTGTTGGCGTAGCAACTCAAGCAGGGTCAGTCCGCACATGAAATGGCGACACACTTAACAGGACCCCTTTGGCCGACATGTGGCTCATCCACCGTCTTGTTCCACGTGCGATGCACCAAATTACAGTTCGAAGCAGCGGTTGGAATTGGAGGCACCCCGGTCGTAGTGCCGCAGTAGTAGAAAATGAGAGATGAGGGGTCAAATCACAAAGCCCACCTTTCCCGCATTAAGCTGGACGGACGAAGCAACCATCATTTCACTCTAGGGCGCAAGAGCATAAAGAAAAGAGAAAACAATGATGCATGCGGCAGCTACCTAGGGCACCCTAGGGTAGGGGTCTCCACTACAGATCCTTTTTTTTGAAAGCGCCTCCACTACAAATCGGCTTCTCCCTCGTCCTCTTGAAGAAAACCGATGATGAGTGTGGCGGTAGGGTTTGTAGGAGTACTACGGCGTGTCGGGCCACGTCGTAGTAAACGGGTTCGAGTCGACGCCTTAAATATGTGTGGGCCACTTGGTTTTATGGGAACGAGGCAGCATTTTGGGTTCGGGGACCAGTGGAGATATAGTACGTACAAAAAATTGTGGACGTAGGTTCGACCGAAAGGCAATGATGCATGGGCCCTGCATTTTGATATACCCGGGGCCGCATGAAATTTGCTACTGTAATCAAAACTAGTAAGGTACACATGTATTGAACGCATGAGATTTCAAAACCAAATTATGAATAAATACACACTATAGCATGTAAAGCTTTGAGTCATATATGCATGATGTAGATGTTCATTTAGTTCTTATAGTTCATCTCATTTAAAATCAATTAGTTTTATAAAAATGTTAAGATTCATGGGGTTGTGCATTGTAAAGCATAAAGTAAAAAACAAATAATGGCAATTCATTTAGAAAAAATAATCAATTATGATACAGAAGATTCTAGAACAAAGGAGAAGTGCTTGTGTTTTGAGGTTTGTGCATTATGCTTAAGTTCAACCATGGAGTCTTCTAAATTGTACATGTGGCAGATCTGGTGGAATGTTGATGATATCCAACGGCTAGTAGTGCTCGGATTTGCCTATCTCTGCACTGTCGGATTAGCTTCATCCTGCGACCATCTTTTAAAGTTATTGGCACACTATATAGTTATTGTGCCATAGTTGCATGTTTTGGAAAAAAGCTACTAGTGGGTTGTACTATCTATTTAGGAATAGAAGATGTATACATGGAAGTTGTAGGGAAAGAGATGACATGGAGCATCTCAATTCCTATGAGTAGGGATTGGAAAAGAGATGTCATTTGGTTCACATCATTGGAACTTTTCTATTGAATCTAGAGATGACATCTATCTCAATTCCTATGAGGAGGGATTAGAAAAGAGATGTAATTTGGTTCATATCATAGGAACTTTTCTATTGAATATACGCTAATGTTTATTTTCCTTTGAAATTAAGGGAGTATAGGAATCCATTCATATGAACCAAGTGGCTCTAAAGCTATAGAAATGATATCATGTTTATTTCCTTTGAAATGTGGAGTATATGAATCTATTCCTATAAACCAATTGGCTCTAAAGGGAAAAATCCTATAAAAATCATATCATATAGAGTTCTTATGATATTCCTCGACACTAAAGGATGGTTGAAATTGCTGCGGGTGATACGATGGTCTTTCTTTGTAGACTCCTCACCCATCTTTATAGTTACCTCTCGAAGATGAAGGAAATGATATATACAGGGTATTCCACATATGCAATTTGGTACACGAAAACTCGGTAAAAGTTTGCGAGGTTCAAATTTTCAATAAAGCTATATGCACTGCATTTCGGAATGGAGGGAGCATACGACAGTTGCTAACACTCACGTGGAAGATTTGTGTGTAGGAGGAGTGGTTGTTCTGTTAAACATGGCAAAACTGACATTGTCGGATGCCGATCTAATGGTTCTTACGGTGTTCGTCAGGAAAAGGCTTGTGGCGAACGTTTGTCGGATAATGATTTACGGAGACATGCATTGCATTGATACGTGCCCCCCTCTCTCATGCACACGCACCCTAACGAGTCACGACTCTCCCGAGTCCTCTCACAGACTCGCAAGTCGCACCCACCGTCTATCTGCAGGTAGACATCACGCACATATGTGCTCTTCACACCCTACCCTCAGAACTTCTAAAAAACAAAAGACGCCGCACACATTTTATTTTAGCTCACACGTCACACACTTATACTATTACTCTTGCGGCGAACGTTCTTTGAACATAGTATATTGTACTCTCACGAAGAGAAGCGGTGCACGCACGCACTAGTTCTCTCACACCCACTCGCGGGTACATGTAGGAGCGCATTTTTTTGAAGCTGGTACAACAAAATCACTCCACTATACATATAAGCAGGAGCCTTAGAGCTTGCTTTACCAGGGTTCCTCTCATTCACTCTCTCATGCTCTCCAGATCTAAGCAAGACATAGGTGGCCACACTCTCTCTCAGCTCACGGCTGGTCACAAATCTGGCCGGACAACCTCGACCGGGGCAAGGGTGTTGGTGCATCGTTCACGCTGTCATCGGCGGCGAGGGAGGAGACCAACGGCTGCCCGCGCATCCCGATCGGTGGCCGTGCCGTTCTCTCCGAGAGAGCGCCGGCTCGGGAGGGCCTCCGACCCCTTCTTCCTCCCTACGGTATTGTGGCCAAGATGCGGCCTCCCGACGCCGTCTTTGCCACATGCCGACGACCCTCAGGTATATATTCCTTTGAAACCTGCCTTGCTCTACTGCCACAGATCCCTTCGTGTGGATATTTTTCTACTTCCGTCCGCTGTTCCAAAGCCACCTAGACTTTTACTATTATTAGAGGTAAAGCTAGTTCATACAGTCAACTCTAAGCGTTGGTTCAAACAGGGAAGAAAGTGGGAAAGTTGTAGCATGAATCTAGGACTTGGTTCTAAGAGGAAACGAGGGAAAGTAGTAGATACTGGCTACCCAACCGGTCTCTTGGTTGAGAAGACGAAGAAAGCATGGTAGATGGCGAAGGGTGGGGGGAAGTGGACCTATATCTTGGTTGAGAAAGGAAAGAAAGTGACAGGTGTTGGGGGACAACGCAAATGAGAATGAGCAGGTCTAGATTTCATGTGCTCACATAGGAAAATGTCGCCGAGGAGATAAAAAAATGGGACAAATGAAGACATGCTGCCGGAGTGTTTGCCGCTCTCGGCAGGCACATCTGCCTCACCACTTTATGGCCCTGCTGTCCCTACACCCATATTGCTACCGTTAATGTAAAATCACATGAAGCATTAAGCAATGCCACCTAATGTCACTATAAGTAATGGTCTAGTGTCGTCGATAAATTGAAGCAATGCCACCACCATTTTATGAAGTGCTTCCATCTTGCTTTATTTCCCATGAATTGTGTTTTTGCAGATACACTTAAATCTCACACCGCTAACATTGCTTCATCCCAGTGGAACTGCACAAATTTGATTGCACATTTACTGACCATGTGCTACTCTCATGACAGTAATACTAATGCTATTGTTCTGCATGTTAATCTAGTGGCATTGTTGATGTGATGTGATGCTACTTACTTAAGGACTCTTCATACTATAAATCTAGTGCCAATTATAACACAATAGATGCTGCTGTTAATCATACGCCACTGAAAATATCTGTCACTATTTAAATAACCGTATTTCGTATTTGCGCAAACAGGGATGTTTGTCTCCATATCGTTTCGGGATGTCTGTCTCCGTATCCTTTCTATCCGCGCAATCAAAAGCACACACCTCAGTTTTAGTACAACTGCGCAAAATGAGATGGCTATCCCTCGTTGTCGTCGTCTAACCTCCCGTCTTCAAGGTATCCCTACATTGGTAGTAACTAAGGTAGAATGACCAACTCAATCTAAAATAAGCTGATTCGTACGTTTTACTTCCTGATTGCGGTGCAGGGACAAGCAAAAACAACTGCATCCTAGTCCGGAATGCACTTTCTACCAGTTCATCCATGGACCGAGGACTAGCTGGCACAGTGGTTTTTTGGACAGGTGCGCGAACAAGAGGCATTCTGGTCTGCTTATTTCTGCAAATAGCATTGCTTAAATTTAGTGGAATGCACAAGAATTTCACCTGGTCAGTACACTATATGGTTCAGTTCAGCATTCCAGCTGAGACCACAATTATAATTGGTTATTCTGGAATGAGAGAACCTAACCCTAGATGGTGGCAACAAGAAAAAACCAGAGTGAACTCTAGGAAATTTAAGCCTACCGGGAGGCCCTTTGCTCAGAGAAGCCTTGCTTGTTTTTTCCTGATTTGTAAACCTTCTCACAACTTTGTCTTTTGTTGTGAACTAGTATATGTTTGTTATGTTCTATGAATCATTGAGATGTATAAAATTGCTTAACTTATGCTTTTCAAGTTTTTTATGAAGACGAGTTTAATGTGAGTGTTCCACATGAGCGCTGGACTAGTGTGTGAACATTTGCAATTTATTACATTGTGGCCTCAGTTAACTGCATGAACCACTGTAACAAGATACATAGTTGCTTATATGTCAGACAACAGATTGTTAATTGTTAGCTGGTCGATAGCCTAGTGTTGAAGCGAGCTGAGCCAATGTGCCGTGTTTTGCACAACTGCTTATAAGTGGGGTAGCACCAACAGTGTTTACAAGTACTTATGTATACGTCGGTGCACAGTTCTCGAACGAGTGCTCTATTTCATCAAAACACACACTGCTCGTATGATAAACTGTGACAACTTATGTCTTACCATGCCATATGCATGCAAAAACTAGTGAGGACGCATATGTTTCGGCAACAATTATGATGGTTCTCACATGATTCACGGGCACACAGAAGTAGCAGCAGTTCCCATAGACGGATTCAAACAGAGTACTAGCCCCAGAGGGGTCGATAACAGGCAAGGTTCAGATAATTAGACACAATCCAAACTACTATTAAACACTAGCTGGGGCAACTATTTCATGCCTTGATCTAATTTGGGCTAGACACAAGACGAACCTTGCCATGAACATCATCAAGGACGTCCCACAGCAGCTCAATCCTATGAACCTTCATGAAGACAACCTTGTGGCCTTGCCACTGATAAACTTGTTTGTGGAGGCATGCCACGTCATCTTCCTGCGTAAGCTTGACAAGAATAGTATGCCTCACAAACGAAGGAGTAGCTTTGAACTTCTTGTGCTTCAGTACACCCTGGACAACAAGCCTGACAACAGTGAGGCTGGAATACAACTCTTCATTGGTATAACCGCAAATGGCTTACAGGATCCAACAGCCTAAGAACTCTGTTTTCCCAGTGCGTATATTCAGGTCATCCGCCTCATAGTGAGTGACATGTACAACCACACAATCCTTGTCTGCATCAGGGCTCTAATTTAAACAGAAACAAATTCTGAATTACTTTTCAGTATAAGAAACACAAGTTATTTAAACCACTATGTATAGCATGGCATCGAAGCTAATAAATTTTTGCATTATTAATCACCACATACTTAGATGAAAAACCACAATCGAGATCGGCAAAGAAGAAAATCACCTTGGGCAGCTCAGCAGGGGGGGGGGGACACATCCTCGAAGGAGGAAAACTGCTCCTGCAGTGCCACGGGGGTTGTAACCTCAAACGGGGCGTTGACCATCTCAGTAGTGGCCGTGAGCGTATCTGGGGTCGGCTCGATGGCTGCCTTCATCTTCTTGGAGCTCTGTGTCTCGTGGGGATCAGCCTCCCGCGTCTGCTCCAATATCGGCAGAACTTTGCCTGGTTCTCCTTGGTCCATCATGAAACTGACGAATACTAGGAGACCACTGAAAGGAAAACACAATCGCAATGACAATGAAACAAAAAAAGAGAGTGAGGATCGGTTACTGCTTTGCAAAAGTTATTTCTTTCCTCTGAACGAAAAGATACCAACATCACGGATCCGCTTACCTTCCCTTCATTGGGAGAGAAGAACAGCGGCAGATGCGAGTGTTGCCTTTCTTGAAGACGGTGAGGGAGAAGGGGATTCAGTGAAGAGTGAAATGATGGTTGCTTCATTCGTCAAACTTAGACTGCAGGGAGGTGGAGTTTTGTGATACGACAGCTCGTTACTGCCGTGCTACGACCAGGGTGACTCTCCGCCTGCATACTTCCTTCTAATTTGGTGGATGGCATTTGGGCCCGCGCGCTGCATGGCCTGCATGTCGGTGAACAAAAGTATAACGACATTAAGTAGAGGGAGACGTTTCAATGACCTAGGAGGATCCAGAAGCGGTAGAGTGTCTCCACTATACTAGTAGTAATTGTTTTTCTGGGTAGCTGTAGAGTGTCTCCACTATACTAGTAGTAATTGTTTCTCTGGGCCCAAGACAAAACAGCCCATCCACACTAGTAAATAGTAAAATCAATTCAAAAGCTCATATATTTACTGAATGAGAGGTGCTACCCACACCCAA
>NC_041385.1:541457890-541465612 GCF_002162155.2 Triticum dicoccoides | reverse complement strand
TCTTCCTCCTCGCTCCCACCCACCTCACGTCAGCTTGCTCCACTCGTACCCCCAAATTCATCACCTCACTCCTACAGAAAACCCCAGCTCCCCTTCTTCCTCACTCCTACAGAAAATCCCCAGCCCGCCTTCTTCTTCACTCGCACTACAACTAGGCTCGTCATTCGTTACTCTGCTCAAATCCGTGAGCGCGACGTGATGCCCTCGAGGAAAATGGAGTCGGATGACCCCAGCGCCAAGAAGATGAGGCTCCCGCCAGCGGTGACGCCTGTTATAGTTCCCGCACCCGGCAGCGCAGGGAGAAGCGGCAACCCCGCCCCCACTGGATCCCAGGAACTCGTAGAATCTCGGGTGGACCGCATCAGCAATCTCCCGGACACCGTCCTTGGGAAGATCATCTCACTTCTCCCCACCAAGGATTGCTGCCGCACCCAAGTCCTCTCAATTCGGTGGCACCCTCTATGGCGCGCCGTGCCCCTTAATCTCCACTGTCGTCAGCTATCTCTCTTCAATGATTTTGAAATCCCCAGAGCCATCATCTCCTCCCACCAGGGCTCCGTCCAAAGCATCTGCATCCCTTCATGCTACCTGAGCAAGCATACCATGCCCTGCACGGTGGACGCCTGGCTAAAATCCCCTGAATTCACAGAACTACATCTGCTTGAGTTCTACTATTCCCCTGGAAATCACATACCACATACAGAACGCCATGAACTTGTGCCCTCAGCACCAATGTCCATCTCGCGGTTTTCCTCCTCTCTCCACACCGCCACCTTTGCGCTGTGCTACCTACCAGACAATCTGGTACTAAACCTTTGACTCCCATTTCTCAAGAAACTTTCACTTGTGCGGGTTCGTATATCGGAGGCCTCATTGCACAACATCATCCACTCCAGTTGCCCTGCCCTGGAGTGCTTGGTGCTTGTTTTCACAGTTAGAATCGGTTGTCTCCAAATAAAGTCGCCTAACCTTGTAAGAATTGGAATTTCTTTTGACGGAAGGCAGCTCATCATCCAAGATGCCCCTTCACTTCAAAGGTTGATCCTTGATTCTAGTTATTCACCATTGCAAATAATCGTCCTCTCTGCGCCTAAACTGGAGACCTTGGGTGCAATACATGATCTCTGTGCTCATTTCAATATGGTGTTTGGCTCCATAGTTCTTCAGGTACTTTATATTATCATCTACACTTGTAATCATAAGCTGCATTTTAAATTTCTGCGCATAAGTTATATATCATCTTGGAGTACACATTTTGTATTAATATCATGTTCTATGCTCAATGAAGAGTTTCTCCATGGATGGCCTATCAATGGTGCTGGATTCTGCCAAGATCTTATATATATCCAAATGAATAGTTTTGATCTAAACAAGATTATTGGCTTGCTGCAATGCTTTCCATGTCTGGAGAAGTTGTATATAAAGGTGATAATTTCACGCACATTGGAAGCCTGCATATAGTGTACTAGAATTAACCGTTTAGTTGTTGCTCTTTTGACACTCTTCTTTTAGACTTTAACTGTTTTCAATCTTCATGTCTATTTAGGCAACAGGACGGGGTAAGAAAGTTATAACCAACCGGTGGATTTGTAAGCATTGGGATTTTCTCACTTCTCATGAGATTCGATTGAAGACAATAACGCTAGAACGATATGTAGCCAACTGTGCAAACACTAGATTTGTTACATTCTTCCTGCTGAATGCGAGGTTACTATTGTCCATCAAGCTTAAGTTTATCAGCAGCATGGTTTTGATGGATGGGTATGTCGAAGAGCAAACAAAGGAGTTTCAGGTGGACAAAAGAGCTTCTGAACGTGTCGGGCTTCCATTTACAACATATTGTGGTCATAAACCAGTAAATTTTTTGACCCAGGATGTTCATTGTATGGACCTGACCGATCCATTTGACTGTGACTGCCGAAAACAGTGCTGGAGTTAGATGTTGTTGCCCTTTTCAACCTGGTTTTTTTTTGTAAACCTGATGAACAATTAACCCTCATGCTTTTGTACAGTTTGTAAGCTGGAGTTAGATGTTCCTGCCCTTTTCAACTCGGTTGTGACTGTCATATTTTCTTTGAAACAAGGCAAATGGCTTGCCATTCGTTTAATTTAGAGTGAAATATTGTAACAAATCCCAACCAAGGGAAATAACATCACTCTCGCCGACTGCTAGAGCTCACTGTGCATTACAGAAGCCAAGTGATTAGCCCCCACCAGCACCCACAAACTTATTTCGAACTAGCACATCAAATGGGTTGTAAATTTTCATAGGAAAGGCTGCATGACCATGATAGATTTGGATTCTGACATTTGGGACCCGCCAGGAAATAGCCTATCAAGGTGGTGTCGACTTACTAGCCAGTCAACAAACGATTCTGCCTACCAGCCGTTGGATTGACATCCAACATCTGTCGTGTATCTTCTATCTCTTGTCTTCTTCTTCCTCCAGCCGCCCAAACCAAACCACCCCGTCGGGTCCGCCTGCTCTCGCCTCCCATGGCTGGTTGCGCCTCCGCCGCCCTACCGTATGTACCCTCCAATGTTGGCCAGTCCCTCCCTCTATTCCCCCACACGTCCTGTTATTCTCCGATGACGTAGCCCCAACACGCACCCGCGCCCGAACCAGTCACCCCTCGTACTCCCCTCCGCCTGCGACTGGACCGGCGCATCTTCCACGGCTCCTGTTCATTCCGTCCAAGGCCTCGCCGTCATCCTCTGCCTTGCGGCCTTGGTTCGCTCGCCGTGCGCGGTGTGCTGCCCTCTTGCATTGTCAACGTTGTCAACAACCGAGAGGAACAAGGAGATGACTGTACGTGGAGAGGATGACAGTAGGGACCCACCAGCGTCATGGCAGTATGCAAGCAAGTGCCTCTATATTAAAAGCCCAAAATATATGGTTCCTCCTAATGGTTGGACATCTGGGGCTCACACCATTGTCAACGTAGTCAATAAATGAGAGAATTACACTACGAGCGGCTGACACCAGGGACCCAGTAGGTCACGCAGTTTTTTAGAGGAATAAGCAGTTGTTTATACTAGTTTTAGCGACAGATCAGGGTAACAACGGGGCTGTGCAGGGGTTGTGGCCCATCTAGCCAGGGTTTTATTTATGTTTACCACATCATGAGCCCAGTTGTGTTTTTTTCTTGCTGAAAATGGCTAGCCCAGTTCTATTTTTTTTAAAGAAATACCCAAATAAGGCCTACTTGCTTTATCGACCCTATTGGGCTGCAAATCTTTGAAGATGAGGAGAGTTTCATTCGGTTTGCCCAGAAATGGGTTGTACATTTTTAAAACACATCAAACCGGGAATTGGTTTCATTTTTTTCATTAAAAGATTTTAAATTCCATTGATTTTTATGCGTGGACAATTATTTGGATTTTATATTTATATAAATTATTTTTCAAAATAGTTTATGTGAATCGATATTTCTGGATTAAAAACAATTGACCGCACCGAAATATGCAAAATTTTGTATACTTTTTAACCGTGGCCACAATATGGGGTGTAATGCTAACAAAAAGAAGATGGGCTCCAAAAAAATTCTTAAGAATTAGCAAATGGGTTGTACATTATTAGAAATAATGGCAGATGGGTTGTATGCTATTTTTCATAGATTTGAGGCTGACTTGTGCGCCTACTACAGGTTGATGCATATGCTTTCATAAAAAAAAGGTTGACGCACACGCAACGCCCTGTCAACTTAGTCAACACACGAGAGCAGTGACTGTTGGATGTCCATCCAACAGCTGTCGTGCTTCTTCAATCTCTGCTCTTCATGCTCCAGCCGCTCAAACAAGCACCGGCGGGACTACCTGCTCGCTCCTCCCGCGGCCGGCTATGCTGCCGCGCAGGCCTCACGGCCCCACCGCACTCCCATCGCTGGCCTAGCCATCCCTCTACTCACCAACATATGATGTTATTCTCCGGGGACGGCAGACGAACCAGTAAACCCACGTACTCCTCCGCGTGGGAAACAACTACCGAGTATTCCCTGGCTCCGTGTCGTTCCCTTCCTAGGCCTCGCAGTCGTCCATCGCCCTAGTGCTCTTGGCGCGGCCTGGTCAACGTGGTCAATGAACGACATCCATCGGAAGTAGACTGCACGTGGAGAGACTGACAGCTAGGTCCATGGCCGCACGCAAGGAAATGCCTCCTTATTACGCGCAAAATAATGATTCCTCCACCTGATAGCTAGGACCCACAGGAAGGGCCTCTGTATTTCGCGAAAAAACGTTCCCCCCGCTGACAAGTCGGACCCACCAGCTATATATTCGCACGCAAGGAAGTGCCTCCTTATTACGCCCAAAAAATGAATATCCCCCTGCTAGCTGGGACCCACCATATTGTTGGGCTGACTTGTGGGCCTACTAAGTTGACGGGGGCGGGGGCTTTGTCAACTTAGTCAATACTCCAGTGACCGTATGATGTCCATCCAATGGCCATAGTGCTTCTTCAACCTCTGGTCTTCTTGCTCCAGCCGCCCAAAGCAGCGCCGGTCGTGTCGCCTGCTCCTGCCTCCCATGGCCGGCTGTGCTACCGCGGAGGCCTCACCGCCCCCATACTACTCCCACCACTGGCCAGGCCATCCCTCCACTCACCCACACCCCATGTTATTCTGCGGCGACGGCAGCCTCACACTGCAGCCGAACCAGTTAACGCTCGTACTCCTCTCCGCATGGGCATCCACTGCCGTGTCTTCCCCGGCTACGTGTCATCCCCTTCCTAGGACTTGCCGTCATCCATCTCTGTGGTGCTCTCGGCGCGGCGTGGTCAATGTGGTCAACGACCGACTTCCATCGGAAGAGTACTGTACGTGGAGAGGCTGACAGTTGGGTCCATGGCAGGCGCAAGGAAGTGCCTCCTTATTACACGCAAAATAATTATTCCTCCACCTGACAGCGGGGACCCACCGGACGGGCCACCAATATTTTGCGGAAAAAGTGTTTCCCCCTGACTGCTGGGACCCACCGGATGGGCCATCGTATTTCGCAAAAAAAATGTTCCCCCTGCTGTCAGCTCAACCCACCGAAAGTGCCTCCTTATTACGCACAAAAAATGAATACTCCCCCGGCTAGCTGGGACCCACCTTGGTGGGAGGCTGACTTGTGGGCCTACTAAGTTGACGGGGACGGAGGGCTTTGTCAAACTTAGTCAATATGAACGATTCTAGCTCCAGTGACCGTACGATGTCCATCCAACGACCATAGTGCTTCTTCAACCTCTGGTCTTCTTGCTCCAGTCGCCCAAAGCAGCGCCGGTCGTGCCACATGCTCCTGCCTCTCGTGGCCGGCTGTGATGCCACAGAGGCCTCACCGCCCCCTACTACTCGCACGCTGGCCCAGGGCATCCCTCTACTCACCCACACCCCCTGTTATTCTGCGGCGACGGCAGCCTCACGCCGCAGCCGAACCAGTGAACCCTCGTACTCCTCTCCGCGTGGGCATCCACTGCCGCGTCTTCCCTGGCTCCGTGTCGTCCCCTTCCTAGGCCTCGCCGTCGTCCACCGCCTTGGTGCTCTCGGCGCGGCGTGGTCAATGTGGTGAATGACCGACTTCCATAGAAAGAGTAATGTACGTGAAGAGGCTGACAGCTGGGCCCATCGTACTCCCATCGCTGGCCTAGCCATCCCTCTACGGTAGACGAACCAATAAAACCTCGTACAGTTGTACTCCCCTCCGCATGGGAAACAACTATCGAGTCTTCCCTGCCTCCATGTCGTTCCCTTCCTAGGCCTCGCCGTCGTCCACCGCCCTGGTGCTCTCGGCGCGGCCTGGTCAACATGGTCAACGACCGACATGCATCTGAAGTGGACTGTATGTGGAGAGGCTGACAGCTGGGTCCACGGCCGCACGCAAGGAAATGCCTCCTTATTATGCACAAAATAATGATTCTTCAACCTGACATCTGGGACCCACCGAAAGGGCCTCTGTATTTCACGAAAAAACATTACCGCCGCTGACAGCTTGGACCCACCAGCTATATCTTCGCACGCAAGGAAGTGCCTCCTTATTATGCACAAAAAAATGAATACTTCCCCTGCTAGCTGGGACCAGTATAGTGGCAGGCTGACTTGTGGGCCTACTAAGTTGACAGGGACGGAGGGCTTTGTCAACTTAGTCAATACTCCAGTGAGCGTACGATGTCCATCCAACGGTCGTAGTGCTTCTTCAACCTCTGGTCTTCGTTCTCCAGCCGCCCAAAGCAGCGTCGGTCGTGCTGCATGCTCCTGCCTCCCGTGGCCGGCTGTGATACCGCGGAGGCCTCACCGCCCCTAATACTTCCACCGCTAGTCAAGCCATCCCTCTACTCACCCACACCCCATGTTATTCTGCGGCAACGGCAGCCTCACACCGCAGCCGAACCAGTGAACCCTCGTACTCCTCTTCGCATGGGCGTCCACTGCTGCGTCTTCCCCGGCTCCGCGTTGTCCCCTTCTTAGGCCTCGCCGTCGTCCACCACCGTGGTGCTCTCGGCGCGGCGTGGTCAATGTGGTCAATGACCGACTTCCATCGGAAGGGTACTGTGCGTGGAGAGGCTGACAACTGGGTCCATGGCGGCCGCAAGGAGTGCCTCCTTATTACGCGCAAAATAATTATTCCTCCACCTGATAGCAGGGACCCATCGGACGGGCCACCGCATTTCGCGAAAAAAATGTTTCCCCCCTGACTGCTGGGACCCACCAGCTACACCTTCGCATGCAAGAAAGTGCGTCCGGGCAAAAAAATGATTCATCCCCTGACTGCTGGGACCCACCAGCTACATCTTCGCATGCAAGGAAGTGCGTGACAGTCGGGACCCACCTGGTCGAAGCGTACGTAGCGTTGTCATTCTGGTCGCGAACGTGTACGTACATACTGGTGGATGTAGAGGCGCGCACGTGTCGTAGTAGAGGCGCGCACGTGTCATAGTAGAGGCGCGTACGTGTCGTAGTAGAGGCGCGCACGTAGCATGTACACGTACGTACAACGGCCAGTGTGCAAGAAATAAAATACGGCCACGTATGTGTACAGACAGGCGGGGTCTCGAACGCCTACTCGCGCATACGTACGGCCAGGGCTCGTGTACATGGCTGGGTTGGAACGGAGAAACAGCGTCGTCGTCGTGTTCATGGGGAGGCAACGGAATGCGTCGTTATCATCAAGAGGCAACGGAACGCGTGTGAGCCAACCGGCTTGGGCGAAACAGGCGATGGAAACGAGGCCTGGCATACCGTAGAACGGAGGAAACATCCTTGTGTTCGATCGGCCACGTTCGAAACGGGATCCTGTTCATCGGGAGGGGTCTGGCATATCGCAAAACGAAGGAAACGGACCTCCTATGGTCGAAACGGGGGTCATGTTGATCGGGAGGGGTGTGGCGTACCGCAAAACGGATGAAACGGACTTGTGTTGGAGCGCTACGGTCTAAACAGGGGTCCTATTCATCAGGAGGAGTGTGGCGTACCGCAAAATGGGACTCCACGGGATACTATTCATATCCACCGTCGACCTCCTCCAGCCTCCACGGGCTACCGTCAACCTCCTCCAGCCTCCACAGGCTCCTGCTCATCCAGCCTCCACCGCACGCTACTTCACCGGCTACTGTTCAACCACCCCTCCACCGGCACCCCTCCACTATCTACTGTTCATCCAGCCCTCCACGGGGTCATCCTATTCATCTAGCCCTCCACGGTGTCCTGTTCATCCAACCCCAACCGGCTCGATCGAGGCAACACCACA
>NC_041385.1:541404181-541457455 GCF_002162155.2 Triticum dicoccoides | reverse complement strand
CAACGCTCACTGTTCATCTAGAGAGGCATCATCGATCGGCTTCAGTTAGCAGCAGTAGCGAAGGAATCGCTCGATCGGGTTCAGTTAACAACCATCGATCGATCGCTCAGGTTCAATAACGCGTAGCCTGCAGTGCAATCGCTCGGGTTCAGTTAGAGCCCAACGCCTCGCTCAGGTTCAGTTAGAGCCAACGCCTCGCACACACGTGCGTACGTGTACGAGATAAACACGCATCGCTCGGCCCCCGACCACCCACCGTAACCGGGAACTCCCCGAAATTTTCCTCGCCCTCGCTTCTACCATGGTTTTTTCCGTCATGGACGACCCAAAGAATGTCATGCAGCTGCGTCTCCGGCCCGCCCAGGACGAAAAGCCCATTTTCTGTCATGATTTTTTGTCATAGAAGTAGGAGCCCACCACATCTATGATGATACCGGGTTTTTTCACAATTATCGTCATAGAAGTGTCATATGTATGATAGGAAAAAAATTCGTTTGGCCCAAAATGTCATGGATGTGTCTTTGTTTTGTAGTGGTGGAGACTGCCATTATTAAAATGCAGAAGCCGGGGAGTGCAACATTAATGGGAAGCCGGACACTACTCGTTACAACAGGTACTCGGGATTTGGAGAAGAACCCGCCTTGCAATGCCTAAGACAATATGCGTGCCAGACTCATCATCATTGAAGCTTGGTTTAGGGGCTATTAAGGGAGTCCTGGATTGGGGGGACCTTGGACAGCCGGACTATGTACTTGTGCCGGACTGTTGGACTATGAAGATACAAGATTGAAGACTTCGTCCTGTGTCCGGGTGGGACTCTCCTTGGCGTGGAAGGCAAGCTTGGTAAATCGGATATGTAGATCTCCTTCTCTGTAACTGACTTTGTGTAACCCTAGCCCCCCTGGTGTCTATATAAACCGGAGGGTTTAGTCCGTAGAACAACAACAATCATAATCATAGTCTAGATTCTAGGGTTTAGCCTCTACGGTCTTGTGGTAGATCAACTCTTGTAATACTCATATCATCAAGATCAATCAAGCAGGAAGCAGGGTATTACCTCCATAGAGAGGGCCCGAACCTGGGTAAACATCGTGTCCCCCACCTCCTGTTACCATTAGCCTTAGACGCACAGTTCGGGACCCCCTACCTGAGATCCGCCGGTTTTGACACCGACAGTGGGCGCAAAGTTTATGTGGCCGCCTCGAGGTCGAGTGCTTTTTAGGCGCCCATGGGGCCGAGGAGTATTTTTTTACTTCACTATTTGGTTTACAACTTTGGCTAGGTGTTTGTTAGAGGAGTAACTGGAAATTTTACTCCTCTAACCGGATTTAGGGGATCGACTAGAGATGCTCTTAGGCTTTGGAACACGGTCATTGAGAAATTCTACATCGTTGGCATGGACACTTCCTTATGGCATTTGGTGGACCCCATCAAGGATTGATGGGCAAGTACAAGTGCGATGGGCACCCCCAACAGAAAAGCCTAACCTCTGCATTGCTATTGATCATCGAGCCATTTACTAGAAACTAGGCCTAACCAATCACAAGAGCCCAATTCGCATTCTGGATCAAATTCAATGATGCACTTAAACAGGACCAATCCCTACTTGAAGGTTCAGTGATGGAAGAGGAAGGCACATGGGAAAGAGAGACTATCTTAAGACTGGGTTTCCTGAACTTTTTAGATGTAGGAATCTCGGGAACGATAATCATTTTGTGGGATGAGGTCTGTCTCAACCTATGTGTTGTAACACACCACTAATCAAAACTGAAGCAAGAAAAATCATGGGTCAAATAGAAAAATTTCACGCTTATTTGAGTTATTTTTCCTTTTTTGCGAGAAACTTCCGATTCATCATGACATGGCAATACAAACACAGAAATAAAAAAAATTACATCCACGTCCATATACCACCTAGCGGCGACTACAAGTACTAGAGTGAGTCAAAGGCGCGCCGCCGCCATCACGCCTCACTCACCGAAGTTAGGCCAAACTTGCCGTGGTAGACAGAAGGGAAGTCGTTGCGCTAATGCCCTATAGGACTAGCGCACGAGAGCAGCAACCATCGCCGATGAAGATAAGTATAGATCAGAAGAGTCCAACTTGTAGACACATGAACAAAGACTCGATCCAAATAGACCCACCGAACTTGGTCATTGAGAACCATATTCCATCTTTAGGGAGCCAAATGTCTACTATGCAACTTTATTCTTGTAGACTTTGTTGGGCCTCCAAGTGAAGTGTTTCGTAGGACAATTGCAATTTTTTTTCAAGTGTATGATCTAACGTTTATCAATCCGTGTGAGGTGTAGGATGAAGGTGATTCTCTCTCATGCAACTCTGCAATCAAATACAAGTGATTTCTTGTGTTCCCAACACACCTAATACAATTGCCGGTTGTATAGGTGCACTAGTTCAACGAAGACATGATATAAGTGATCTATTGTGTCCCCACACACCTAATACAATTTTTAGTTGTATAGGTGCACTAGTTCGGCGAAGAGATGATGATTGGTGTGTAGTATGGATGGTAGAAATATGTTTTTATAATATGAACAAATAAATACAGCAAGGTAACACGTAACAAAAGTGAGTAAAACGGTGTCTCGATGCTTGAAAACAAGGCCTAGGGTTTATACCTTCGCTAGTGAAATCTCTCAACATCACTAACATAATTGAACATCATGATAATCCCTCAAGGTGTATCAAAGAATCACTCCAAAGCTTCTATTCCATCGGAGAAAGTAGGATGAAATCGCATAGGTAGCAAACTACCTCAAAGTTGTCTTTTTCCAATCAATCTATTGAACCATCCCAAAGTGTCACGAATAATCCTAAAGATCATATTACAACAACACCATATGATACATATTGTTCAACCTTTATGTTTAGATTACCCCATTGTCACCACGGGTATCCGCAAGTTAATTACTAGACATGCAACAAGTGATCTCAAATCCAAAATATTTAATCCAACATAAAAAAAAGCTTCAAAGAGAAGACCCAGTTCACCATAAAAAGAATAGAGGGAGACGAACATCATAAGATCTAACTATTAATAAAACTTATCATACAATCAAATCGAAATCAATCAAGAACATGAGAGAGAGGGAGGCAGAAAGATCAAACACATAACTACTAGTACACACCCTCAGCCCCGAAGATGAACTACTCACACATCACCATAGAGGCAGCAAGGTTGATGAAGAGGGCTCCATAGATGGTTTCCTCCTCCGGCAGAGTGTCAAAAAGGGCTCTAGATGAGATCGTTTCGAAATAGAGGCTTGCGTTGGCGATAAAATTGTTTCAGGTCTCGCTCCGAGGGTGTTGTAATATATGTGAATTTATAGGCCAAATATTAGGGCAAACAGAGTAGTAGGGGGCCCACAACACGCCCTGCCCCATGGCACGCCCCTAGGCTTGTGCCCCCCTAGTCCATCTTCTATATCACCCCGAAGCTTCTAGGGTCTCTTGTTTCAGAAAAAAAAACCATCAAAAAGTTTCGTCGTGTTGGATCTTCGTAGGTATCGATTTTATGTAAAACTAAAAACAAGCAGAAAACAACAACTGACACTACGCGCTGGATTAATATGTTAGTATAGAAAAAGAATATAAAATGATGGCCAAAGTATGTAAGAATGATAATATAATAGAATTTAACAATAAAAAAATATAGATACGTTTGAGACGTATCAAAGTCACCACCGCCTCATCTCCCTCACTAGGACACAAACCCTAAACATACTCATAAAAACACCTAAAAACGAAGCAAAATCCCTCCCGCTGGCAAGGGCCGGGATCCACCGCGCCTTCATGACCCTTAGGATACCGGAGACGAGGCGGACCCGACGCTGACGAGAGGCTGAGGAACATTAGCCTTCTTTTCTTGAGAGGAAGCGACGGCCGTGGACGTTGAGTTATTTTGCCTTACTAAGAAACTAAACTTTAGTCAAGTCAAGTTGGCTAAAAAATGAACCCCTATAAACTCTTAAGATAATAATGTACCTTTATTTTGTAGCATTTTCTCCATACACAAAAGTACTTAGTATAAAAATTCTCTTTGAAGCCCTAATAATTATGGTATAAGTAAACTCTAAAAATCACCATAACATGGATTCTTTAGAAATCACAAACAAGATCTGTAACACCTTAGAACATCAGCTAGCCCAAAAATTGTAGAGTAACGTACCTACACAATATTTTTTTTACCATATGATCCCACCCACGAACACTATAGATCCAATCTCACCACAAGAACGCAACGGAGAGGAAGAAGGTGTTGGTGAAGATTCACAAATTCTCTAGGTGCTAATTTTAGGTATTAACAAATCGGGATTCAGTCAGATCTCTACAAATTTAAGGTTTGAAATAGACTTTTATCTTCCTGTAATGCTACATTCGTGATGCACAACAGTTTAAACTAGGTGATACCCCGCGCGTTGCAGCGAGGAATTTCTTGTGATTTTTTCATTAACATCCACATAGCAAAGAAAGAGACAATATGAATCAATAATATGGTAGACTTCATATAGAGGTGATAATAATTAATAATATGATAGATTCAACATATAAGTGATTCAAAATTATTCGAAGTTGTATGGTAAAATTATATCAATTTGTAGCATCAACCATATATGAACCATACAATATATATTTGATATTGTTTGTGAGTGTCGTCTTCTTAGTGAATAAAGTATCCAAAGACGGATGGTCCCCAAACAATGTGATAGCAGTGTGTTAAGATGTGGACTCACATCTAAAAGTGAAAAATGCTGGTTCTTGTGTGTTCTTCACCATTGCAGTTGCATCTTTGTATTCCTTTTGAGCTTCTCTAATTGAAACGACAAAAGAACATGGTATATCACTGTTTGAAGAATTAAGAGGAATCCTACAGAAGACATGTGTTGTCAATCAGGGTAGATGCACAAAGGTAAAACGTGAGATAAAAATATATAGATGATGTCATATGTCATTAAGAGTTTCTTTTTAGATGATAAACGGACCAACTCATTTCTTGATTTTCATTGCTACATTTAGCGAATGCCTAATACAAAACAAAATTGAGAATCACAATGAAAACTATTGCTAAAATTATCCCTGAAGTGCTATTGTTAAGATCATCACATCATTAAACATCAGAAGTGCAGAAGGTTAAAATAAGTAAAGAAATTTTACTAGTGAAGTGCTCATTAGGACGGACAAAAATTCAACCGCTTATGGGTCATAAATCTAAATAAACATGTTAATATTTGCTAGCCCTTGCCTCTGGTTTCAGTTCGCACGATGCAATGTGTGTCATGCAGCGGCTGCTTGGGAAGGAAAAATATAAGCAAGTAGGGGAATATAACATGAGATAATAAAGTAGTACAACAGAAACTGAATCTTGTGGTTATATGTGGATCTCTCACCGGCTGGATCATATTGTCCGTGAACATAAGCATCGGTCATAGTTTCTGCCGACCTGCAAGAATGAACCCATAACTAAACCAATCAATAACAGTGTTTGCAGCAAGCAACCAAGAACGTAAAAAACTTCGTGTTCTAGCCAAGAAGAAACCCCACATCAACAAATCGTGTGATCCCTATACCCAAGTTGTCATCACATGGAAGTGGGAGGGATCAAATAAATTAGGAGATCGTATGTACAAATCAGATGGACTGTGTCGCTCACCATGATGCTCTTTCACCTTTTGACTCTTGGAGATGGCCGTTGAAGAGCACAGGAAGAGCAGCTTCTTTGCTTTTGGGTCTGTAACCTATGAGCGACGGCGGCAACAGAGCCATTGGAGGATAGCGAGAATGGAGACGGGTTTGGATTAGATGGGATGGTATTTGTTGGTGGAGGAGACCATGAGTCGGAGAAGACACAATGTGTCGAGGAGATTAATAGAAGACGAAGAGGATGAGAGAAATCAACCGATGGTACTGAAAAACCGATGAGACGGATCTCGAGAAGATGATAGGACTGCAACGCATAACACAATCTCTTTTTTTCTTTGGGTGAGAGAAGCTTTTTGATCTGCACCAAAGTATCCTTTTTTTTGAGGCAACCGAAGTAGCCAACTCTATAGAGCCCATACGTCGTACGCGCAAAGAGGCTTCCTTCCACCTGGACCAAAAGTCCCAACTATCTAGCCCACAATCTGGCTACATCAACCCAAGTTAGAAATTAAAGCGTACGTCTACAACCCAACTAAAATAAATCGATGTTCTCAAAAAAAAGCTAAAAGAAATCTAGACCAGAGGAAGGCAGCGAGCGGGCGGCTGGAAAGGAACAAACCGATATGCTTCACTTAGCCGTGGCACTACTTAGTAATTTCGTGAACTTTACATCGGACGGTTGTAGACTCCTGAGCTGTACTGCACCAACGCCTATAACAATTCAGGTGATGTAGCCTCATGAGAAGGCAGGAAAATCACCTAGTGGGGTGCCCCTGTTTAGATATAGAAGATTCAAAGAAAATCTAATTTGCCTTATAAAGAAACTAATTATAAGCAACGGTCAGGATTTCTTCAGATTTCGTGCAGATCTGTGCGTGCTGCGTATGCGCAGTGGCTCGATTGCCTGATGGAGATTCCCGACCCAAGTCCAAACAGCGCGGGGCGGTCGCCTGGGCCGGAAGAGAGGGCGTGCAGCGCCTGAGCTGCGGCCTGCCTGCTGAGCGACCGCAGCCTACCTAGGTCTCCCTCGCAGCCTACCGGCGATCCCACGGTGTCTCGTCGCCGTCGGGGGCCGGGGCAAGTGCTCGCCTAGCAAGAGCAGCGACTGTCCCGGAGAGCACGGCCACGCGCCCCCCATCCCCAGCGGCCCAGCTTCCTCCTGATCCCCCGCTCCCCCGCAGCTGGCGACCTATCCGCGGTAATATCCTGCGCTGATCTAGTTCAAGTTTCCCCAATTTGTATCGGTAGACTGCATCCACCTCTCGTATGCCGCGGTGCTTTGAGTAATTCTGGTTCATGGCCGCTGTTCTTTCGGTCTACAGGGTTCTTCCGCTGGGCGAGAAAGCTCAGCATCTGCTGCTGGTTAGCGATGCCGATGCAGATGGATGTTGATGGGCAGCCAAGTGAAGCGCTGGAAGAGATGGATAACCTGGTATTGTGTCCCTTCTGTTTCGCTCTTGTGCTAAAAACCTAAGTGTTTGCTGGTGTATTTCTTTCTCGAAACAAGTACTTGCTGGTACTACTATATGAGTTGAGGGAAAGGGACACAAATATAAGATGTTCTAACTTTTTTTGGATCCGATGTATATAGACATGTTTTAGTGTGTTTGTTCACTCATTTCAGTCCGTATGTAGTCCATATTGAAATATCCAAAACATCTTATATTTGTGAACGGAGGGAGTAGTTTCTAACGATTATTTTGTGGATGGTCTGTTCGCCTTTGCTATGGTGCTCTTCGAGTAATTAAAGATATCCTCGTATGGTTACACAGCTCTTCTCATGTAATATAGGAATACATGTGAAAGCACTGCCTGCATCACAGTGATGAACCTTTTGAATTATGGGAACTGTTCCCCATTTTCTGAGCTGGAAATGGTTTTGGTGATGACAATCCACACTAACTTTGGCTGGGTATGCAAATGCAAACAATAATCAGTTAGTAGTTATACGTGCTTGCCATTATAGGGAGGGGCTATCTCTTTTTTGTACCTCTAGTTCTTGTTCCCTAACATAATTATAATTATGTTTCTTGCTTTAATCATCCATCCAAACTGTTTTTTGCAGGAAAATTATACATCTGAGAATGAAATTTGCGGCATTTGTAGAGATATTGTCATCGATAGAGGAGTTTTGGATGGTTGCCAACACTGGTATGGCTCAATCACGGATTTACAGCTATCCTGCATTTTTGACTTTGTTCCATCACCTCCCTAACATTTGTGCATAGCTTCATATTTACCATTAAGGTCTCGAGGGTCAATATTGTGCAGCTAGAACTTTGTAGGTTACAATCTTATTTTTCGTTTTGTGTAAATATGTTTGCTAAACCTGCGTAGTGTCAACGCATATATGTTTATGCACCGTCCAAGTCATTCTCATTTGATAATTTTGTATTCTAGTCCACCTTCTTGCTTATTTAATTGAAATGCTTTCCCTTACCCTTTTTAAGTTCAAGTTCTTTAAGTTCAAGTTTTAATTTGACATTACCATTGTTGACTAGATTCTAAGCCTCACATGTTCTATCTAGTGCTGCTCACTCTTAACACCTTTGGAATTAATTTCTGCACATGAAGAAGTTAAAAAAATATGACTTGTAGTCACATAAGCAATGATATTGTATCAATGTTCACAGTCTCCTACATGAGTTGTTTAAAGCTCTAATGTGATAATTAAATAACTTTATTTCACATAACAGGTTTTGCTATACATGCATAGACAACTGGTCTGCCATCACAAATCGCTGCCCCCTCTGCAAAATTGAATTTCAGAATATAACATCCACTCCAGTAAGTAAAACATATCTCAGTGCTGTCAATCTTGGAAAAATACTAACACCATCTGGAAATTCATGGATTTTTTTTTGGCTCAGTGCCTGAAGAGGTAGAACTGCATTGGAATGTAATTTTTTTCTTTGTATTGAAGGTATATGATAGTACTGGTACTGGAGATACTATTGAAGACGATTACCCTTTAACAAGGTAAGGTCAGAAGGTCGTGCACCATCAGTTTGAACATCTCTTAGTTCAATTTTGTTGTTGTTTACTCTGTAGTTCCCCTGTCACCTCATAAGCTAGATTATTGGTTTCTTGCTGCCATATTTTTGGGGCCTTTCATCCTGTAAGTTGTGTAACCATTATCAGCTTTTGTAAAATAATACTCTTATTCATTAAATCATAGCGCCATTGAGAGCCCTTCCCTTGGTCAGGTATACTAACCATAAGATGGCAACTGAGTCACCTGACCATGTTAGGCGGAAAATATTGCTGGTGTACTTTTATATGCTTGTGTGTACTAATAGTTTATCTGCCTGTGAATCCATGCCATATCATTTGGTCCATGAGTAATGAGCATCATGATTGTAAATTTCTTCTTTTAAGATGCCTTTCATTTATTTATTTTGAAAGAATGCGCAACAAATAAAATAAAGGCCATGCTAATTACTTCTCCTATTTGTTTTCCTTATTATTGTGCAGTGGTGATGATGATTGGTATGAGCCAGGCGAAAGCAACACACTATCTTTCCCATCATACTATATAGATGCAGAAGTAACAATATTCATATTATATTTCATCATTTCCTTTTCAAACCAGTGAAACTTCCCCATATTCATTATCTCCCGAAGTTGATCTGTGGCTTGCTATTTTTTCCCCATTTCCAGGCAGTAGTTTGTTTGGATGGTGGTGATTGCATAATTCGAAGTGGACTCGTGGCAGCTGAGGATAATTCAGCTTTAGATACATCAATTGCTTGTGATTCCTGTGATCTATGGTATATATAACTGTACTATTATCCTATATGTCCATTATTAGTTGAGACTTGTTAACCAGTTCTGTTTTCTAATTACTTTGATCCTTAAGCCAGGTATCATGCTATATGTGTGGGCTTTAATCCAGAAACTACATCTGAAGATTCGTGGTTGTGCCCAAGGTAATTTTACACTGATACTATCTGACTCTCTCTTTGATTACCCTTTGCTGGTAGGAGTATCTTTATTTTGCTCTGGGCTTGTGATAAGGAAGTTATCAATTGCATTCTGTAGATGTGTATCGATTGAAGCGAAAAATGAGTCAGAGGTTATCCTGAAGCAAAACATCAGTGGAGATTCTGATAGAACATCTACCGGTGCATCATTTTCTGGGAGGGTGTCAGTATCTGTTGCAGATGATGGTGAAACTGCCCTTGTTGTCTCGATGGTTGGTGTAAATTCTGAAAGTAAGGATGACCTACAAGAAGGTTCACTAGGCTCGAAGACAGCCCAAGAAGCATTTTATTGCAATTCACATCCAAGTTGTTCCATAGATGATTTATCACATGAGGATGTTGCAAATGCCTGTATCCCGAGGAACAAAGATATTTCCTGTAGCTTACACAATAAATCTTCTGAAACTAATTTGGCTCGCATGGTTTCTTCTGAACCAACACAAAGATCATCAGAACTTTCAGCAATGCGTGAGTCAGCATGTATCTTATTTAGCGCAGAGCATGGTAATATTTCAAATGAACAGTCAGAAGTACCACAAGATGGGCTATCTTATTCATTATTATGTAGAAATAAGGAGGCTGAAAG
This sequence comes from Triticum dicoccoides, assembly GCF_002162155.2. Classification (NCBI taxonomy): domain Eukaryota; kingdom Viridiplantae; phylum Streptophyta; class Magnoliopsida; order Poales; family Poaceae; genus Triticum; species Triticum dicoccoides. The sequence continues at coordinate 541,447,225 of NC_041385.1, read as the reverse complement.
TACAGGAGAGGATGCTGCGCTGCCTAGAAACAGTAATGGGAAATCTCCTGTCATCAAATCTGCACAACTTTCATCAGCAGGTATGTTGGGTAATTTGCTTATTCCAGCACAATAATTGAAGGACTCATACTTCTAGCTTATCAGAGATTAGTAAGCTTCAACACATGCCAACTTGTCATTCAGTCATCATATTTGAATATTTCAGTAGACAGTATGCTGTGTTAGTTGCACCTTTAGAAATTTGTTGATCTTTTTGGTGGTAGAAGTTTGTTTTTTCACAGCGAAAAAAGGAAATTATTACATTACTATAGACAATGTATATTTTATAGCTTAGTTTAGATAGATATGATTGTTTGTTTGTTTCTGGCCCAATCTTGCTTGATTATACCGCATTCTTGTCTGTTCAAGGGGTCGTGTGGTCATCACATTATGCATCCAAATAACATCTTCCCTTTTTACCGATGCAGCTAGTAAGGTGGCAAGATCAGCTGACATTGATATGATCAACTCAGACGCAGTTCAGAAGAGGAAAAATGACCAGAACACGCAGTTGCCACCCATGTAAGAATCTTTCGCTTTGCACTCACTTGCAAGAACTGCTAATTTTCACTCTCACATGACAGTTGCATAGATCTACACAATTTCATTTTAGTATTGTCAGTCTTTTTTCCAGGCAGGATAGACAAAATACCAGTGACATGGAATCAGGAGGTGAAATTAGTCATCCTGCGAAGAAAGCAAAACTGGGAGTGCCGGATCAGGAAATGGATCTCATTGCAAACTCAGGTGTTTCTTCATCAGACTGCCATGCTACTTCGATTGCAGCCGAAGTTATTGCCAGTGATACATCAAAAATTGCCACACAGAATAAATATGTCCCTGATATAATGAGTATAGTTGAAGGAGAGAGCTACATGAGGGATCCTGGCAGGGAGCTGGCGAAGCCTGTAGGCAGAAGAGCAGGAGATAAGCCTGGTCTTAGAATGAAGAAGATTTTACACAAGGACGGAAAAGAATCAACTGCTGTAGTTCAGAAGCTACAACAAGAGATAAGGGAAGTAGTTAGAGATAATGGTATTAGTATACTCGAGAAGGATAACGCTTTTGACGAAAAACTTTTGACCGCATTCCGTTCAGCAATTGGGAAGTCCATGGATGGACCAGCCAAAAAACCCAACCTTTCACTCGCAAGGAAGTCGCTGCTTCAAAAGGGCAAGATACGTGAGAATCTGACCAAGAAGTTGTATGCATCATCCACAGGAAGGAGACGAAGTGCATGGCACCGTGACAGGGAAGTTGACTTCTGGAAACATCGTTGCTCCCCAGGGATAAATCCTGAAAAGATTGAGACACTGCAATCAGTACTTCAGTTACTCAAGGAATCCTCAGATACTGGCACGCGCAAAGAAAGTGCTGAGGAGAAGAAAGCCTTTTTGTCCAGGTTATATCTGGCTGATGCATCAGTTGTTCCCAGAAAGGGTGATATAAAACCTCTCTCCGCCCTTGAAGGGTGCCTCCCATTCGATAAAAATAGCCAAATCAAAGGTGACGACAGCAAATCAACAAACAAACCTGCACCTGTGACTCAGACAATCAAAATCAATTCGCCCAACAGCACCAGAAAAGTATTGAGTTCTTCGACCCTGAGTAAAGAAGCATTGAGTAGAAGAGAAGACAAAAATGGTCAGGCAGCACAGAATAAACAAAACCAATCTGCTGGTGATATCAAGCAGGACAAAAGAAAATGGGCCCTTGAGATCCTGGCAAGGAAAAATGCCAGCTCTATTGCTAGCAAAGATCAAACAGAAGGCACAGACGATCTCAGCAGGAACTACCCTTTATTAGTAGGTGTTAGCTTATAAAAAATAATAATTCAAAAGTTCATTGACCACTACTCTAGAAACACTAACAAGTTTGGTTTTCTTAGGCAAAACTTCCTGTGGATATGCGGCCACAGCTCACAACTGGACGTCATAATAAAGTTCCTATTTCAGTTAGACAGGTAATCATTAAGGGAGTCCTTTACTGTGCTTACACATTGCCGGCTTCATTATTTGCTCTCACTTTGTTCCATTTCAACTAAATTCTAATTATAAATTGCAAGTGTACCTGTATTTTTCTTGTTCAACGGTCAAATTATCAACCAAATTATGTATCTCAGGCACAACTTTACCGCATTGCCGAGTATTATCTGCAGAGAGCAAATTTGGATGTTATTCGCAGATGTGCAGATACCGAATTGGCTATTGCTGATGCTGTCAATGTAGAAAATGATATTTACGGGAAGTCCAGTAGCAAATCAGTTTATGTGAATCTTTGCTCCCAGGCTACTCGCCAGTCTGCCAAGCCAAAACCCGAGAATGATGCTTCAACTCTAACTGAAAAGGCTGAAGTTAGCAGCGATTTGATATCACAGCAGGTTACAACTGAAAATACCAATAGTGGTAACAGTAATGTGGAAGAAGCTTTAGACAGAGCAGGCCTTTTGGATATTCCTGCTACTGCCGGACAAACTGATAAGAGTGAACTAGGTGGTGTGCTTGAGCAGAATGCGAGTGAAAATACTGTTTGTTTCAACAGCGTGGAAGAAGCGCTAAAAAGAGCAGGCCTCTTTGATTCCCCTCCTAACAGTCCCGAGAGAAAAAGTACCACAGCTGAATGTAATTCCAGGACAGTTTCCGGTTCTCCAATTTCCATGCAACAAAAATATACAAATACAGATGATACTTACTTGGTAAATTTGGACTCTGAACCGAGCAGAAGTTTGCAGTCAAGTTCTGATTCTAGGTTTAGGGATGCATCCCCACTTAAAGATGAGGATGATTCATCCTGTCAGCAACCAAAATGTAGTTCTGAGGATGATCAGAAATTGATACCCAGCGGAGAAACTACAGATGCAACAGAAAATGAAACCCTTTCAGTGAACTTGGCCGAAGCCGATAAATGTAGTTTGCAATGCGAAAAAACGAGTCAAACAGACAAGGAAACTGTAGCTGACATCCCTGATGAAGGTACCGGGCATGTGGAGGACTCAAAAGAAATGGACATAACAGTGAGCGATTTGCATAATAAATCTAGTCATGGGAATAATGTGCCGAAAGAAGGTGAAGGAATCAGTCAAGCAGTGAAACTGGAGCTCGGTAAAGAGAAGTCTTCCAGTGGCAATCAAGAGTTGAATCGTAAACATTCCAAAGGAGACAAGTCATCTACCCATCCAGCAGAAAGTGTAGACAGTTGGAAGAAACCAGCACCTGACCCAGGCAATAACAGCACACCAGTTTCATCTAGTTCCATACATAAGAAGGTAACAACACACTTGTATGTTCCACTGGACATCTATTTTTACAGTGTTATTCCCTCTGGCTGAATTTCTGAATACAACTATGAGGTGTTGCATGGAGGCGTGTTACATATGTACGCCCCTTCTGAGCTGCTTTGTTTCGACATTTGTAGGTTGAAATGTTTGTGAAAGAGAACATCAGGCCACTTTGCAAGAGCGGCGTAATCACCGTGGAGCAATACAGGTGGGCTGTTGCTAAAACAGCAGAGAAGGTTATGAAGCACCACTCGGAGGCTAAGAATGCCAACTTCCTGATCAAGGAGGGTGACAAGGTGAAAAAGCTTGCTCTGCAGTATGTTGAGGCAGCTCAGCAAAAGATCAGTTGACTCGGCGAAAATCTGGCTATCCCTGGAATGTCGTCGTGTCATGGTTGTGCGATTACATAGCAATTCGCAAACTCTACACGGTCAGGTTGACTGGCCATTTCAGGCAGACCCTCAAAAGAGCTTTAATTCTTCTAGCTTTGGTCGTGGATCGGGTTTTTGCAAAGTAGACCAAATTTTATAATCCGGAATTTATGTACAGTGGACGTGCTTTTGTTACTTTCATTCAAGCTGTCGACCGAATGGGGGGAACGGGACGAAGTTCTGAGAGATCATTGCAAAGCAATGGCATGGTGAGCGTGGGTTTGCAACTGTTATGGAAATTCAGTGCGACCATGCGTATGGTTTCTCCACTGATGTAGTAGTACTATGTAACACCTGAAAACAACAATTTAAGGCGGTGGTACACACTCGTGCTTCAGGTTAAACAACCGTGTAAATAAATGTTGATCAAGCTTAGCAGCCATTTGGAGCGAACCCGACACGCTCCTTCTCGACGTCGAACACGACCCGGAATCCCTGCTGCAGGACGTTGCCGAGCACGCTGAGCCCGTCGTCCGTCGCCTCCAGCGCCAGGCAGTGGTACTTCCCGCCCTGCTCGGGTATGAAGTAGTTCCCCGGGGGCAGCGCCACGTCCGCCCCGCCGGCGAAGTGCAGCGTCACTGCCGGCACGCTGGCGCCTCGGAGCTCGTAGCACGCGTCGAACACTGACATGCCCCGGGCCAGCCTCCGCATCCCGGCCGCGGCCGCGCGCGCGTCGAAGGCGTCGCGCAGCGCCGCGTACGCGTCCCTGGGGAGCCGCGATATGGACGTGCCCGAGTCCACCACCAGGCCGCCCCGCCCGGTCGCCGGGTCCAAGGAGAGGCTGCAGCTGGAGAAGCCCCCGGTGACCCGCTTGCCGCCGACGCTGAAGCCGGCCATGTTCACGTAGTAGAGGTTGGGGCGCCGCGGGTTGGACAGCAGCGGGGTGAAGGCCGTGCACGGCGGCTCCGGCGTGCGGCCGAAGGCGAGGTAGGAGCCGCTGCTCCGCGCGGCGGACGTGCGGTCGCCGAGGCAGTAGGCGAAGTAGCGCCCGTAGGTCGGCACCACCTGCGTCGCCAGGGAGCCGGCGCCGCGGCCGACGCCCAGCACCCCGGCCGACGAGTCGAACAGCTCCTCGTTGTCGTGGCCGCACCCGATGACGATGCTGTCCACGGACGTGTCGTTGGAGAAGACGAGCCTGTCGGTGGCGAGGTTGCCCCTGCTGCCGGAGCCGTCGCCGTAGACCATGGTGTACCCGCAGGCCCCGGTGCTGCCGTCGCAGCCCTGGCGAGGGAAGCACCGCGGCGACGAGCATGGGATCTGGCGGTAGGTGCTGGAGCCCTTGGGGTCGTAGAGCAGGCTCATCTGGCGGTGGCAGCGGCGGCAGGGCTTGCACTGCAGCCAGATGAGGTCGCTCCCGGTGTCGATGACGAGCAGCGCGGTGGTGGACGGGGTGCCCACGCCGACGGACGCGAAGTACTCGCCGCTGTCGAAGGGGAGCCCGGACATGACTGGGGAGTGGAGGCGGTCGTTGTGCGCGGAGGAGCGGCGGAGGCAGAGGGACGCCTTGAGGGTGGCGTAGCCCGCCGCGCGGCGGCTTAGGAGGTTACCCCGGCTGGCGACCGGCGGCGGCGGGAAGACCGCGTCGCGGTGGACGACGGGGATGCGGAGCGTTGCTGGTGGCCGTGTGGCATTCGTCGACGCCGAGAAGAAGGAGAGGAGGAGGAGGAGAACGAGGGTGGAAACTGTACGCTTGTGCTCCGCCATGGTAGGATGGAGGTTTGAGAATGGAGTGAAGCGAAAAGAGAGGTAGTACTGTATGTTGGATCCTTCTGAGGAGCAGGGGATCAGGACCCAGGTGGCGGTTTCATGGAGTTTCTTCTTGCGCATACGTTGTTCAAATTCTTGATTAATCGCTGGGTGCCTTCAGTTTTCTCTGCCGTTTTTCTTTGATCCCTTGCACTACTCCTTCGCAACTTCTCCGTTGGGAAAAGCACGTGGCAGCACGGCAGGTTGGCGGTCCCGCGATCACCGATCACCGTCCCAACACCCCCGGCTTTGTAGTAGCTGTTCCTGGGCAGCACCCTGCTTTGCAGTGACGTTGCATGTAGAGGTGGAGGTTGGTTCCAACTCTCCGTGGTTCCTGAGCACCCACATGCCTGGTTGCAGCATCCCCTGTGTCACCGTTGTAGCAGCGGTGGCAAAATCCACAAATCTGAGCTATGGACAAAATTATTTCACAAACTGAACTGTGTTTGATTTTTTTTGCCTTAGCTGACATTTTTGTGTAGCGCCCGAAATCTAAGCGTCACACTATACTGTGGAGCGCCTAACTCTCAGACGCTACATGCCTAGCCGGTGTCGCATCTCAAACTGCCCAAAAAATGCTAAGTCAATGTGCAACGCCTAATAGCTAAGCGCTACACTAAACAGTATAGCGCCTAGACAACAGTAGGCGCTGCACTACTCGGATTACAACAGTGCCAGCAGGTGGCAATATAGTATTTGCACGAGCAAGGCGAGTCAATGCCTCGGGAATCACGATGTACTTTTATATCATCAAATGGAACAGCGCAGCTGGCCAAGTTGGTTGTTTGGTGGTTCACCGTGTTGGAAATAAACCTAGCAACCCTAGCACTACTACCTAGCCACGGACGATGCATATAAATTACTCCGTGTATGGCTAGTAATTTATGCTCCGCGCGTGTCGTCTTCCTCCCTCGGGCGTAAGCATAAACATAAAGTTGTCCTGTACAACATACGAGATAAGGCTGGTCACAATGGGCGAGAACATAGTCTAGTAACTTACACACTTTCCTAGACTATGTTACTACCTCCACAGTGGGTAGGAACATCTATATAGTGCCATACAACAATGTATTTATTAGGTTATAGACTCATTGTTTCTTGGAGTGTGTGATGTTCCGGTAACTTAGCTAGTTACCACAAGCACCTCTCTCTTCATTAAATATGTGACACATAAGCAAAGTTGTATTTGAGTGTGTGATGTTACTCCTAAGTTCCTCCCCATTGTGACCAGCCTAATGGGAGTGCAAGCTGCTGCAGCTGTTGTAATCCAAGTTGTGCAGCGCCTAGCGTCTAGGCGCTACACTGTATGTAGCGCCTAGCTCTCAGGTGTTGCACACTGACTTAGCATTTTTCGGGCAGTCTGGGATGCGACGCTGACTAGGCGTGTAGCGCCTGAGAGCTAGGCGTTGCACAGTGTAGTGTGACGCCTAGATGTCGGGCGCTACACAAAAGGGTCAGCTGAGTGGAATTTTTTCAAACACAGTTCAGTTTGTGAAATAATTTTGTCCAAGGTCAGATTTGTCGTTTTTGCTAGCAACGTCCGACACGGGTCGTAGCACCCTCAATGGATGGTTCCAGCTCCCACTGGTGCACGTCGTAGCATCCCGGTGGCTCGACTACAGCATCCTACGTCATCGCCGTAGTACCATGTGGCCGCATCCCAAAACCAATTGCCTCTGTCTCCAGCATCGGCTCTCGCCATCTCTAGTAGCAGCGGCCGCTGCTCACAGCATACCGGCATACGGTCGTCGTCGTTGCAGCATGGGTGCCTGCCATCTCTAGCAATTACAGCAGCAGCTTGCAGCACACTAGCTTCCCGGTGGGTCATTGTTGTAGCACAGGTGGTTGCCGTCTCCAACGACGGCTCCCACGACTTGTAGCTCCCAGCGGTGGCCATCGCAAGCTGGCTTGCGGCGGCGATAGAGACTTTGAAGAAAATATGCCCTAGAGGCGATAATAAAGTTATTATTTATTTCCTTAATTCATGATAAATATTTATTATTCATGCTAGAATTGTATTAATCGGAAACATAGTACATGTGTGAATACATAGACAAAACCTATAGTCCCTAGTATGCCTCTACTTGACTAGCTCGTTAATCAAAGATGATTAAGTTTCCTAACCATAGACATGTGTTGTCATTTGATGAACGTGATCACATCATTAGGAGAATGATTTGATGGACATGACCCATCCTTTAGCTTATCATTATGATCGTGTTAGTTTCATTGCTACTGCTTTCTTCATGACTTATACAAGTTCCTCAGACCATGAGATTATGCAACTCCCGAATACCGAAGGAACACTTTGTGTGCTACCAAACGTCACAACGTAAAATGTGATTATAAATGTGCTCTACAGGTGTCTTTGAAGGTGTTTGTTGGGTTGGCATAGATCGAGATTAGGATTTGTCACTCCGTGTTTCGGATAGGTATCTCTGGGCCCTCTCGGTAATACTCATCACTATAAGCCTTGCAAGCATTGTGACTAATGAGTTAGTTGCGGGATGAAGTATTATGGAACGAGTAAAGAGACTTGCCAATAACGAGATTGAACTAGGTATTGAGATACCGACGATCGAATCTCGGGCAAGTAACATACCGATGACAGAGGGAACAACGTATGTTGTTATGTGGTTTGACCGATAAAGATCTTCGTAGAATATGAAGGAACCAACATGAGCATCCAGGTTCCGCTATTGGTTATTGACCGGAGACATGTCTCGGTCATGTCTACATAGTTCTCGAACCCGTAGGGTCCGCACGCTTAAAGTTCGGTGACGATTGGTATTATGAGTTCATGTGTTTTGATGTACCGAAGATAGTTCGGAGTCCCGGATGTGATCACGGACATGACGAGGAGTCTCGAAAGGGTCGATACATAAAGATTGATATATTGGACGGCTATATTCGGATACCGGAAGTGTTCCGGGTGATTTCGGAGAAAACCAGAGTGCTGGAGGGTTACCGGACCACCCCGGAGAACTAATGGGCCACATGGGCCTTAGTGGAGAGAGAGAGGGCCAGCTAGGGCAGGCCGCGCGGCCCCTCCCCCTCTGGTCCGAATTGGACTAGGGAAGGGGGGGGGGGTGGCGCCCCCCTTTCCTTCTCCCTCTCCTCCTTCCTTTCCCCCCTCCTAGTAGGAGTAGGAAAGGGGAGTCCTACTCCTACTAGGAGGAGGACTCCTCCTCTCCTGGCGCGCCCTAAGGGCCAGCCGACCTTCCCCCTTGCTCCTTTATATACGGGGGCAGGGGGGCACCCTAGGACACACAAGTTGACATTGTTTAGTCGTGTGCGGTGCCCCCCTCCACAGTTACACACCTCAGTCATACCGTCGTAGTGCTTAGGCGAAACCCTGCGCCGGTAACTTCATCATCACCGTCACCACGCCCTCGTGCTGACGAAACTCTCCCTCGGCCTCAACTGGATCAAGAGTACGAGGGACGTCCCCGAGCTGAACGTGTGCTGATCGAGGAGGTGCCGTACCTTCGGTGCTAAGATCTGTTGGATCGTGAAGACGTACGACTACATCAACCGTGTTTTCATAACGCTTCCGCTTTCGGTTTACGAGGGTACGTGGACACACTCTCCCCTCTCGTTGATATGCATCACCATGATCTTGCGTGTGCGTAGGAATTTTTTTGAAATTACTATGTTCCCCAACAGTGGCATCCGAGCCAGGTTTATGCGTAGATGTTATATGCACGAGTAGAATACAAAGAATTGTGGGCGATAATAGTTATACTGCTTACTAGCATGTCATACTTTGATTCGGTGGTATTGTTGGATGAAGCGGCTCGGACCAACATTACGCGTACGCTTATGCGAGACTGGTTCTACCGACGTGCTTTGCACATAGGTGGCTGGTGAGTGTCTGTTTCTCCAACTTTAGTTGAATTGAGTGTGGCTACGCCCGGTCCTTGTTGAAGGTTAAAACAGCACACTTGACAAAAAATCGTTGTGGTTTTGATGCGTAGGTAAGAACGGTTCTTGCTAGAAGCCCATAGCAGCCACGTAAAACTTGCAACAACAAAGTAGAGGACGTCTAACTTGTTTTTGCAAGGCTTGCTATGATGTGATATGGTCAAGCATGATATGATATAAATTGTTGGATGAGATGATCATGTTTTGTAACAAAGTTATCGGCAACTGGCAGGAGCCATATGGTTGTCGCTTTATTGTATGCAATGCAATCACCATGTAATTGTTTTACTTTATCACTAAGCAGTAGTGATAGTCGTAGTAACAATAGGTGGCGAGACGACAACGATGCTACGATGGAGATCAAGGTGTCGCGCCGGTGACGTTGGAGATCATGACGATGCTTCGGTGATGGAGATCATGAGCACAAGATGATGATGGCCATATCATGTCACATATTTTGATTGCATGTGATGTTTATCCTTTATGCATCTTATTTTGCTTAGAACATCGGTAGCATTATAAGATGACCCCTTACTAAATTTCAAGGTACAAGTGCTCTCCCTGAGTATGCACCGTTGCTACAGTTCGTCGTGCCGAGACACCACGTGATGATTGTTGGGGAACGTTGCAGAAAATTAAATTTTTCTACGCTTCACCAAAATCAATCTATGGAGTCAGCTAGCAACGAGATAGGAGTGCATCTACATACCCTTGTAGACCGCGAGTGAAAGCGTTCAAGAGAACGGGGTTGAGGGAGTCGTACTCGTCGTGATCCAAATCACCGAAGATCCTAGTGCTGAACGGACATCACCTCCGCGTTCAACACACGTATGGTTGGGGAAGACATCTCCTCCTTCTTGATCCAGCAAGGGGGAAGGAGAGGTTGATGTAGATCCAGCAGCACGACAACATGGTGGTGGAAGTAGCGGCGATCTCGGCAGGGCTTCGCCAAGCACAGCGAGAGGGAGAGGTGGTACGTGGGGAGAGGGAGGCGCCAGAGACTAGGGTGCGGCTGCCCTCCCTCCCCCTCTTTATATAGGGGGCCTAGGGGGTGCGCTAGCCCCCTAGAGATCCCATCTCAAGGGGGATGGCGGCCTAGGGGGGGACTTGCCCCCCAAGTCAAGTGGGGCGCCCCCCACCCTAGGGTTTCCAACCCTAGGCGCAGGGGGAGGCCCAAGGGGGGGCGCACCAGCCCACCAGGGGCTGGTTCCCTTCCCACTTCAGCCCACGGGGCCCTCCGAGATAGGTGGCCCCACCCGGTGGACCCCCGGGACCCTTTCGGTGGTCCCGGTACAATACCGGTGATCCCCGAAACTTTCCCGATGGCCGAAACTGGACTTCCTATATACAATTCTTCACCTCCGGACCATTCCGGAACTCCTCGTGACGTACAGGATCTCATCCGGGACTCTGAACAACTTTCGGGTTACCGCATACTAATATCTCTACAACCCTAGAGTCACCGAACCTTAAGTGTGTAGACCCTACGGGTTCGGGAATCACGCAGACTGACCGAGACAGCTCTTCGACCAATAACCAACAACAGGATCTGGATACCCATGTTGGCTCCCACATGTTCCACAATGATCTCATCGAATGAACCACGATGTTGAGGATTCAAGTAACCCCGTATACAATTCCCTTTGTCAATCGGTACGTTACTTTCCCGAGATTCGATCGTCGGTATCCCAATACCTCGTTCAATCTCATTACCGGCAAGTCACTTTACTCGTACCATAATGCATGATCCCGTGACCAACCACTTGGTCGCATTGAGCTCATTATGATGATGCATTATCGAGTGGGCCCAGAGATACCTCTCCGTCATACGGAGTGACAAATCCCAATCTCGATCCTTGTCAACCCAACAGATACTTTCGGGGATACCTGCAGTGTACCTTTATAGTCACCCAGTTACGTTGTGACATTTGGTACACCCAAAGCATTCCTATGGCATCCGGGAGTTACACGATCTCATGGTCTAAGGAAATGATACTTGACATTGGAAAATCTCTAGCAAACGAACTACACGATCTTGTGCTTAGGATTGGGTCTTGTCCATCACATCATTCTTCTAATGATGTGATCCCGTTATCAATGACATCCAATGTCCATAGTCAGGAAACCATGACTATCTGTTGATCAACGAGCTAGTCAACTAGAGGCTCACTAGGGACATGTTGTGGTCTATGTATTCACACATGTATTATGATTTCCGGATAACACAATTATAGCATGAATAATAGACAATTATCATGAACAAGGAAATATAACAATAATCATTTTATTATTGCCTCTAGGGAATATTTCCAAGAGTCTCCCACTTGCACTAGACTCAATAATCTAGTTACATTGTGATGAATCGAACACCCATAGAGTTCTGGTGGTTATCATGTTTTGCTCACGGAAGAGGTTTAGTCAATGGATCTGCGACATTCAGATCCGTATGTACTTTGCAAATATCTATGTCTCCATCTTGAACATTTTCACGAATGGAGTTGAAGCGCTTGATGTGCCTGGTCTTGTTGTGAAACCTGGGCTCCTTGGCAAGGGCAATAGCTCCAGTGTTGTCACAGAAGAGAGTGATCGGCCCCGACGCATTGGGTATGACTCCTAGGTCGGTGATGAACTCCTTCATCCATATTGCTTCATGCGTTGCCTCCGAGGCTGCCATGTACTCCGCTTCACATGTAGATCCCGCCACGACGCTTTGCTTGCAACTTCACCAGCTTACTTCCCCTCCATTCAAAATATACTCGTATCCGGTTTGCGACTTAGAGTCATCCAGATCTGTGTCGAAGCTAGCGTCGACGTAACCCTTTACGACGAGCTCTTCATCACCTCCATAAACGAGAAACATATCCTTAGTCCTTTTCAGGTACTTCAGGATATTCTTGACCGCTGTCCAGTGTTCCATGTCGGGATTACTTTGGTACCTTCCTACCAAACTTACGGCAAGGTTTACATCAGGTCTGGTACACAACATGGCATACATAATAGATCCTATAGCCGAGGCATAGGGCGTGACACTCATCTTTTCTCTATCTTCTGCCGTGGTCGGGCATTGAGCCGAGCTCAATTTCACACCTTGCAACACAGGCAAGAACCCCTTCTTGGACTGATCCATATTGAACTTCTTCAATATCTTATCAAGGTATGTGCTTTGTGAAAGACCTATGAGGCGTCTCGATCTATCCCTATAGATCTTGATGCCTAATATGTAACCAACTTCTCCAAGGTCCTTCATTGAAAAACACTTATTCAAGTAGGCCTTAATGCTGTCCAAAAGTTCTATATCATTTCCCATCAAAAGTATGTTTATATATATATAATATGAGAAATGCCACAAAGCTCCCACTCACTTTCTTGTAAACGTAGGCTTCTCCATAAGTCTGCATAAACCCAAACGCTTTGATCATCTCATCAAAGTGAATGTTCCAACTCCGAGATGCTTGCACCAACCCATAAATGGATCACTGGAGTTTGCATACTTTGTTAGAATTCTCAGGATCGACAAAACCTTCCGGCTGCATCATATACAGTTCTTCCTTAAGATAGCCGTTAAGGAATGTCGTTTTGACGTCCATTTGCCATATCTCATAATCATAGTATGCGGCAATTGCTAACATGATTCGGACGGACTTCAGCTTCGCTACGGGAGAGAAAGTCTCATTGTAGTTAACCCCTTTAACTTGTCGATAACCCTTAGCAATAAGTCGAGCTTTATAGATGGTAACATTACCATCCACGTCCGTCTGCTTCTTAAAGATCCATTTGTTTTCTATCGCTCGTCGATCATCGGGAAAGTCTGTCAAAGTCCATACTTTGTTTTCATACATGGATCCTATCTCGGATTGCATGGCTTCAAGCCATTTGTTGGAATCTGGGCCCGCCATCACTTCTTCATAGTTCGAAGGTTCACCGTTGTCTAACAACATGATCTCCAGGACAGGGTTGCCATACCACTCTGGTGTGGAACGTGTCCTTGTGGACCTACGAAGTTCAGTAGCAACTTGATCCGAAGTACCTTGATCATCATCATTAATTTCCTCTCCAGCCGGTGTAGGCACCATAGGAACATCTTCCTGAGCTGCACTACTTTCCGGTTCAAGAGGTAGTACTTCATCGAGTTCTACTTTCCTCCCACTTACTTATTTCGAGAGAAACTCTTTCTCCAGAAAGGACCCATTCTTGGCAACAAAGATCTTGCCTTCAGATCTGAGGTAGAAGGTATACCCAATGGTTTCCTTAGGGTATCCTATGAAGACGCATTTTTCCGACTTGGGTTCGAGCTTTTCAGGTTGAAGTTTCTTGACTAAGCATCGCATCCCCAAACTTCTAGAAACGACAGCTTAGGTTTCTTCCCAAACCATAATTCATACGGTGTCGTCTCAACGGATTTAGGCGGTGCCCTATTTAAAGTGAATGTAGCTGTCTCTAAAGCGTATCCCCAAAATGATAGCGGTAAATTGGTAAGAGACATCATAGACCGCACCATATCCAATAAAGTGCGATTACGACGTTCGGACACACCGTTACACTGAGGTGTTCCAGGCGGCGTGAGTTGTGAAACGATTCCACATTTCCTTAAGTGCGTACCAAATTCATGACTTAAATATTCTCCTCCATGATCTGATCATAAGAACTTTATTTTTCGGTCACATTGATTCTCTACCTCATTCTGAAATTCCTTGAACTTTTCAAAGGTCTCAGACTTGTGTTTCATCAAGTAGGCATACCCATATCTACTTAAGTCATCAGTGAGAGTGAGAACATAACAATAGTCACCGCGAGCCTCAACGCTCATTGGACCGCACACATCAGTATGTATAATTTCCAATAAGTTGGTTGTTCGCTCCATTGTTCTGGAGAACGGAGTCTTGGCCATTTTACCCATGAGGCATGGTTCGCACGTGTCAAATGATTCGAAATCAAGAGACTCCAAAAGTCCATCTGTATGGAGCTTCTTCATGCGTTTGACACCAATGTGACCAAGGCGGTAGTGCCACAGATATGTGGGACTATCATTATCAATCTTACATCTTTTGATATTCACACTATGAATATGTGTAACATCACGTTTGAGATTCATTAAGAATAAACCATTGACCAGCGGGGCATGACCATAAAACATATCTCTCATATAAATAGAACAACCATTATTCTCGGATTTAAATGAGTAGCCATCTCGTATTAAATGAGATCCAGATACAATGTTCATGCTCAAAGCTGGCACTAAATAACAATTATTGAGGTTTAAAACTAATCCCGTAGGTAAATGTAGAGGTAGCGTGCCGACGGCGATCACATCGACCTTGGAACCATTCCCGACGCGCATCGTCACCTCGTCCTTCGCCAGTCTCCGCTTATTCTGCAGCTCCTGTTTTGAGTTACAAATATGAGCAACCGCATCGGTATCAAATATCCAGGAGCTACTACGAGTACTGGTAAGGTACACATCAATTACATGTATATCACATATACCTTTAGTGTTGCCGGCCTTCTTGTCCGCTAAGTATTTGGGGTAGTTCCGCTTCCAGTGACCCTTCCCTTTGCAATAAAAGCACTCAGTCTCAGGCTTGGGTCCATTCTTTGGCTTCTTCCCGGCAACTGGCTTACCGGGCACGGCAACTCCCTTGCCGTCCTTCTTGAAGTTCTTCTTACCCTTGCCTTTCTTGAAACTAGTGGTTTTATTGACCATCAACACTTGATGTTCCTTTTTGATTTCCACCTCCGCTGATTTCAGCATTGAAAATACTTCAGGAATAGTTTTCACCATCCCCTGCATATTGTAGTTCATCACAAAGCTCTTGTAGCTAGGTGGGAGCGACTGAAGGATTCTGTCAATGACCGCCTCGTCCGGGAGGTTAATGTCCAGCTGGGACAAGCAGTTGTGCAACCCAGACATTTTGAGTATGTGCTCACTGACAGAACTATTTTCCTCCATCTTACAACTATAGAACTTGTCGGAGACTTCATATCTCTTGACCCGGGCATGATCTTGGAAAACCATTTTCAGCTCTTCGAACATCTCATATGCTCCGTGTTGCTCAAAACGCTTTTGGAGCCCCGGTTCTAAGCTGTAAAGCATGCCGCACTGAACGAGGGAGTAATCATCAGCACGTGACTGCCAAGCATTCATAACGTCTTGGTTCTCTGGGATGGGTGCTTCACCTAGCGGTGCTTCTAGGACATATGCTTTCTTGGCAGCTATGAGGATGATCCTCAGGTTCCGGACCCAGTCCGTATAGTTGCTGCCATCATCTTTCAACTTGGTTTTCTCTAGGAACGCGTTGAAGTTGAGGTTGACATGAGCGTGGCCATTTGATCTACAAGACATTTTGCAAAGGTTTTTAGACTAAGTTCATGATAATTAAGTTCATCTAATCAAATTATTTAATGAACTCCCACTCAGATTAGACATCCCTCTAGTCATCTAAGTGATACATGATCCGACTCAACTAGACGTGTCCGATCATCACGTGAGACGGACTAGTCATCATCGGTGAACATCTCCATGTTGATCGTATCTTCCATACGACTCATGTTCGACCTTTTGGTCTCTTGTGTTCCGAGGCCATGTTTGTACATGCTAGGCTCGTCAAGTCAACCTAAGTGTTTTGCATGTGTAAATCTGTCTTACACCCGTTGTATGTGGACGTTGGAATCTAGCACACCTGATCTTCACGTGGTGCTTCGAAACAACGAACTTTCGCAACGGTGCACAGTTAGGGGGAACACTTTCTTGAAATTATTATGAGGGATCATCTTATTTACTACCGTCGTTCTAAGCAAATAAGATGCAAAAACATGATAAACATCACATGCAATCAAATAGTGACATGATATGGCCAATATCATATTTCTCCTTTGATCTCCATCTTCGGGGCGCCATGATCATCTTCGTCACCGGCATGACACCATGATCTCCATCATCGTGTCTCCATGAAGTTGTTCGCCAACTATTACTTCTACTACTATGGCTAACGGTTTAGCAATAAAGTAAAGTAATTACATGGCGTTTATTCATTGACACACAGGTCATACAATAATTAAGACAACTCCTATGGCTCCTGCCGGTTGTCATACTCATCGACACGCAAGTCGTGATTCCTATTACAAGAACACGATCTCATACATCACACATATATCATTCATCACAACCTTTTGACCATATCACATCACAAGGCATATGCTGCAAAAACAAGTTAGACGTCCTCTAATTGTTGTTGCATGTTTTTACGTGGCTGCAATAGGGTTCTAGCAAGAACGTTTCTTACCTACGTAAAAGCCACAACGTGACATGCCAATTTCTATTTACCCTTCATAAGGACCCTTTTCATCGAATCCGATCCGACTAAAGTGGGAGAGACAGACACCCGCTAGCCACCTTATGCAACTAGTGCATGTCAGTCGGTGGAACCTGTCTCACGTAAGCGTACGTGTAAGGTCGGTCTGGGCCGCTTCATCCCACGATGCCGCCGAAACAAGATAAGACTAGCAGTGGCAAGAAAATTGAAAACATCTACGCCCACAACAAATTTGTGTTCTACTCGTGCAAAGAAACTACGCATAGACCTAGCTCATGATGCCACAGTTAGGGAACGTTGCAGAAAATAAAATTTTTCTATGCTTCACAAAAATAAATCTATGGAGTCATCTAGCAACAAGAGAGGAGTGCATCTACATACCCTTGTAGATCGCAAGCGGAAGCGTTCAAGAGAACGGGGTTGAGGGAGTCGTACTCGTCGTGATCCAAATCACCGAAGATCCTAGTGCTGAACGGACATCACCTCCGCGTTCAACACACGTACGGTTGGGGAAGACGTCTCCTCCTTCTTGATCTAGCAAGGGGGAAGGAGAGGTTGATGGAGATCCAACAGCATGACGGCGTGGTGGTGGAAGTAGCGGCGATCTCGGCAGGGCTTCGCCAAGCTCAGCGAGAGGGAGAGGTGGTATGTGGGGAGAGGGAGGCGCCAGGGACTAGGGTGCGGCTGCCCTCCCTCCCCCCTCTTTATATAGGGGGCCTAGGGGGTGCGCCGGCCCCTAGAGATCCCATCTCAAGGGGAGGCGGCGGCCTAGGGGGGGGGACTTGCCCCCCAAGTCAAGTGGGGCGCACCCACCCCTAGGGTTTCCAACCCTAGGCGCAAGGGGAGGCCCAAGGGGGGGCGCACCAGCCCACCACGGGCTAGTTCCCTTCCCACTTCAGCCCACGGGGCCCTCCGGGATAGGTGGCCCCACCCAGTGGACCCCCGGGACCCTTCCGGTGGTCCCAGTACAATACCGGTGACCCCCGAAACTTTCCCGATGGCCGAAACTGGACTTCCTATATACAATTCTTCACCTCCGGACCATTCCGGAACTCCTCGTGACGTCCAGGATCTCATCCGGGACTCCGAACAACTTTTGGGTTACCGCATACTAATATCTCTACAACCCTAGCGTTACCGAACCTTAAGTGTGTAGACCCTACGGGTTCGGGAATCACGCAGACATGACCGAGATAGCTCTCCGACCAATAACCAACAGCGGGATCTGGATACCCATGTTGGCTCCCACATGTTCCACGATGATCTCATTGAATTAACCACGATGTCGAGGATTCAAGTAACCCCGTAAACAATTCCCTTTGTCAATCGGTACGTTACTTGCCCGAGATTCGATCGTCGGTATCCCAATACCTTGTTTAATCTCGTTACCGGCAAGTCACTTTACTTGTACCGTAATGCATGATCCCGTGACCAACCACTTGGTCACATTGAGCTCATTATGATGATGCATTACCGAGTGGGCCCAGAGATACCTCTCCGTCATACGGAGTGACAAATCCCAGTCTCGATCCGTGTCAACCCAACAGATACTTTCGGGGATACCTGTAGTGTACCTTTATAGTCACCCAGTTACGTTGTGACGTTTGGTACACCCAAAGCATTCCTACGGCATCCGGGAGTTACACGATCTCATGGTCTAAGGAAATGATACTTGACATTGGAAAAGCTCTAGCAAATGAACTACACGATCTTGTGCTATGCTTAGGATTGGGTCTTGTCCATCACATCATTCTCCTAATGATGTGATCCCGTTATCAATGACATCCAATGTCGATAGTCAGGAAACCATGTCTATCTGTTGATCAACGAGCTAGTCAACTAGAGGCTCACTAGGGACATGTTGCGGTCTATGTATTCACACATGTATTACAATTTTCAGATAACACAATTATAGCATGAATAATAGACAATTATCATGAACAAGGAAATATAACAATAATCATTTTATTATTGCCTCTAGGGCATATTTCCAAGAATGATCGGGTGTGATAAGCTCTACGTTCACATACAATGGGTGCAAGCCAGTTTTTCACACGCAGAATACTCGGGTTAAACTTGACGAGCCTAGCATATGCAGATATGGCCTCGGAACACTAAGACCGAAAGGTCGAGCGTGAATCATATAGTAGATATGATCAACATAGTGATGTTCACCATTGAAAACTACTCCATCTCACATGATGATCGGACATGGTTTAGTTGATTTGGATCACGTCATCACTTAGATGATTGGAGGGATGTCTATCTAAGTGGGAGTTCTTAAGTAATATGATTAATTGAACTTTAATTTATCATGAACTTAGTACCTGATAGTATTTTGCATGTCTATGTTGTTGTAGATCAATGGCCCGTGCTACCGTTCCTTTGAATTTTAATGCGTTCCTAGAGAAAGCTAAGTTGAAAGATGATGGCAGCAACTACACGGACTGGGTCCGTAACTTGAGGATTATCCTCATTGCTGCACAGAAGAATTACGTCCTGGAAGCACCGTTGGGTGCCAGGCCTGCTGCAGATGCTACTGATGACGTTAAGAACGTCTAACAGAGCAAAGCTGATGACTACTCGATAGTTCAGTGTGCCATGCTTTACAGCTTAGAATCGGGACTTAAAAGACATTTTGAACGTCATGGAGCATATGAGATGTTCCAAGAGTTGAAGTTAATATTTCAAGAAAATGCCCGAGCTGAGAGATATGAAGTCTCCAACAAGTTCTACAACTGCAAAATGGAGGAGAATAGTTCTGTCAATGAACACATACTCAAAATGTTTGGGTATCATAATAACTTGACTCAGCTGGGAGTTGATCTTCCAGTTGATTGTGTCATTGACAGACTTCTTCAATCACTGCCACCAAGCTATAAAGGCTTCATGATGAACTATAATATGCAAGGGATGGACAAGACTATTCCCGAGCTCTTCGCGATGCTAGCCGCGGAGGTAGAAATCAAAAAGGAGCATCAAGTGTTGATGGTCAATAAGACCACTAGTTTCAAGAAAAAGGGCAAAGGGAAGAAAGGAAACTTCAAGAAGAGCGGCAAAAAGGTTGCTTCTCAAGAGAAGAAACCCAAGTCTGGACCTAAGCCTGAAACTGAGTGCTTCTACTGCAAAGGGACTGGTCACTGGAAGCGGAACTGCCCCAAGTATTTGTTGGAAATATGCCCTAGAGGAAATAATAAAAGTTTTATTATTATATTTCTTTGTTCATGATAATAGTCTTTTATTCATGCTATAACTGTATTATCCGGAAATCGTAATACACGTGTGAATACATAGACCACAATATGTCCCTAGTGAGCCTCTAGTTGACTAGCTCGTTGTGATCAACAGATAGTCATGGTTTCCTGGCTATGGACATTGGATGTCGTTGATAACGGGATCACATCATTAGGAGAATGATGTGATGGACAAGACCCAATCCTAAGCCTAGCACAAAGATCGTAGTTCGTATGCTAAAGCTTTTCTAATGTCAAGTATCTTTTCCTTAGACCATGAGATTGTGCAACTCCCGGATACCGTAGGAATGCTTTGGGTGTACCAAACGTCACAACGTAACTGGGTGGCTATAAAGGTGCATTACAGGTATCTCCGAAAGTGTCTGTTGGGTTGGCACGAATCGAGACTGGGATTTGTCACTCCGTGTAAACGGAGAGGTATCTCTGGGCCCACTCGGTAGGACATCATCATAATGTGCACAATGTGACCAAGGGGTTGATCACGAGATGATGTGTTACGGAACGAGTAAAGAGACTTGCCGATAACGAGATTGAACAAGGTATCGGTATACCGACGATCGAATCTCGGGCAAGTAAAATACCGCTAGACAAAGGGAATTGTATACGAGATCGATTGAGTCCTTGACATCGTGGTTCATCCGATGAGATCATCGTGGAACATGTGGGAGCCAACATGGGTATCTAGATCCCGCTGTTGGTTATTGACCGGAGAACGTCTCGGTCATGACTACATGTCTCCCGAACCCGTAGGGTCTACACACTTAAGGTTCGATGACGCTAGGGTTATAAAGGAAGTTTGTATGTGGTTACCGAATGTTGTTCGGAGTCCCGGATGATATCCCGAACGTCACGAGGAGTTCCGGAATGGTCCGGAGGTAAAGATTTATATATAGGAAGTCCTGTTTCGGCCATCGGGACAAGTTTCGGGGTCATCGGTATTGTACCGGGACCACCGGAAGGGTCCCGGGGGCCCACCGGGTGGGGCCACCTATCCCGGAGGGTCCCATGGGCTGAAGTGGGAAGGGATCCAGCCCAAAGTGGGCTGGGGCGCCACTTCCCTCATGGCCCATGCGCCTAGGGTGAAGGGGGAACCCTAAGGAAGAGTCCTAGGAGGGGAAGGCACCTCCTAGGTGCCTTGGGGGGGAGGGAATCCTCCCTTTGGCCGCCGCCCCTTTCCCATCTAGGGCTGCCGCACCCCCTAGGGTGGGAACCCTAGAGGGGGCGCACCCTCCTCCCTCTCCCCTATATATAGTGAGGCCTAGGGCTTCCCATAACACGTGATTCGATCTCTGCCTGTTGGTGCAGCTCTCCCTCTCTTTCTCCTCATATCTCGCGGTGCTTGGCGAAGCCCTGCAGTATTGCCACGCTCCTCCATCACCACCACGCCGTTGTGCTGCTGCTGGATGGAGTCTTCCTCAACCTCTCCCTCTCTCCTTGCTGGATCAAGGCATGGGAGACGTCACCAGGCTGTACGTGTGTTGAACGCGAAGGTGCCGTCCGTTCGGCACTTGGTCATCGGTGATCTGAATCACGACGAGTACGACTCCATCAACCCCGTTCTCTTGAACGCTTCCGCTTAGCGATCTACAAGGGTATGTAGATGCACTCTCCTTCCCCTTGTTGCTGGTTTCTCCATAGATAGATCTTGGTGACACGTAGGAAAATTTTGAATTTCTGCTACGTTCCCCAACAGTATTTGGCGAATAAGAAGGATGGCAAAGTGAAAGGTATATTTGATATACATGTTATTGATGTGTACTTAACTAATGCTCGCAGTAGCGCCTAGGTGTTTGATACTGGTTCTGTTGCTCATATTTGCAACTCGAAACATGGGCTACAGATTAAGCAAAGAATGGCTAAGGACGAGGTGACGATACGTGTGGGAAATGGTTCCAAAGTTGATGTGATTGCGGTCGGCACGCTACCTCTACATCTATCATCGGGATTAGTTTTAGACCTGAATAATTGTTATTGGGTGCCAGCGTTGAGAATGAACATTATATTTGGATCTTGTTTGATGCGAGACGGTTATTCATTTAAATCAGAGAATAATGGTTGTTCTATTTATATGAGTAATATCTTTTATGATCATGCACCCCTGCTGAGTGGTCTATTTTTGTTGAATCTCGATAGTAGTGATACACATATTCATAGTGTTGAAGCCAAAAGATTGAAGTTTAATAATGATAGTGCAACTTATTTGTGGCACTGCCGTTTGGGTCATATCGGTGTAAAGCGCATGAAGAAACTCCATGCTGCTGGACTTTTGGAATCACTTGATTATGAATCACTTGGTGCTTGCGAACCGTGCCTCATGGGCAAGATGACTAAAACTCCATTCTCTGGAATAATGGAACAAGCTACTGACTTGTTGGAAATAATACATACCGATGTATGCGGTCCAATGAGTATTGATGCTCGTGGCGGGTATCATTATTTTCTTACCTTCACAGATGATTTGAGCAGATATGGTTATATCTACTTAATGAAACATAAGTCTGAAACATTTGAAAAGTTCAAAGAATTTCAGAGTGAAGTGGAAAATCATCGTAACAAGAAATAAAGTTTCTACGATCTGATCATGGAGGAGAATATTTGAGTTACGAGTTTGGTCTTCATTTGAAACAACATAGGATAGTTTCACAATTAGCGCCACCTGGAACACCACAGTGAAATGGTGTGTCCGAACGTCGTAACCGTACTGTATTAGATATGGTGCGATCTATGAGGTCTCTTACTGAGTTACCACTATCATTTTGGGGTTATGCTTTAGAGACGGCTGTATTTACTTTAAATAGGGCACCATCTAAATCCGTTGATGAAAGAGCTGGATATCGACTAGAGGGAGGGGGGGTGAATAGGCGATTTTTATGAAAGTCTTCAAAACATGGGAGTTTTGAAGACAAACAATAGAAATGACCCTATTCATATGCAGCGAAAGGTAGACTACACTAGACAAGCCATAGTCAAGTATTCAATGAAGTGAAAGCACGAAGACTGTCAGCAGCTAGGTAGTAAGGATCGAGATGGAAGATAGTATGAAGCCAATTAGAACAAGTAGTCACACAGTGAAGTCAAACAGATAATGCAAGCAGGCAATGACTTCACGAAGACAAACTGTAAGTAAAGAGAAGTGAGAGATAGAACCAGTAGCTTGGAGAGGACAGTGATTTGTTCGACCAATTCCAGTTGCTGTGACAACTGTACGTCTGGTTAGGGAGGCTGAGATTCAACTCAGAAGACCGCATCTTCACCTTATTCCCCTTGAGCTAAGGACACTTAGTCCCCGCCCAATCACTCTGGTAAGTCTTCAAGGTAGACTTACAAACCTTCACAGACTTTGTTCACCGGCAATCCACAATGACTCTTGGATGCACAGAATGCGACGCCTAACCGGCTGGAGGATTCATAGTCCTCAAGTGTAACAAGTCTTCAGATCACGCAGACAGAAAGACTTCAGTAATGCCAAACACTCTTTGGGCTTTGGGTGGTTTGGGCTTTGTCCTTGCAAGGATTCTCTCTCAAATGCTTCAGAGGTGGGTTGCTCTCAAACGACGAAACCGTGCACTAACTCTGAGCAGCCAACAATTTATGGTGAAGGGGGTGGGCTATTTATAGCCACTAGGAAACCCGACCTGATTTGTCTGAAATGACCCTGGGTCACTAAGGAACTGACACGTGTCCCAACGGTCAGATTTCAAACACACGCGGCAGCTTGACTTGGGATACAAGTAAAGCTGACTCATCCGACTCTAGATAAGATTTGCTCTAATTGTCTTCGCTCGAAGACATAGGATTTGGTTGAGCATCACTTTAGTCACTCTGACTTTGTTCACTTGGACCCCACTTAACAGTGCGGTGGTTCTATGACTCAACAAAGAAGAAAAGGAAACAACAAAACAACTAAGTCTCCGCGCTCCATAGTCTTCATGCGATGTCTTCTCATGTCATAGACTTCACCATGAATAGCTTCATGGACCACCATTGTCTTCAATGTCTTCACACATTTTTAGGGGTCATCTCCGGTAGGTAAACCGAATCAATGAGGGACTACTGTTGGAAATATGCCCTAGAGGCAATAATAAAATGGTTATTATTGTATTTCCTTGTTCATGATAATTGTCTATTATTCATGCTATAATTGTATTGACCGGAAACTGCAATACATGTGTTAATACATAGACCACAACATGTCCCTAGTGAGCCTCTAGTTGACTAGCTCGTTGATCAACAGATGGTCATGGTTTCCTGACCATGGACATTGGATGTCATTGATAACGAGATCACATCATTAGGAAAATGATGTGATGGACAAGACCCAATCCTAAGCCTAGCACAAGATCGTGTAGTTCGTATGCTAAAGCTTTTCTAAATGTCAAGTATCTTTTCCTTAGACCATGAGATTGTGCAACTCACGGATACCGTAGGAATGCTTTGGGTGTACCAAACATCACAACGTAACTGGGTGGCTACAAAGGTGCACTACGGGTATCTCCGAAAGTGTCTGTTGGGTTGGCACGAATCGAGACTGGGATTTGTCACTCCGTGTGATGGAGAGGTATCTCTGGGCCCACTCGGTAGGACATCATCATAATGTGCACAATGTGATCAAGGAGTTGATTATGGGATGATGTGTTACGGAATGAGTAAAGAGACTTGCCGGTAACGAGATTGAACAAGGTATCGGGATACCGATGATCGAATCTCGGGCAAGTACTATACCGGTGGACAAAGGGAATTGTATACGGGATTGATTGAATCCTTGACATCGTGGTTCATCCGATAAGATCATCGTGGAACATGTGGGAGCCAACATGGGTATCCAGATCCCGCTGTTGGTTATTGCCCAGAAAGTTGTCTTAGTCATGTCTGCATGGTTCCCGAACCCGTAGGGTCTACACACTTAAGGTTCGATGACGCTAGGGTTATAGGGAATAGATATACGTGGTTACCGAATGTTGTTCGGAGTCCCGGATGAGATCCCGGACGTCACGAGGAGTTCCAGAATGGTTCGGAGGTAAAGATTTATATATGGGAAGTCCTGTTTTGGTCACCGGAAAAGTTTCGGGTGCTATCGGTAACGTACCGGGACCACCGGGAGGGTCCCAGGGGTCCACCAGGTGGGGCCAACGGTCCCAGAGGGCTGCCTGGGCCAAATGTGGGAGGGGACCAGCCCCAGGTGGGCTGGTGCACCCCCACCAGGGCCCATGGCGAAGAGAGAAGGGAAAGGGGGGAAACCCTAGGCTCAGATGGGCCTAAGGCCCACCTAGTGGTGCACCCCATCTCTCCCCCTTGGCCGCCCCCCTAGATGAGATCTAGGGCTGGCCGCCACCCCTAGGGGTGGAAACCTAGGTGGGGGCGCAGCCCCTCCCTTTCCCCTATATATAGTGGGGGTTTGGGGCTGCCATACACATGAGAACCTCTCCCTCTTGCCGCAGCCCTACCCCTCTCCCTCCTCGTCTCTTGCGGTGCTTGGCGAAGCCCTGCTGGAGTGCCACGCTCCTCCACCACCACCACGCCATCGTGCTGCTGCTGGACGGAGTCTTCCCCAACCTATCCCTCTCCCCTTGCTGGATCAAGGCACGAGAGACGTCATCGGGCTGCACGTGTGTTGAACGCGGAGGCGCCGTTGTTCGGCGCTTAGATCAGAATCAACCGCGGTCTGAATCGCTATGAGTACAACTCCTTCATCCGCGTTCTTGTAACGCTTCCGCTTAGAAATATTCAAGGGTATGAAGATGCACTCCCTCTCTCTCTCTCGTTGCTAGTCTCTCCATAGATTGATCTTAGTGATGCGTAGAAAATTTTGAATTTCTGCTACGTTCCCCAACAGTGGCATCATGAGCTAGGTCTATTGTGTAGATTCTACGCACGAGTAGAACACAAGTTGTTGTGGGTGTTGATTTTCTTCAATATGCTTACTGTTACTAGTCCTATCTTGTTTCGACGGTATTGTGGGATGAAGCAGCACGGACCGACCTTACACGTACACTTATGTGAGACAGGTTCCACCGACTGACATGCACTTGTTGCATAAGGTGGATAGCGGGTGCCAGTGTCTCCCACTTTAGTCGGATCGGATTCGATGAAAAGGGTCCTTATGAAGGGTAAATATCAATTGGATATCACGTTGTGGCTTTTGCGTAGGTAAGAAACATTCTTGCTAGAAACCCATAGCAGCCACGTAAAACATGCAAACAACAATTAGAGGACGTCTAACTTGTTTTTGCAGGGTATGCTATGTGATGTGATATGGCCAAAAGAATGTGATGAATGATATGTGATGTATGAGATTGATCATGTTCTTGTAATCAGAATCACGACTTGCATGTCGATGAGTATGACAACCGGCAGGAGCCATAGGAGTTATCTTTATTTATTGTATGACCTGTGTGTCACTGAATAGCGCCATGTAATTACTTTACTTCATTGCTAAACCGTTAGCCATAGTAATAGAAGTAATAGTTGGCGAGACAACTTCATGGAGACACGATGATGGAGATCATGATGATGGAGATCATGGTGTCATGCCTGTGACGATGATGATCATGGAGCCCCGAAGATGGAGATCGGAAGGAGAAAAATGATATTGGCCATATCATGTCACTTTTTGATTGCATGTGATGTTTATCATGTTTATGCATCTTATTTGCTTAGAACGGCGGTAGTAAATAAGATGATCCCTCATAATAATTTCAAGAAAGTGTTCCCCCTAACTGTGCACCGTTGCGAAAGTTCGTTTTTTCGAAGCACCACGTGATGATTGGGTGTGATAGATTCTAACGTTCACATACAACGGGTGTAAGCCAGATTTACACGCGAAACACTTAGGTTGACTTGACGAGCCTAGCATCTACAGACATGGCCTCGGAACACAAGAGACCGAAAGGTCGAACATGAGTCGTATAGTGGATACGATCAACATGAAGATGTTCACCGATGATGACTAGTCCATCTCACGTGATGATCGGACACGGCCTAGTTGACTTGGATCATGTATCACTTAGATGACTAGAGGGATGTCTATCTGAGTCAGAGTTCATTAGATGAACTTAATTATCCTGAACATAGTCAAAAGGTCTTTTCAAATTATGTTGTAGCTCGCGTTTTAGTTCTACTGTTTTAGATATGTTCCTAGAGAAAATTTAGTTGAAAGTTGATAGTAGCAATTATGCGGACTGGGTCCGTAAACTGAGGATTGTCCTCATTGCTGCGTAGAAGGCTTATGTCCTTAATGCACCGCTCGGTGTGCTGAACCTCGAACGTCGTCTGTGGATGTTGCGAACATCTGACACACACGTTTTGATAACTACATGATAGTTCAGTAATGTTAAACGGTTTAGAATTGAGGCACCTTAGACGATTTCGAAATGTCACGGAACATATGAGATGTTTCAAGGGCTGAAATTGGGATTTCAGGCTCGTGCCCACGTCAAGAGGTATAAGACCTCCGACGAGCTTCTTAGCCTACAAAATACGGGAGAAAAGCTCAATCGTTGAGCTTGTACTCAGATTGTCTGGGTACAACAATCACTTGAATCAAGTGGGAGTAAATCTTCCAGATGAGATAGTCATGTTTCTCCAAAGTCACTGCCACCAAGCTACTAGAGCTTTGTGATGAACTATAACATATCAGGGAGTTTGACACCGTGAAAGTAGAAATCAAGAAGGAGCATCAATTGTTGATAGTTAGTGAAACCACTAGTTTCAAGAAGGGCAAGGGCAAGAAGGGATACTTCATGAAATGGCAAATCAGTTGCTGCTCAAGTGAAGAAACCCAAGGTTGAACCCAAACCCGAGACTAAGTGCTTCTGTAATGAGGGGAACGGTCACTGAAGCAGAACTACCCTAGATACTTGGTAGATGAGAAGGCTGGCAAGGTCGACAGAAGTATATTGGATATACATTATATTAATGTGTACTTTACTAGTACTCCTAGTAGCACCATGGTAATAGATACTGGTTCAGTTGCTAAGTGTTAGTAACTCGAAATAAAAGGCTGCGGAATAAACAGAGACTAGCTAAAGGCGAGGTGACGATATGTGTTGGAAGTATTTCCAAGGTTGATGTGATCAAACATCGCATGCTCCCTCTACCATCGGGATTGGTGTTAAACCTAAATAATTGTTACTTAGTGTTTGCGTTGAGCATAGACATGATTGGATTATGTCTATCGCAATACGATTATTCATTTAAGGAGAATAATGGTTACTCTGTTTATTTGAATAATACCTTCAATGGTCTTGCACCTAAAATGAATGGTTTATTGAATCTCGATCGTAGTGATACACATGTTCAAGCCAAAAGATATAAGATAGTAATGATAGTACCACCTGCTTGTGGCACTGCCATTTGAGTCATATTGGTATAAAACGCATGAAGAAGCTCCATGTTGATGGATCTTTGGACTCACTCGTTTTTGAAAAGTTTGAGACATGCGAACCATGTCTATTGGTATGTGCGCATGAAGAAACTCCATGCAGATGGATCGTTTGGACTCACTTGATTCTAAATCACTTGAGACATGCAAATCATACCACATGGGCAAGATGACTGAAAAGCCGCGTTTTCAGTAAGATGGAACAAGAGAGCAATTTATTGGAAGTAATACATTTTGATGTGTGCTGTCCAATGAGTGCCGAGGCACGCAGTGGATATCGTTATTTTCTTACTTCACAGATGATTTGAGTAGATGCTGAGTATATTTACTTGATGAAACACAAGTCTGAATTATTGAAAGGTTCAAGTAATTTCAGAATGAAGTTGAAGATCGTCGTGACAAGAGGATAAAATGTCTATGATATGATCATAGAGATGAATATCTGAGTTACGTGTTTGGTACACAATTAAGACATTGTGGAAATTTTTTCACAACTAATACCACCTGGAACACCATAGTGTGATGGTGTGTCCGAACATCATAAATGCACCCTATTGGATATGGTGCATACCATGATATCTCTTATCGAATTACCACTATCGTTTATGGATTAGGCATTAGAGACAACCGCATTCACTTTAATAGGGCACCACATAATTCCTTTGAGATGACACCGTGTGAACTATGGTTTAGAGAAACCTAAGCTGTCGTTTCTTAAAAGTTTGGGGCTGCGATGCTTATGTGAAAAAGTTTCATGCTGATAAGCTCGAACCCAAAGCGGATAAATGCATCTTCATAGGACACCCAAAACATTTGGGTATACCTCCTATCTCAGATCCGGAAGCAAAATAGATTGTTTCTAGAAACGGGTCCTTTCTTGAGAAAAAGGTTTCTCTCGAAAGAATTGAGTGGGAGGATGGTGGAGACTTGATGAGGTTATTGAACCGTCACTTCAACTAGTGTGTAGCCGGGCACATGAAGTTGTTCCTGTGGCGCCTACACCAATTGAAGTGGAAGCTGATGATATTGATCATGAAACTTCGGATCAAGTCACTACCAAAACTCGTAGGTTGACAAGGATACATACTACTTCAGAGTGGTACGTAATCCTGTCTTGGAGGTCATGTTGCTAGACAACAATGAACCTATGAGCTATGAAGAAGCGATGGTGGGCACGGATTCCGATGAATGGCTCGAGGCCATAAAATCCGAGAGAGGATCCATGTATGAAAACAAAGTATAGACTTTGGAAGAACTACTTGATGGTCGTAAGGCTGTTGGGTACAAATGGATTTTAAAAGAAAGACGGACAATGATGGTAAGTATCACCATTAAGAAAGCTCGACTTGTCGTTAAGATGTTTTCCGACATGTTCAAGGAGTTGACTGCGATGAGACTTTCTCATTCGTAGCGATGCTAAGAGTCTGTTAGAATTATATTAGCAATTACTGCATGATTTATGAAATCTTGTAGATAGGATGTCAAAACATTGTTTCCTCGGTGATATTCTTGAGGAAAGGTTGTATGTGATACAACCAGAAGGTTTTATCAATCCTGAAAGATGCTAATGTGACACTCCAAAATTTTTATTTGGTTTTCAGCAAAAACTTGTGGTTTTTGAAAAGAGGCCATTTAAAATTTTCCAGAAAACCTTCCTCTTAAAAACTTCCTTTTCTTTGGCAAGGATTTTATTTTTCTTCAAACTATGGTGTTTGATCTTTTGAAACTTCTTCTCTGTTGGTTCCCTCTCAAATTTATTTTGGGAGTTTAATCTTTTTTTTCTTTTAAAAAGAAACTCTATGAAAATTTGGGATTTTCATATCTTGGAAACCACCCATGACTTTGTATTTCGCCCATGTGGTAAAACCCCTCCAAAACCTCCCCTCCTCCTTGTAATCAAACTAAGTTCTCTGTCCCAACTAATCCAAGCAAGTTTTGGATTTTATTCTAATTTTCTTTCCCCTCAAATCTTTTCTGCAAATTATTTGGAGCCTGAGATATTTTTAAAGCAAGTACCCTTTTGCATTTGAGTTTTGACCTCAAACCAACTCTCCTGGATGGTCCTTTGTACCCACAACCCAGAACCATCTTGATCCACTCCTCCTCTTTTCAAATTTTTCAAATTTCAGTCTCTGCAAGTTTGGACCAGATTTGCCAAATTTGGTGAAATTCATATCTACACTTCTTCTAAAATTCCACCAAAATTCAGGCAGCCTACTAGAGCAATGAGTAGCCACTCCACCAAGTTTCAGCTCAAGGAAAAATCCCTAGATGCCTAGATCATTCTGTCGAACACCTTGCATGCACTGTTCTGTTCATCTTCAGTTAAGTTCAGAAATTCAGTGTCGTTTTTCCTTCGTCAGACTCGGTCACGCGGCCACAGTGCGCCCTGGCGCGTTGCACGCAGCCTCTTCCCCTTGACCAGCACCCCGCACGCACGCTTGGCCGATTCCTGGCGTCGGTAGCGACGAGCCTCACCGGCGTTGGAAGCTTCTGCGGTGGCTGCACCTTCCGTGGCGGCCAGCGAGGGCCCGAGCCCGCTCGCCACGCCACCCGGCGCCGCCCAACGCCCCCTGGCTCTCCGCGTGTCCCTGCCATGCCAACGCATGCCCGTGGCACTGTCGCCGTGGCCCGGCAAGCACGGAACGTGCTCCCTGCCGCCGACGGGCCGCGCCACCCCCGTTCCGTCGAGCTCGCCCTAAACACCCAAATCCCGGCTAGTTTAGCACCCAAACGGACCCAGTGAACCCCCACGACGGCGCTCGACCCCTAAACCTCCCCGACCAAAGCACTGCGCCGCCATAACCTTCACCGGAGATCCCCGTTCACGGCCACCGCCTCGGATCGCCTATAAAAAGGACCCCGAGCTCGCTCACTACCCCCACACCCTCACTGCACCTCTCCAAGACCCTGCCAAGCCACCAGGAGGACCTCGAGGAGGTCTCCTCCCCCGACTCCGGCCGCCCCGTTCCGCCTCGGCCTCCACCTCGATTCGCTCCGGTGAGGCCGTCGCCGGCGCCCAAACCCCGTCAGTTACCCCCTCTAGCTACCAGAAGTCTAACCCCCTCCTCAATTTGGCCTTCGCAGCTCCATCCGACGAGACCCTCGACCACCCGAACCGCCGTCCGCCGGAGCAAGGCTCGCCGTCGACGTGGTGCTCGCCGACCGCCACCACCACCACCAACCGAGCAGAAGGGCGCCCTGAACACGGAGGTACCCTCCGATCTTCCTGCCTCGCCGTGGATCGCCGCCGGCGACCACCGCGGCTCTCGGGCGCCGACGAGCTTCGTCCCCCGTTTGAAAGTTTAAACCTGACGAGTGGGACCCGCCCGTCAGCCTCTCAGATCCTTTTAAACGAATCGTTTTCTGAAAACGCCTTCGGGCAAAATACGCTTTCCCCTCTGGGCTAGCGTATTCAAGACTGGAACGTTTTCTGTTTTTATAAGCTAGCCCCTGGAAATCTTCTGTTTCATTACAGATGAGTCCCTGGACAAAAACCTTTATAACTTTTAAACAGAAAAGTATTTTTGATTGATCCTTTTTCTGTCCTCTTTAAAATTTTGTCTAGTTTTTTATCAGATTTATTTGAAAAATATTTGGAATACTTTTTGTGCACCTCTTGGTATTTACGATAGCGCATATATTTTCTTTATACCGTAGATACCGAAGGAGGTGACGGAGCCGCGAACTTCACCGAGCTAGGCTCCGACTACTCCGAACCAGGCAAGCATGTTTGAACTTTTGATATGATGATTGTTTTGGCATGTTTGCATTAAGTAGTTTATGGCATGTTGATGAACATACCGACGAATGTCCTGTTACCTGAGACGATGAGGCAAGTGAGTTTCGAAAATCCATGAGTGGATGGATGTGAGTATGCATGGCCATGTGTTGGCATGAGGATGGGTAAGATGGCAGTGTTGTAGCATGCCAGGCTTATGCCAGACTATGTGACTTCAATGTCAACTCGTATCATTCCAGTTCCTTCCATTCTTCCTTCCTTGTACTACCACATGTTTTCCGCAAGGAATATGGCTTAGTAAGTTGTAAACCGCTTTCTGGTACACACCAAAAAGGAGAGGCCGTGATGATGGTTCCATGGCCCTGGATTAAAGCCAGTCATCCGGTCAGGGGGCATGGGTGTTTCCGGTTGGGACCGAGAGGGGGGCACCCCTTAGAGCGCGCGTATATAAATTTGATCCCATGCTATTTGAGATTGTGATCTCCCCGTCTCAAAAGTTTTTCTTGGACGATGTCTAGGGTGATTCCTAGCATCGAGAGGTAGGATGGGTGTGTACTGGTTAGCTGTGTTTTCTTCCGAAATACCGTAAACGGAACTAGTCCTTCGTGACTACGGAAATCCGTTGGCTGTGGGAAATTTTTTGTACAAACTCTGCAGAGTCATATATTCCTTCGAATCATCTATTCCATGTCCAAGTTCGATATTAACTTATCTTGACCAAATGTCAGTTTTGATGACAGAGACTCCGGTGAACCGCATGAGTGCTAAGTCCGGTTAAATGATTATTCCTGTGGATGGACTAACCCGTTTATTCTCATGAATTGAATATTTATTATGAGCATTATTTCCTTGTGAATAAAAGCCCTTTATGTGGTGTCGCTAAGACGCCCGACTGTGGCATCTCTTTTAAAGCCCTTTCTGTGATGTCGCCCCGACGTCCGACTGTGGCATTCCTTTTAAAGCCCTTTATGTGGTGTCGCTAAGACGCCTGACTGTGGTATTTCTTTTAAAGCCCTTTCTGTGATGTCGCCCCGACGTCCGACTGTGGCATTTCTTTTAAAGCCCTTTATGTGGTGTCGCTAAGACGCCCGACTGTGGTATTTCTTTTAAAGCCCTTTCTGTGATGTCGCCCCGACGTCCGACTGTGGCATTTCTTTTAAAGCCCTTTATGTGGTGTCGCTAAGACGCCCGACTGTGGCATCATTTCCTTATATTTATTTGTTCACCTTTCGAGGCGTCGCTTCAGACACCCGATCGGTCTTCATTTATGTTTTGTGGGATTTCAGGCGGACTACCGCCGTTTCCCTTTTACTTACCTCGTTATGCTAATTTTTGAATGTACATTGGTGAATTAATCATGACGCATTCATGCATGCATTTGTTATATCTTACATCCGAACTGTCTTGCGAGTACTTTCAAAGTACTCACTGGCTTGTTGATTTGGCCAGATGCTGACGAAGGCGATCTCATGGATGAAGAATTTGATAGTGAGTCCGACGCCTAGAGGAGTCCCAGTCAGTCTCGTACGACCCTGGATTTGGTCACTGTATTATATCCGCTTCCGCTACCAAATAAATTCATCGAGCCTCACCTCGACGCTCGATGAGATGACAGTTTTAAAGACTTGTATCTCTCTCCCCGCTGTGTTTCTCCACCACCGCCCTATCCTCGAGTCAGTAGTATGCCTCCACACCACTGTGTCATGTCCGCCATTATGTATATTTATTGGCGTGCTTGTAATAATTTGGTTGAGCAACCGTAGTTCGACCCTGTAATATATTTTATGCTACTGGCTTATTGTATCAAGAATTTGTCTACCAGTGAGGAGGATTTCTCTCATACTGGACTCAAAAGATTGGTTTCTCAATAAATATTTTTATTGGAAAACCGGTCGTGACAAGCTTGGTACCAGAGCCAGGCTGACTGTAGGAAGTCACTAGGTGCGATCACTAATTGGTTATTAGCATGATTGAGCCTTTTCATATTTTCTTGATTGTAGTCATTTTCTGTCGGTCAGCATAAATTTATGATCTGACCATGCAGAATTTTTGCCTACTTTTGTAGATGGCCGACAACAGCTGCGAGTCTCAGACCTTCACCAACGTGCCCGATGGGTTCATCGATCTTCTTTCCTTCATCGTTCAGGTCGCGATGGGGCCATCTGTGCGCCCAGTCTTCACACTCTGCCAGCACCGAGTCAACGGCAGTCTGACCATGCACCAGGCCGCGGTGCAGTTCAAGGGAGGGCGTGGTGAGTTACGCCGCTTCCGGTTCTTGGGAAGAGCCATGCCTACGGAGAGGCATGCTATGCAGATGGCAGCCCGCGAGGCGATAGCTCGTCTCAGGGATGTCCTCCCCGTGATGAAGACTCGTCGTTACCGTTATCTTCCATGCCATGTGCCTTACACCTGTCGCTACGCATTCTCCTGCCCCAGAGGAGAACGAGACGAGGCTTTTGAGATGCTCATTGAGTATCTCCGAGCCCTGGAGGCAGCCTTCGACAACCTGGTGGACGACTTCGTGGCTGCCCGCATGGACTCAGTTCATGGCTGTGCTGCCAACAGGAGGGAGCTCCTACCCACCGCACCGCCACTAACTTTGGTCTCGTCCTCAGCATCTTATACACCTACTCGTCGCCTACCTTCTACCGAAGAATTCAACCAAGTCATTGCGCCCACTCCAGCGCGCACTGCACCACCCTTCGCGCCCACTCCTGTTCGTGTTGTTCCGCCCCTGGCACCCGCTCCGTCCACTCTACGCAACACTGCATGTATGGAGCCTATTAGCGAGGAGGAAGTCGAGTCCCCAACCTCGCTACGCCTCGCCCTCGGCAGGGCAAAGGAGGTCGTCAACATCTCCGCCTGAGTACGCTTAGCCGCCATGTAATGTACCGCTTTGTATGATATGTTTATATGTACATAGGTTGTGAGAAGTAGCCTGTTTGCGCATCATGTAGGATCTGGAGAAGTGCACTAGCCTAAATAACATGTCAGGATTATGTACGCATATCCTGAGTGATGTATTGTATAATTACCGCCCGCGTGTAAGATATGTAATGAGCAGTCCTTCTCCATGCGCAAGTCGATTTGTTTTTCTTAAGTAAGCTTGGTTATTTAATTTTATTTGCCAGCTTTATGCATTTATGGATTTGTTTTTGCGACTCTTTCCGCTTTTCTTATGGGTTTTACAAATATATCCCCAGAGTGAAAAATGTCTCGTCCTTGGACTCGCTCCATGCCAACTCCACCAGAGGAAAATTATGATACACAACCCAGCAACGAGTTCACTCAGGGACAGTCAAGCCAACAGGGCAGTTAATCGGCACTTTCACAAATGTGCCGCCTTTATGAGCAGAGTCAGCAACAACATCGGGAAATGATGAACCAAGTTATCAACATGGGAAATCACCATGGACAGTATCAGCAGCATTCCAAGTTATCTGAGCTACAGAAGACCCGTCCCCAAACATTTTCTCATACTGACAAGCCTCTTGAAGCCGAGGATTGGCTTCGAGATATGGAGAGAAAATTAATTATTGCAAAATGTTCAGATCTCGAGAAAGTACTATATGCTCCACACTATCTCACAGGAGCAGCTGCATCATGGTGGGAGAATTTTCTGCACATGCACCCCAACGAAAATGATATAACCTGGGATGATTTCAAGGCAGGTTTCCGTGGTGCACACATTCCCAAGAGTATTATGAAAATTAAGAAGAGAGAGTTCGATGACCTCAAACAAAGGAACATGATAGTGTCAGAATACAATGGTCAATTTACTCTATTGTCCCGCTATGCCAATGAAGAACGTATGACTGAAAGCAAGAAGATGGAGAAATTCCTTGACGGTCTGGCGCCCGCGCTTAAATGCCAACTGGTAGTTCACACTTTTCCAGATTTTAAGACACTAGTGGACAAAGCTATTACTCTGGAAAATGAGAGACGTAGCTTGGAGGATTTACGTAAGCGAAAAAGAGACCAGACTACTTTTGCACGCAACCACCGAAGCAGGACAGATTTTCAGAAAGGTGGGACACACAAACCTACAACAAACATCTCTCGCCCAACCAAGAATTTCCATGCAAGGGACAAAGAGTTCACATATCACCCAGGCGTTACTTGCTACGCTTGTGGAGAAGAAGGGCACTACGCCAAACAGTGCCCCAAGCCAAGGAACTCGACCCCGAAGCCAAACAATGGTGGAAATAATTCAGCGCCCAAGCGCAACAATTTCAACCCCAACAACAACCACAGGAAGGGTCATCTAAACCACATGACCAAAGAAGAAGGACAAAATGCTCCGGATATCGTACTCGGTACGTTTCCTGTCAACACAATACCTGCAACGGTTTTGTTTGATTCTGGAGCTTCTCACTCATTCATTTCAAAAAGTTTTGCTTTGCAAAATAATTTTTCGATGTTTCCCTTGGAAAAATCCATGATCATCAAGTCCCCTGGGATTCAGCAAGTTACTCAGAGTTACTGTCAGAATGTGGTCATTGAGTTCGAAGGATTGAAATTTTTCGCCAATCTTATTGTGTTGAAAAATAAAGGACTGGATGTCATCCTAGGGATGGACTGGTTAACCACCAACAAAGGTTTTATTGTCTGTTTCAACCGGACCGTAATTCTCACGCACCACCACGGGAAGACAATAAAAGTATCAGCCAAGGAAAGAAAAATACCCCGGCAGCCGAGATTGAATAAGGTGGACGTTTCTGAGTTAAGCAAGGTTCCAGTAGTATGTGAATTTCCAGACGTATTTCCCGAAGAACTACCAGGCATGCCACCAGACCGAGAAATAGAATTCAGCATTGAGCTAGCACCAGGAACCACCCCCATATACAAGAAACCATACAGAATGGCACCATCCGAGTTGATCGAGTTGAAGAAACAAATAAAGGAATTACTGGACAAGGGATACATTCGAGCCAGCTCCTCACCTTGGGGATCACCAATTTTATTTGCCAAAAAGAAGGATGGAACACTAAGATTGTGCATAGACTACCGAGCAATTAACATGGTCACAGTCAAGAACAAATACCCGATGCCACGAATAAATGATTTATTTGATCAGCTCGCTCAGGCCAAGGTATTCTCAAAGATTGACTTAAGGTCAGGATACCATCAATTAAAAGTGCGAACAGAAGATATCCCCAAAACAGCCTTCACCTCCAGATATGGACTATATGAGTTCACAGTTATGCCTTTTGGATTAACAAACGCCCCTGCATATTTTGTTCACCTCATGAACAAAGTATTTATGAAGTTTATGGACAAGTTCGTTGTGGTATTTATCGATGATATTCTGATATACTCCAAAACACCAGAAGAGCACGCGGAACATCTCAGGATTGTGCTAGGAGAACTCAGGAAACATCAATTGTATGCCAAGTTCAGCAAGTGCGAATTTTGGCTAAGACAAGTAGGCTTTCTAGGTCACGTGCTGACCCAAGACGGTATCGCAGTGGACCCGGAGAAAGTTAGGGCCATACTTGACTGGAAGGCACCAGCCAGCGTAATAGACATACGAAGTTTCTTGGGAATGGCAGGATACTACCGCAGATTTATTGAAGGATTCTCCACTCTAGCCAAGCCAATGACGCAGTTGCTCAAGAAGGACAAGAAATTTGAATGGACAGAAGCCTGCGAAAAAAGTTTCCAAGAGTTAAGACAGAAATTAACCACAGCACCGGTATTAATTGTGCCAGACATACACAAAAACTTTGAGGTGTATTGTGACGCATCCCAAAAAGGTCTCGGGTGCGTGTTGATGCAAGAAGGCAAGGTTGTCGCATACGCTTCACGACAACTCCGCAAGCATGAGGAAAATTATCCCACTCATGACTTAGAAATGGCAGCAGTCATTCATGCACTTAAGGAATGGAGGCATTTCTTACTTGGGAATCGATGTGAAATATACACGGACCATAAAAGTCTCAAATATATTTTCACACAGCCAGAACTAAACTTACGGCAATGACGCTGGTTGGAATTGGTAAAGGATTATGATGTCGGTATCCACTATCATCCAGGAAAAGCAAATGTAGTGGCCGATGCTCTTAGTCGAAACCCCAGCTCCGACGAAAACAATCTGCAAAGTTTGAGACCTGAATTCCAACAAGAATTTGCCAAACTCAACTTGTTAATGATCGTGGGAGGCACCATATCAAACTTGGAAATAAAGCCCGACCTTGTGGAGAGAATTAAAGAAGCTCAGCCTGGTCACCCTAGCATTGAAGGAATTAAAAGAAAGGTGAGTATGGGCAAGGCCTCGGAATTTGTCATAGGCGATGATGGAATATTATGGTACGGGGACAGACTTTGCGTGCCAAACATAGAGGACCTCAGACAGCAAATCCTAGCTGAAGCACACACCACTCCATATTCAATCCACCCTGGAGGAACCAAAATGTATAAGGATATTCAGGAAAGATTTTGGTGGCACGGTATGAAGAGGGACATAGCCACATTCGTTGCATGTTGCGATTCTTATCAACGCATAAAAGTTGAGCATCAAAAACCAGCCGGACTACTGCAACCAAACAAAATACCTGAGTGGAAATGGGATGAAATAGGGATGGATTTTATTGTCGGACTACCTCGGTCACAACACGGGAATGATGCCATATGGGTCATCACCGATAGATTAACCAAGGTGGCACATTTCATTCTAGTGAAGACAACCTACAACACTCAGAAGCTTTCCAGGATTTATCTCTCCCGTATAGTTTGTCTGCATGGAGTCCCGAAGACTACAATATCCGACAGAGGCACTCAATTTGTCTCGAGATTCTGGGATCATTTACAACAGGCTCTGGGAACTCAATTGGCCTTCAGCACAGCCTACCATCCCCAGACTGATGGACAGACTGAACGCGTAAACCAAATTTTAGAAGACATGCTGAGAGCATGTGTCCTCACCTATGGAACTAGTTGGGAAGAAAGCCTGCCATATGCCGAGTTCGCATACAACAACAGTTACCAGGCCAGCCTGCAAATGGCACCTTTTGAAGCCCTATACGGACGGAGATGTCGTACCCCGCTAAATTGGTCAGAGACCGGAGACAGCCGTATCTTCGGCCCAGACGTGCTCAAAGTAGCCAAGGAAAAAGTCAAGCTAATCAGGGACCGACTCAAGACCGCTCAAAGCCGACAGAAGAGTTATTACGATCAGAAACATCGTGGGGTCAATTTTGAACCCGGTGAATTTGTGTACCTACGAGTATCACCTATGAGGGGACTGCAACGGTTTAAGATTAAAGGAAAGTTAGCACCAAGATTCATTGGACCATTCTGCATAGTGGCACGAAGAGGCACTGTAGCCTACCAGCTAGACTTACCCGAAGACTTGTCCGACATTCACGACGTGTTCCACGTCTCTCAATTAAGGAAGTGCGAAGCAAACCAGAGAAACAAGTATTCCATGAGAACATTGACGTGCAGCCAGACCTCACTTATCGGGAACGCCCAGTAAAAATATTAGAGGAGTCTGAAAGGAGAACCCGACAGAAGACCATCAAGTTTTTCAGAGTTCAGTGGAGCAACCACACCGAAAGCGAAGCAACTTGGGAAAGGGAGGACTTTCTTCGGACAGAACATCCATACTTATTTAAGGATCAGCTGGAATCTCGGGGACGAGATTTTTCCTAAGGGGGTAGGTGTTGTGACACTCCAAAATTTTTATTTGGTTTT
This sequence comes from Triticum dicoccoides, assembly GCF_002162155.2. Lineage (NCBI taxonomy): Eukaryota > Viridiplantae > Streptophyta > Magnoliopsida > Poales > Poaceae > Triticum > Triticum dicoccoides. The sequence goes on along the minus strand of NC_041385.1, from coordinate 541,407,427 downwards.
CAGCAAAAACTTTGTGGTTTTTGAAAAGAGGCCATTTAAAATTTTCCAGAAAACCTTCCTCTTAAAAACTTCCTTTTCTTTGGCAAGGATTTTGTTTTTCTTCAAACTATGGTGTTTGATCTTTTGAAACTTCTTCTCTGTTGGTTCCCTCTCAAATTTATTTTGGGAGTTTAATCTTTTTTTTCTTTTAAAAAGAAACTCTATGAAAATTTGGGATTTTCATATCTTGGAAACCACCCATGACTTTGTATTTTGCCCATGTGGTAAAACCCCTCCAAAACCTCCCCTCCTCCTTGTAATCAACCTAAGTTCTCTGTCCCAACTAATCCAAGCAAGTTTTGGATTTTATTCTAATTTTCTTTCCCCTCAAATCTTTTCTGCAAATTATTTGGAGCCTGAGAGATTTTTAAAGCAAGTACCCTTTTGCATTTGAGTTTTGACCTCAAACCAACTCTCCTGGATGGTCCTTTGTACCCACAACCCAGAACCATCTTGATCCACTCCTCCTCTTTTCAAATTTTTCAAATTTCAGTCCCTGCAAGTTTGGACCGGATTTGCCAAATTTGGTGAAATTCATATCTACACTTCTTCTAAAATTCCACCAAAATTCAGGCAGCCTACTGGAGCAATGAGTAGCCACTCCACCAAGTTTCAGCTCAAGGAAAAATCCCTAGATGCCTAGATCATTCTGTCGAACACCTTGCATGCACTGTTCTGTTCATCTTCAGTTAAGTTCAGAAATTCAGTGTCGTTTTTCCTTCGTCAGACTCGGTCACGCGGCCATAGTGCACCCTGGCGCGTTGCACGCAGCCTCTTCCCCTTGACCAGCACCCCGCACGCACGCTTGGCCGATTCCTGGCGTCGATAGCGATGAGCCTCGCCAGCGTTGGAAGCTTCCGCGGTGGCTGCACCTTCCGTGGCGGCCAGCGAGGGCCCGAGCCCGCTCTCCATGCCACCCGGCGCCGCCCAACGCCCCCTGGCTCTCCGCCTGTCCCTGCCATGCCAACGCACGCCCGTGGCACCGTCGCCGTGGCCCGGCAAGCACGGAACGTGCTCCCTGCCGCCGACGGGCCGCGCCACCCCCGTTCCGTCGAGCTCGCCCTAAACACCCAAATCTCGGCTAGTTTAGCACCCAAACGGACCCAGTGAACCCCCACGACGGCGCTCGACCCCTAAACCTCCCCGACCAAAGCACTGCGCCGCCGTAACCTTCACCGGAGATCCCCGTTCACGGCCACCGCCTCGGATTGCCTATAAAAAGGACCCCGAGCTCGCTCACGACCCCCACACCCTCACTGCACCTCTCCAAGACCCTGCCAAGCCACCAGGAGGACCTCGAGGAGGTCTCCTCCCCCGACTCCGGCCGCCCCGTTCCGCCTCGGCCTCCACCTCGATTCGCTCCGGTGAGGCCGTCGCCGGCGCCCAAACCCCGTTAGTTACCCCCTCTAGCTACCAGAAGTCTAACCCCCTCCTCAATTTGGCCTTCGCAGCTCCATCCGACGAGACCCTCGACCACCCGAACCGCCGTCCGCCGGAGCAAGGCTCGCCGTCGACGTGGTGCTCGCCGACCGCCACCACCACCACCAACCGACGCGGAAGGGCGCCCTGAACATGGAGGTACCCTCCGATCTTCCTGCCTCGCCGTGGATCGCCGCCGGCGACCACCGCGGTTCTCGGGCGCCGACGAGCTTCGTCCCCCGTTTGAAAGTTTAAACCTGACGAGTGGGACCCGCCCGTCAGCCTCTCAGATCCTTTTAAACGAATCGTTTTCTGAAAACGCCTTCGGGCAAAATACGCTTTCCCCTCTGGGCTAGCGTATTCAAGACTGGAACGTTTTCTGTTTTTATAAGCTAGCCCCTGGAAATCTTCTGTTTCATTACAGATGAGTCCCTGGACAAAAACCTTTATAACTTTTAAACAGAAAAGTATTTTTGATTGATCCTTTTTCTGTCCTCTTTAAAATTTTGTCTAGTTTTTTATCAGATTTATTTGAAAAATATTTGGAATACTTTTTGTGCACCTCTTGGTATTTACGATAGCGCATATATTTTCTTTATACCGTAGATACCGAAGGAGGTGACGGAGCCGCAAACTTCACCGAGCTAGGCTCCGACTACTCCGAACCAGGCAAGCATGTTTGAACTTTTGATATGATGATTGTTTTGGCATGTTTGCATTAAGTAGTTTATGGCATGTTGATGAACATACCGACGAATGTCCTGTTACCTGAGACGATGAGGCAAGTGAGTTTCGAAAATCCATGAGTGGATGGATGTGAGTATGCATGGCCATGTGTTGGCATGAAGATGGGTAAGATGGCAGTGTTGTAGCATGCCAGGCTTATGCCAGACTATGTGACTTCAATGTCAACTCGTATCATTCCAGTTCCTTCCATTCTTCCTTCCTTGTACTACCACATGTTTTCCACAAGGAATATGACTTAGTAAGTTGTAAACCGCTTTCCTGGTACACACCAAAAAGGAGAGGCCGTGATGATGGTTCCATGGCCCTGGATTAAAGCCAGTCATCCGGTCAGGGGGCATGGGTGTTTCCGGTTGGGACCGAGAGGGGGGCACCCCTTAGAGCGCGCGTATATAAATTTGATCCCATGCTATTCGAGATTGTGATCTCCCCGTATCAAAAGTTTTTCTTGGACGATGTCTAGGGTGATTCCTAGCATCGAGAGGTAGGATGGGTGTGTACTGGTTAGCTGTGTTTTCTTCCGAAATCCCGTAAACGGAACTAGTCCTTCGTGACTACGGAAATCTGTTGGCTATGGGAAAATTTTTGTACGAACTCTGCAGAGTCATATATTCCTTCGAATCATCTATTCCATGTCCAAGTTCGATATTAACTTATCTTGACCAAATGTCAGTTTTGATGACAGAGACTCCGGTGAACCGCATGAGTGCTAAGTCCGGTTAAATGATTATTCCTGTGGATGGACTAACCCGTTTATTCTCATGAATTGAATATTTATTATGAGCATTATTTCCTTGTGAATAAAAGCCCTTTATGTGGTGTCGCTAAGACGCCCGACTGTGGCATCTCTTTTAAAGCCCTTTCTGTGATGTCGCCCGGACGTCCGACTGTGGCATTCCTTTTAAAGCCCTTTATGTGGTGTCGCTAAGACGCCCGACTGTGGTATTTCTTTTAAAGCCCTTTCTGTGATGTCGCCCCGACGCCCGACTGTGGCATTTCTTTTAAAGCCCTTTATGTGGTGTCGCTAAGACGCCCGACTGTGGT
>NC_041385.1:541357480-541403713 GCF_002162155.2 Triticum dicoccoides | reverse complement strand
TGTGGTATTTCTTTTAAAGCCCTTTCTGTGATGTCGCCCTGACGTTCGACTGTGGCATTTCTTTTAAAGCCCTTTATGTGGTGTCGCTAAGACGCCCGACTGTGGTATTTCTTTTAAAGCCCTTTCTGTGATGTCGCCCCGACGTCCGACTGTGGCATTTCTTTTAAAGCCCTTTATGTGGTGTCGCTAAGACGCCCGACTGTGGCATCATTTCCTTATATTTATTTGTTCACCTTTCGAGGCGTCGCTTTAGACACCCGATCGGTCTTCATTTATGTTTTGTGGGATTTCAGGCGGACTACCGCCGTTTCCCTTTTACTTACCTCATTATGCTAATTTTTGAATGTACATTGGTGAATTAATCATGACGCATTCATGCATGCATTTTTATATCTTACGTCCGAACTGTCTTGCGAGTACTTTCAAAGTACTCACTGGCTTGTTTGGCCAGATGCTGACGAAGGCGATCTCATGGATGAAGAATTTGATAGCGAGTCCGACGCCTAGAGGAGTCCCAGTCAGTCTCGTACGACCCTGGATTTGGTCACTGTATTATATCCGCTTCCGCTACCAAATAAATTCATCGAGCCTCACCTCGACGCTCGATGAGATGACAGTTTTAGAGACTTGTATCTCTCTCCCCGCTGTGTTTCTCCACCACCGCCCTATCCTCGAGTCAGTAGTATGCCTCCACACCATTGTGTCATGTCCGCCATTATGTATATTTATTGGCGTGCTTGTAATAATTTGGTTGAGCAACCGTAGTTCGACCCTGTAATATATTTTATGCTACTGGCTTATTGTATCAAGAATTTGTCTACCAGTGGGGAGGATTTCTCTCATACTGGACTCAAAAGATTGGTTTCTCAACAAATATTTTTATTGGAAAACCGGTCGTGACAGCTAACAAGTGTGCAAAGCTCCAGCAATCCTTCTAGGGACAGGAGTAAGCATCTCGGAGTTGGAATATACGCTATGATGAGATGATCAAAGATTTTAGGTTTATACAAAGTTTATGAGAAACTTGTATTTCCAAAGAAGTGAGTGGGAGCACTATAGAATTTCTGATGAGTATATGTTATTGACATATTGTTGATCAGAAATGATGTATAGTTTCTGGAAAGCATATAGGGTTATTTGAAAAGTATTTTTCAATGGAAAACCTGGATTAAGCTACTTGAACATTGAGCATCAAGATCTATAAGGATAGATCAAAAATCGCTTAATAGTACTTTCAAGTGAACACATACCGTGACAAGATTTTGAAGGAGTTCAAAATAGATCGGGAAAGAAGTTCTTGGCTGTGTTATAAGGTGTGAGTATTGAGTAAGACTCAAAACCTGACCACGGCAGAATAGAGAGAAAGGACGAAGGTCGTCCCCTACGCTTTAGACGTAGGCTCTACAGTATGTTATGCTGTGTACCACACCTGAAGTGTGCCTTGCCATGAGTCAGTCAAGGGGTACAAGAGTGATCCAGGAATGGATCACAGGACAACGGTCAAAAGTTATCCTTGGTAACTAGTGGACTAAGGAATTTTCTCGATTACGGAGGTGGTAAAAGAGTTCGGCGTAAAGGGTTACGCCGATGCAAACTTTTACACTAATCCGGATTATTCTGAGTAGTAAACTGGATTCGTATAGTAGAACAGTTATTTGGAATAGCTCCAAATAGAGCGTGGTAGCTGCATCTAGCAGATGACATAGAGATTTGCAAAACACACACAGATCTGAAAGGTTCAGATCCGTTGACTAATAACTTCTCTCACAAGCGAGATATGATCAAACCCCATGGGTGTCGATTCATTACAATCACATAGTGATGTGAACTAGATTATTGACTCTAGTGCAAGTGAGAGACTATTGGAAATATGTCCTAGAGGCAATAATAAAATGGTTATTATTTTATTTCCTTGTTCATGATAATTGTCTATTATTCATGCATAATTGTATTGACCGGAAACCGCAATACATGTGTGAATACATAGACCACAACATGTCCCTAGTGAGCCTCTAGTTGACTAGCTCATTGATCAACAGATGGTCATGGTTTCCTGACCATGGACATTGGATGTCATTGATAACGGGATCACATCATTAGGAGAATGATGTGATGGACAAGACCCAATCCTAAGCCTAGCACAAGATCGTGTAGTTCGTATGCTAAAGCTTTTCTAAATGTCAAGTATCTTTTCCTTAGACCATGAGATTGTGCAACTCCCAGATACCGTAGGAATGCTTTGGGTGTACCAAACGTCACAACGTAACTAGGTGGCTATAAAGGTGCACTACGGGTATCTCCGAAAGTGTCTGTTGGGTTGGCACGAATCGAGACTGGGATTTGTCACTCCGTGTGACGGAGAGGTATCTCTGGGCCCACTCGGTAGGACATCATCATAATGTGCACAATGTGATCAAGGAGTTGATCATGGGATGATGTGTTACGGAATGAGTAAAGAGACTTGCCGGTAACGAGATTGAACAAGGTATCGGGATACCGACGATCGAATCTCGGGCAAGTACTATACCGGTGGACAAAGGGAATTGTATACGGGATTGATTGAATCCTTGACATCGTGGTTCATCCGATAAGATCATCATGGAACATGTGGGAGCCAACATGGGTATCCAGATCCGCTGTTGGTTATTGGCCGGAAAGTTGTCTCGGTCATGTCTGCATGGTTCCCGAACCCGTAGGGTCTACACACTTAAGGTTCGATGATGCTAGGGTTATAGGGAATAGATATACGTGGTTACCAAATGTTGTTCAGAGTCCCGGATCAGATCCCGGACGTCACGAGGAGTTTCGGAATGGTCCGTAGGTAAAGATTTATATATGGGAAGTCCTGTTTTGGTCACCGGAAAAGTTTCGGGTGCTATCGGTAACGTACCGGGACCACCGGGAGGGTCCTAGGGGTCCACCAGGTGGGGCCACTGGCCCCAGAGGGCTGTGTGGGCCAAGTGTGGGAGGGGACCAGCCCCAGGTGGGCTGGTGCGCCCCCCACCAGGGCCCAAGGCGAAGAGAGAAGGGAAAGGGGGGAAACCCTAGGCTCAGATGGGCCTAAGGCCCACCCTAGTGGTGCGCCCCCTCTCTCCCCCTTGGCCGCCCCCCTAGATGAGATCTAGGGCTGGCCGCCACCCCTAGGGGTGGAAACCTAGGTGGGGGCGCAGCCTCTCCCTTTCCTCTATATATAGTGGGTGTTTGGGGCTGCCATACACATGAGAACCTCTCCCTCTTGGCGCAGCCCTACCCCTCTCCCTCCTCGTCTCTTGCGGTGCTTGGCGAAGCCCTGCTGGAGTGCCACGCTCCTCCACCACCACCACGCCGTCGTGCTGCTGCTGGGCGGAGTCTTCCCCAACCTCTCCCTCTCCCCTTACTGGATCAAGGCACGGGAGACGTCATCGGGCTGCACGTGTGTTGAACGCGGAGGCGCCGTTGTTTGGCGCTTAGATCGGAATCAACCGCGATCTGAATCGCTACGAGTACGACTCCTTCATCCGCGTTCTTGTAACGCTTCCGCTTAGCGATCTTCAAGGGTGTGAAGATGCACCCCCCTCTCTCTCATTGCTAGTCTCTCCATGGATTGATCTTGGTGATGCGTAGAAATTTTGAATTTCTGCTACGTTCCCCAACAACTACTACCTGTGTTATCCTACAATTCTCACAAAAACATTAGTCCCTCAACTAGGTTTGTCGTCAATACTCCAAAACTAACTAGGGGTTGCACTAGATGCACTTACAATCTCCCCCTTTTTGGTGATTGATGACAAACTGGTTGAAGTTTTCAATGGGGATAAAAGTATGTGAAATTGTAAAGGATTAAGATATTGTCTTCATAGGTGGCAAAAAGGCTCCCCCTAAAGATGTGCATATAAATGTTTTGCGTTGGAATGCAAATGCACATGGCAGGTTGTACTTGTGGAGATCCTCTCCACCTTATTAAGACAATTCATCATTCATGAACAGATATAACAAGAATAATAACATGCATAATGAAAAATGGACGTCTGCAGAATGACTTCATGCGGGATTTATCATCGCATATGCGGAATTTATCGTCGCATTATAGAATAGCAGAAAAAGTAGCAGACGACCATCAAGTTTAAGTGCTACAACTCAAAGAACCAAATGTATCAAAAGCGAGAGTTGTAAACACTTGGCAAAAGTATAGCAACCACCCATATGGACCCTCTTGAAGACTATCAACTCATATGCTTCTCCCCCTTTTGTCAGTAAGGACCAAAAAGGTTTGAAGACATAGAGTCTCTACTCGTTCCCATGAGGAGTAGGTGGTGCAGACAAACTTGGTGCAGTGTCAATACACGCCGAAGTTGGAGGTGGTAAAGTAGCATCATCGGTGTCATCAAGGACTCTGGCATTAACAGTTGCCGCGGAGGAGGAGTACTCAAAATCTTCGAGTGATGGAGTCCGACGCAAGACATCGTTCATGGGAGGAGTGGTATCAAACTTGAATTTCTCTGTGAAGCCATCGTCTTGAAGATCAGCTTCAGCACTGAGCAATGTCAGACTCTTCCATGACCTCCGACTGGTTTCATGAGTGACAAACGCATTCTTGGTGGCAAGATTTCGAATGTGATTAGTATCCACCAAGAGGTTTTGCATCTAACGCTTTATCCAGTAATGATGCTTATCGTGTTTCTAATGCAAGGCCACGAGAAGCTCTCGGTCATTAAGCACACGAGATCTCTTTCGAGGCCTTGGAGCAATAGTGCTTTTAGAGGCTTCAGTACGGGCACGACGAGGTGCACGAGTATTTCCAGCCAAAGGATAAACACGAGTGGCAACATGAACTCCTTCAACATGTTGAGAGAAACACTAACGATCGACATTGTGAAGATAAATTGTCTCCTTGGCAGGCTCTGGGTATATGGCTTCGACAGACATATCAACCTCAGGCAAGAATATGAGATGGTTGAACGCAGAGGGCTGATAGTCAACAGCAGAGTGAAGCTTGATCAGACGCATTACCCATGGAGCATAGAATTTCAGACCAAATATATCTGAGCTAGATGCCGCAAATTGGCGAATGAAGAAATCCTGAGCATTGAAGCTGATGCCATTGAGAATATAGAAGACCAATGTCTTCATTGATCCTTCAAGCTTTGTTGAGGAAGAATGTCCTTTGATGGGCCATAGAGTTCGCCTGATAATGCGATAGATGGTGCGGGGCAGATACTCTAGGTCTTCAACAAAGAATTCCCTGGGATATTCAGCATATTGCGGCAGTGGCTTCATCATACTCAGCATTTGGCTCATATTGGGCTCAGGCTTCTGGAAGATGCTCTCCAATGCATTGCGGTGAAGCTGACAACCAGGTTCATATAGTTCACCTGGAGTGGACAGGCCAGTAAGCTCAATGAGATCAAGAGCTTTGGCTTCATGGTGTACGTTGCCTGTCATCCACTCAAGGACCCATGTCTTCGGATCCCTGTTGTAGCCGCGAATGTGGAGAGTTGCATAGAATTGCAGCAGAAGTTCTTCATTCCAATTTTCTTTATTAGTTACAAATTGGAGAAGACTTGCATCTCTGAAATAGTCGAGGGCTTCTTCTAAGCAAGGCAGGCCCGCAATGGCTTCACAGTCCAGACGCATATGGGGAAAGATGCGCCCCTGATTGTATAGTACGCACGAATAGTAACTGCGCTGCTGATAACTCCAGAACCGATCAGATGATATTCTTGGCTTGGAATATGGGTTCTTGGCTCGATCAAAGAAAGTGTTGTGTGCAATGAAGCCATTGACGTTGAATGATCCTGGTGCAGATGCAGTACCTGGAAACCGTGGCAGTCTTTGTTTTGGCTTCTGAACCTGAGGCATGTGCTCCAAATGATAATCAAATTGAGGTCCAGGTGCAGGCGGAGGAACTAGAATGGGCCATCTGACAGTGACATGCTCGCCTTGATAAAATGCTTGCTCAATGGTGTGTGGCCTTGGTGCCGGTACATGAGCAGTGGCATTGGCAATGGCATCAGGCTGCACATTGGTTGCAGGTGCATCATTGGCTTCAGACACCGTGTTCACTACAGGCGCCAAATTAGCTTTATCCATGACAACATCATTGGCTTCAGGAGTGTTGTTAGTGGCCGCCTCAGTATTTTCAGCCTCCACTTGAGTAGCTGGAGGGTCGGGCACAGACACGTTCTTCTCGAGAGCATCTTCTTGGGTAGGGGGTGTGGCAACACATTCTTCTTCTTGACGGGTTCTTGATTTTCATCGATTGATGCAGCCGGTATGTCTTCAGCAGATTTGGCTTCAGACGCAGAGACATTCACAATAGGAGAGGCTTCAGGAAACACTTGTCGTGCTACTGAGTTGGGTTGCACTTCTCCTTCTAGAACGCTCGATGGAGCGACTTGTGGCCTTGGTCCTTTGTGAAGCCTGCGAAATGCGGGCAACGCCTTTGGAGTGGGAGTTGGATGGACCACATAGTCGTCATCATCATCAAGCACCGGAATTGTGACTTGAGGTGGGGGAGTACTCAGTGAGGTTTGACTTGGAGTTGCCGGTTGGGGGCGATCAACCCATGAAGCATCCAGAGTGATTGGCGTCAAAGGACGACCAATACTGATGAGTTGGCTGTTCATGAGAACAGGCGATGATACTGTTGTTGGAAATATGCCCTAGAAGCAATAATAAGTAAGTTATTATTATATTTCCTTGTTCATGATAATCGTTTATTATACATGCTATAATTGTATTGATAGGAAACTCAGATACATGTGTGGGTACATAGACAACACCATGTCCCTAGTAAGCCTCTAGTTGACTAGCTCGTTGATCAACAGATGGTTACGGTTTCCTGACCATGGACATTGGATGTCATTGATAACGGGATCACATCATTAGGAGAATGATGTGATGGACAAGACCCAATCCTAAGCCTAGCACAAAGATCGTGTAGTTCGTATGCTAAAGCTTTTTCTAATGTCAAGTATCATTTCCTTAGACCATGAGATTGTGCAACTCCCGGATACCGTAGGAATGCTTTGGGTGTACCAAACATCACAACGTAACTGGGTGACTATAAAGGTGCACTACAGGTATCTCCGAAAGTGTCTGTTGGGTTGGCACGAATCGAGACTGGGATTTGTCACTCCATGTGACGGAGAGGTATTTCTGGGCCCACTCGATAGGACATCATCATACTGTGCACAATGTGACCAAGGGGTTGATCACGGGATGATGTGTTACGGAATGAGTAAAGAGACTTGCCGGTAACGAGATTGAACAAGGTATCGGCATACCGACGATCGAATCTCGGGCAAGTACAATACCGCCAGACAAAGGGAATTGTATACGGGATTGATTAAGTCCTTGACATCGTGGTTCATCCGATGAGATCATCGTGGAACATGTGGGAGCCAACATGGGTATCCAGATCCCACTATTGGTTATTGACCGGAGAACGTCTCAGTCATGTCTACATGTCTCCCGAACCTGTAGGGTCTACACACTTAAGTTCGATGACGCTAGGGTTATAAAGGAAGTTTGTATGTGGTTACCGAATGTTGTTCGGAGTCCTGGATGAGACCCAGGACGTCACGAGGAGTTCCGGAATGGTCCGTAGGTAAAGATTTATATATGGGAAGTCCTGTTTTGGTCACCGGAAAAGTTTCGGGTTTTTCCGGTGACGTACCGGAACCACCGGGAGGGTCCCGGGGGTCCACCAAGTGGGGCCACCATCCCTGGAGGGCTGCATGGGCCAAGTGTGGGAGGGGACCAGCCCCAGATGGGCTGGTGCGCCCCCCACAGGGCCCAAGGCGCAGGGAAGGGTGGGAGGGGGGCAAACCCTAGGGCAGATGGGCCCTAAGGCCCACCCCAGGTGCGCCTCCCCTCTTCCCCCTTCTGGCCGCCACTAGATGGCATCTGGGGGCTGCCGCCACCCCTGGGGAGGGAACCCTAGAGGGGGCGCAGCCCCCTCCCCTTCCCCTATAAATAGTGGGGGTTTTGGGGCTGCCAGAGACGCGAGAACCTCTCCCTCTTGGCGCAGCCCTACCTCTCTTACTCCTCCTCTCCCGCGGTGCTTGGCGAAGCCCTGCTGGATTACCACACTCCTCCATCACCACCACGCCATTGTGCTGCTGCTGGACGGAGTCTTCCTCAACTTCTCCCTCTCTCCTTGCTGGATCAAGGCGTGGGAGACGTCACCGGGCTGTACGTGTGTTGAACGCGGAGGTGCCGTCCGTTCGGCACTAGGATCTCCGGTGATTTGGATCACGATGAGTACGACTCCTTCAACCCCATTCTCTTGAACGCTTCGGCTTAGCGATCTACAAGGGTATGTAGATGCACTCTCCTTCCCCTCATTGCTGGTTTCTCCATAGATAGATCTTGGTGACACGTAGGAAAATTTTGAATTTCTGCTACGTTCCCCAACAGTGGCATCATGAGCTAGGTCTATTGCGTAGATTCTTTGCACGAGTAGAACACAAAGTAGTTGTGGGCGTTGATTTTGTTCAATATGCTTGCCGTTACTAGTCCAATCTTGTTTTGACGGTATTGTGGGATGAAGCGGCCCGGACCCACCTTACATGTACTCTTACGTGAGACAGGTTCCACCGACGGACATGCACTTGGTGCATAAGGTGGCTAGCAGGTGCCAGTCTCTCCCACTTTAGTCGGAACGAATTAAATGAAAAGGGTCCTTATGAAGGGTAACTTGACGAGCCTAGCATGTACAGACATGGCCTCAGAACACAAGAGACCGAAAGGTCGAGCATGAGTCGTATGGAGGATACGATCAACATGAAGATGTTCACCGATGATGAATAGTCCATCTCACGTGATGATCGGACACGGCCTAGTTGACTCGGATCATGTAATCACTTAGATGACTAGAGGGATGTCTATCTGAGTGGGAGTTCATAAGATGAACTTAATTATCCTGAACATAGTCAAAAGATCTTTGCAAATTATGTCGTAAGCTCGCGCTTTAGTTCCACTGTTTAGATATGTTCCTAGAGAAAATATAGTTGAAAGTTGACAGTAGCGATTATGCGGACAGTAGAAAGCTTATGTCCTTAATGCACCGCTCAGTGTGCTGAACCCCAAACATCGTTTGTGGATGTTGCGAACATCGGACATACACGTTTTGATAACTACGTGATAGTTCAGTTAAATGGTTTAGAGTTGAGGCACCAAAGACGTTTTCGAAATGTCACGGAACATATGAGATGTTTCGAGGGCTGAAATTGGGATTTCAGGCTCGTGCCCATGTCAAGAGGTATAGGACCTCCGACGATTTTCTTAGCCTACAAACTAAGGGAGAAAAGCTCGATCATTGAGCTTGTGCTCAGATTGTCTGAGTGCAACAATCACTTGAATCGAGTGGGAGTTGATCTTCCAGATGAGATAGTGAAGTTTCTCCAAGTTCATTGCCACCAAGCTGCTAGAGCTTCGTGATGAACTATAACATATCAGGGATAGATATGATGATCCTTGAGGTATTCGCGATGTTTGACACTGCGAAAGTAGAAATCAAGAAGGAGCATCAATTGTTGATGGTTGGTGAAACCACTAGTTTCAATAAGGGCAAGGGCAAGAAGGGATACTTCATGAAACGGCAAATCAGTTGCTGCTCTAGTGAAGAAACCCAAGGTTGAACCCAAACCCAAGACTAAGTGCTTCTGTAATAAGGGGAACAGCCACTGGAGCAGAATTACCCTAGATACTTGGTAGATGAGAAGGCTGGCAAGGTCGATAGAAGTATATTGGATATACATTATGTTAATGTGTACTTTACTAGTACAACTAGTAGCACCAGGGTATTAGATACCGGTTCGGTTGCTAAGTGTTAGTAACTCGAAATAAAAGCTACGAAATAAACGGAGACTAGCTAAAGGTGAGCTGACGATATGTGTTGGAAGTGTTTCCAAGTTTGATGTGATCAAACATCGCACGCTCCCTCTACCATCAAGATTAGTATTAAACCTGAATAATTGTCATTTGGTGTTTGCGTTGAGCATAGACATGATTGGATTATGTCTATCGCAATACGGTTATTCATTTAAGGAGAATAATGGTTACTCTATTCATTTGAATAAAACCTTCAATGGTCTTGCACCTAAAGGAATGGTTTATTGAATCTCAAACGTAGTGATACACATTTTCATGCCAAAAGATATAAGATAGTAATGATAGTACCACTTACTTGTGGCACTGCCATGTAAGTCATATTGGTGTAAAACGCATGAAGAAGCTCCATGTTGATGGATCTTTGGACTCACTCGTTTTTGAAAAGTTTGAGACATGTGAACCATGTATATTAGTATATATGCATGAAGAAACTCCATGCAGATGGATCGTTTGGACTCACTTGATTTTGAATCACTTGAGACATGCAGATCATACCACATGGGCAAGATGACTGAAAGCCTCGTTTTCAGTAAGATGGAACAAGATAGCAACTTGTTGGAAGTAAAACATTTTGATGTGTGCAGTCCAATGAGTGCTGAGGCATGCAGTGGATATCATTATGTTCTTACTTCATGGATGATTTGAGTAGATACTGAGTATATTTACTTGATGAAACACAAGTCTGAATTATTGAATGGTTCAAGTAATTTCAGAGTGAAGTTGAAGATCATCGTGACAAGAGGATAAAATGTCTATGATATGATCATAGAGATGAGTATCTGAGTTACAAGCTTTGGCGCGCAATTAAGACATTGTGGGAATTGTTTCACAATTAATACCGCCTGGAACACCATAGTGTGATGGTGTGTCCGAACATCATAGTTGCACCCTATTGGATATGGTGCGTACCATGATGTCTCTTATCGAATTACCACTATCGTTCATGGATTAGGCATTAGAGACAACTACACTCACTTTAATAGGGCACCACGTAATTCCATTGAGACGACACCATTTGAACTGTGGTTTGGAGAAACCTAAGTTGTCGTTTCTTAAAAGTTTGGGGCTGCGACGCTTATGTGAAAAAGTTTCATCGTGATAAGCTCGAACCCAAAACGCATAAATACATCTTCATAGGATACCCAAAATGGTTGGGTATACCTCCTATCTCAGATCTGGAAGCAAAAGTAATTGTTTCTAGAAACGGGTCCTTTCTCGAGGAAAAGTTTCTCTCGAAAGAATTGAGTGGGAGGATGGTGGAGACTTGATGAGGTTATTGAACCGTCACTTCAACTAGTGTGTAGTAGGGCACAGGAAGTTGTTCCCGTGGCGCCTACACCAATTGAAGTAGAAGCTTATGATAGTGATCATGAAGTTTTGGATCAAGTCACTACCGTACCTCGTAGGGTGACAAGGATGCGTACTACTTCAGAGTGGTATGCAATCCTGTCTTAGAGGTCATGTTGCTAGACAACAATGAACCTACGAGCTATGGAGAAGCGATGGTGGGCTCGGATTCTGACGAATGGCTTGAGGCCATAAAATCCAAGAAAGGATCCATGACTTTGGAAGAACTACTTGATGGTCGTAAGGCTATCGGGTATAGATGGCTTTTAGAAGAAGATAGACAATGATGGTAAGTATCACCATTAAGAAAGCTCGACTTGTCGTTAAGATGTTTTCCGACAAGTTCAAGGAGTTGACTACGATGAGACTTTCTCACTCGTAGCGATGCTAAGAATCTGTTGGGATTATATTAGCAATTACTGCATGATTTATGAAATCTTGCAGATAGGATGTCAAAACATTGTTTCCTCAACGTTATACTTGAGGAAAGGTTGTATGTGATACAACCAGAAGGTTTTGTCAATCCTGTAAGACGCTAATAAGTATGCAAAGCTCCAACAATCCTTCTTAGGACTGGAGTAAGCATCTCGGAGTTGGAATGTACGCTTTGATGAGATGATCAAAGATTTTGGGTTTATACAAAGTTTGTGAGAAACTTGTATTTCCAAAGAAGTGAGTGGGAGCACTATAGAATTTCTAATGAGTATATGTTGTTGACATATTGTTGATCAGAAATGATGTAGAATTTCTAGAAAGCATATAGGGTTATTTGAAAGGTGTTTTTCAATGGAAAACCTGGATTAGGCTACTTGAACAATAAGCATCAAGATCTATAGGATAGAAATGCTTAATAATACTTTCAAATGAGCACATACCTTGACATGATCTTGAAGGTGTTCAAGATGGATCAGTGAAAGAAGGAGTTCTTGCCTGAGTTGTAAGGTACAAAGTTAAGACTTAAAGCTCGACCACGGCAGAAAAGAGAGAAAGGACGAAGGTCGTTCCCTATGCTTTAGATGTAGGCTCTACAGTATGCTATGCTAAGTACCGCACTTGATGTGTGCCTTGCCACATGTCTGGCAAGAGGGTACAAAGGTGATCAAGGAGTGGATCACCAGATAGCGGTCAAAATTATCCTTAGAGGAATAAGGATATGTTTCTCGATTATGGAGGTGATAAAGAGTTCGGCGTAAAGGGTTACAATGATGCAAGCTTTAACACCTATCTGAATGACTCTGAGTAGCAAACCGGATACGTATAGTGGAGCAATAGCTCCAAGTGGAGCGTGGAAGCATCATTTACATTATGACCTAGAGATTTGCAAAGTACATACGGATCTGAATGTTGCAGACCCGTTGACAAAAACTTCTCTCACAAGCAAAACATGATCAAACTCCAGAACTCATTGAGTCCTAATCACATGATGATGTGAACTAGTTTAATGACACTAGTAAACTCTTCGGATGTTAGTCACATGGCGATGTGACGTGTGAGTGTTAATCACATGGCGATGTGAACTAGATTATTGACTCTAGTGCAAGTGGGAGACTGTTGGAAATATGCCCTAGAGACAATAATAAATAAGTTATTATTATATTTCCTTGTTCATGATAATCGTTTATTATCCATGCTATAATTGTATTGATAGGAAACTCAGATACATGTGTGGGTACATAGACAACACCATGTCCCTAGTAAGCCTCTAGTTGACTAGCTCGTTGATCAACAGATGGTTACGGTTTCCTGACCATGGACATTGGATGTCATTGATAACGGGATCACATCATTAGGAGAATGATGTGATGGACAAGACCCAATCCTAAGCCTAGCACAAAGATCGTTTAGTTCGTATGCTAAAGCTTTTCTAATGTCAAGTATCATTTCCTTAGACCATGAGATTGTGCAACTCCCGGATACCGTAGGAATGCTTTGGGTGTACCAAACGTCAGTTACCTAACTGGGTGACTATAAAGGTGCAGTACAGGTATCTCCGAAAGTGTCTGTTGGGTTGGCACGAATCGAGACTGGGATTTGTCACTCCGTGTGACGGAGAGGTATCTCTGGGCCCACTCGGTAGGACATCATCATAATGTGCACAATGTGACCAAGGGGTTGATCACGGGATGATGTGTTATGGAACGAGTAAAGAGACTTGCCGGTAATGAGATTGAACAAGGTATCGACATACCGACGATCGAATCTCAGGCAAGTACAATACCGCCAGACAAAGGAAATTGTATACGGGATTGATTAAGTCCTTGACATCGTGGTTCATCCAATGAGATCATCGTGGAACATGTGGGAGCCAACATGGGTATCCAGATCCCGATGTTGGTTATTGACTGGAGAACGTCTCGGTCATGTCTACATGTCTCCCGAACCCGTAGGGTCTACACACTTAAGGTTCGATGACGCTAGGGTTATAAAGGAAGTTTGTATGTGGTTACTGAATGTTGTTCAGAGTCCCAGATGAGATCCCGGACGTCACGAGGAGTTCCGGAATGGTCCGGAGGTAAAGATTTATATATGGGAAGTCCTGTTTTGGTCACCGGAAAAGTTTCGGGTTTTTCTGGTGACGTGTCGGGACCACCGGGAGGGTCCCGGGGGTCAACCAAGTGGGGCCACCATCCCTGGAGGGCTGCATGGGCCAAGTGTGGGAGGGGACCAGCCCCAGATGGGCTGGTGCGCCCCCCCACAGGTCCCAAGGCGCAGGGAAGGGTGGGAGGGGGGCAAACCCTAGGGCAAATGGGCCCTAAGGCCCACCCCAGGTGCGCCTCCCCTCTTCCCCCTTCTGGCCGCCACCAGATGGCATCTGGGGGCTGCCGCCACCCCTGGGGAGGGAACCCTAGAGGGGGCTCAGCCCCCTCCCCTTCCCCTATAAATAGTGGGGGTTTTGGGGCTACCAGAGACGCGAGAACCTATCACTCTTGGCGCAGCCCTACCTCTCTTACTCCTCCTCTCCCGTGGTGCTTGGCGAAGCCCTGCTGGATTACCACACTCCTCCATCACCACCACGTCGTTATGCTGCTGCTGGATGGAGTCTTCCTCAACCTCTTGCTCTCTCCTTGCTGGATCAAGGCGTGGGAGACGTCACCGGGCTGTACGTGTGTTGAACGCGGAGGTGCCGTCCATTCGGCACTAGGATCTCCGGTGATTTGGATCACGACGAGTACGACTCCTTCAACCCCGTTCTCTTGAACGCTTCCACTTAGCGATCTACAAGGGTATGTAGATGCACTCTCCTTCCCCTCGTTGCTGGTTTCTCCATAGATAGATCTTGGTGACACGTAGGATTTTGAATTTCTGCTACGTTCCCCAACAACTGTTTGGCGCTCGATCTGAGGAAGGACTTCATCATCATCTACATTGTCTTGGGGACCAATGTCTTCAGCCGTGATGGGGTCAACGGCTGGAACTTCTTCAGCTTCAGGAGCCTCTGTGGAAGCAGGCTCGTGAACTATCAACTGACGCTCTTGGTGTTTGGATGCAGGACAAGCAAAAGAGATGGGCTCGACAACGAGGGGCTCTATGGGAGCAGCCCGATCTTTCTTCTTAATCTTTCTCTTCTTGGGCAATGGAACATCGTCGGTGGTGTTCTTGAACTGGCGCTTTTTGGCTTCGGCTCCGGCTTCAGCTGCCCTAGTTTTCTTCAGTTCTGAAGCCACTGTGGGGACCTTAGGCTTTGAGCCTGTCATGCTGGCAGGGAAGACAATGTGAGGTTCTTCCCGCCCTGATGCTTCAGCTTGTGCCACAGCAGGCTTCTTCTTCTTGGCAGCCAGCTTGGGGTCAATGACATGACGCGCAAGTGCCTTGCGCTTCTCAGCTTCATTGTAAGCTTGAACACACTTGGCGGGGAGGTTTTTCATACGCTCGGGTGAACCTTTGGCTTCTTCACATTTCTTGCGAAATGCCTCCTTGAGGTCATGCAACATCAGCTTGAAGTTTTGAACATCATCCACACTAAGCTTGGCCACGTGCTTCTTGAACCGGTCTTTCTCACAGTCAATTTTGTTCTTCAGTTCAAAAATCTTCTGAGCCTGAGCCAGCTCAGGAGCAATGGCGCCTTGGAAGGCGACGCTGATGCCAATTGTGAGCTGAAGATCATCAAAGCTGAGGTTTGGGTTGTCAAACCACTCATCAATGAAATTTTCCAGAATTTTTACATCGAAGAGGGGCAGATCATTGAAGATCTCCGCCTCTTGCTTGCTCTTAATCAGCTGTTCAAGGGCATCAACACCACACTCATCTTCTGTGGACAGATCAATGGCTTCAGTCTCATTCCTCAAAACGGCAGCTGGTGTCAATGCTTGACCAGAACTCTTGAAAATTTTCTTCTGGGGCTCCTCTTTCTTCTTGGAGACTCGAGAAAGATCTTCAGAATCAATACTTGGTGTAGGAGGAGCAGTTGCCAATGGCTTCACTCGTGAAGCTTTTGGTGCAGCAGTGGGTTTTGAAGCCTTAGACTTCTTCTGCTTCTGCGGCTTAGGAGAAGCTGGTGCTTCATCAAAATCTACATCAGCAGCAGAGTGATCCACATTTGCACCTTGGACGGCAATGTGTGTGATGAGGCCTCCGAGGTTGTAGAAGGGGCCAATTCTGTTTTCATTGGCTTCACGGGCGCCATCTTCCCGAGGAGCAGATGGACCTGGGTTGAAGTCAAGTCCAAATGCCTTCTTGTTCTTCAGAGCAGAGTCTTTGGCAAACTTGAAGTTGCGCTTGAACAGATTGTCTTCACGACACCACATCAGAGAAGATGGGTCAACATTCTGTGGTTGTGGTCCGCGAACCATGCACGGGTAGGAGCCTTGATCAATGGCTTCAGACATAGACTTGGGTGGAAGATTTTTGTATAGGATATCTCCTCAAGGTTGCTTGATGGCATTCTTCTCGGCATACTCAAGCGTGACAAATCTGTACTTAAACCATTCTTCAGCCCAATATCTTTGAATCCATTGGATTCGATTTTTGCGTTCACCATAGGTTTCTTCTGGGTCTGTCTTGTACAGTTCATGCAGATCCGGTGGCAAATCTTTGGATGTATTTCCACGGCACTGTCTGCTGCCCTTTCTAGCTGACTTCTCAGTTGTCATGAAGCTTAAACTGAATGGCTTCAAAACTAGCAAAGGCTTCCGACGGCTGGTCAGACAAGAACTGGCTTCAGGAGAATTTATGTGACTCTATAAGAATTTTGCAAATGAATGCAGACTATGAGAACCAAGGGATTCTCCCACAGACATGTACCTGTGACAGCATTAGAGGTGCGAGGGAAGGGGAAGGGGTCATATGCATTCTCAGAAGATTTTGAAGATAAATCAGTTCAAAGACATTGACCTCATAACGCGAAGACATTCACTTATTTGTTGTGAGTTGGTTCCAGATTTGTACGAATCCAAGAATAGGTACAAGTGAGGAATCTAACTTGTAGAGAAGCATAAGTGAACAGATTAGGCATAATATGAGATGCAGAATGGGATAGATTCAACTTTGGAAGTATAGAAACCACTTTTGGTAAAGAAGAATGAATCTATCAGATCAAAAAGAAGGTAAAAAGTAAGTTTTAATTACCACACGAAGAACTA
Source organism: Triticum dicoccoides (assembly GCF_002162155.2). Classification (NCBI taxonomy): domain Eukaryota; kingdom Viridiplantae; phylum Streptophyta; class Magnoliopsida; order Poales; family Poaceae; genus Triticum; species Triticum dicoccoides. The sequence continues at coordinate 541,386,911 of NC_041385.1, read as the reverse complement.
CTAGACAAAGAGGAGTTGGAGGCCGAGCAGTTCGATCTTCCATGCCCTAACTTGGCGATGGAAGACACCTACGGCGGCGATGGAGAAGACGAGGTCCGCTGCCGACGTGAGGACGGCGTCGGTGAGGTCGCGACTGCTAAGCGCTTCACCGTCAGCGTCGTCGAGAGCTAGCGGTGGCGCTAGGGTTTGTGTGAGGTGGCGAGGTGGAAGAAGGATTTCGACCATGATGTGATGTGTATTTATAAGGAAAGGGACGGCACAGCGCAATTACACAGGTGCCCCTGTCGGTTCACATCTGAAGGGAACGTGGCAAGCATGCAACACATTGGAAGTTGTTCCATGTTCCCACGCACGCCTGGATTGTCGGGGTGGTCGTTCCGGCTTCTCCGGTTTTCAGGCAATAAGGATATAGCATTAAAAACATATATAAATGTGTGTCAGATTGACTTCAGCTGACAAGGTCTCAGTGGAGACAATCGACAGGTTTCAATAGAATGCATATGATTTGGACAAATAGAGTTGAGGTAGAAGCATAGATAGGTTAGGGTCCGATCACATTCACTTAGATCAAAAGGTTCAGGCAGGAAGTCATAGCTATAAGTGAATGTTGTAGAGGACAAAACACAAATATGTATATAACTAGTATAAGACCAAATCATAAAGATGAAGACAAATCAAGTACGAAGACTTTGCATTCATAACGCCAAGGAAAACACTTCAAACAAAAGTTTGGTGGTGGCGTTACCCACCATATAGGAAGTATTAGACCCAGACACAGCGCACAATTATCGTGGCGCTCCAAATTCAAATTCCGCATTAATGTATTCACACTTAGAGTGTATGTCTTCATTGATTGAAGATATACATTACTTCGTGTGTTGCACATCTAAGTCATTGATACGTCTCCAACGTATCTATAATTTTTGATTGTTCCATGCTATTATATTACCTGTTTTGGATGTCTATGGGCTTTATTTTACACATTTATATCATTTTTGGGACTAACCTACTAACCGGAGGCCCAGCCCGTATTGCTGTTTTTTTGCGTATTTCAGTATTTTGAAGAAAAGGAATATCAAACGGAGTCCAAACGGAATGAAACCTTAGGGAGCGTGATTTTTGGAACAAACGTGATTCGAAGGACTTGGAGTGCAAGTCAAGAAGCAGCCGGGGCAGCCACGAGGGTGGGGGCGCGCCCACCCCTATAGGGCGCGCCCCCTGTCTTGTGGGCCCCTCGGGCGGCCACCGACGTACTTCTTCCTCCTATATAAGCCTACATACCCCAAAAACATCCAGGGAGCCACCGAAGAAATATTTCCACCACCGTAACCTTCTGTATCCGCGAGATCCCATCTTGGAGCCATCGCCGACGTTCTGCTAGAGGAGAAATCCACCACGGAGGGCTTCTACATCAACACCATAGCCCCTCCGATGAGTTGTGAGTAGTTTACCACAGACCTTTGGGTCCATAGTTATTATCTAGATGGCTTCTTCTCTCTTTTTGGATCTCAATACAATGTTCTCCCCCCTCTCTTGTGGAGATCTATTCGATGTAATCTCTTTTTGTGGTGTGTTTGTCGAGATCCGATGAATTGTGGGTATATTATCAAGTTTATCTATGAATAAAATTTGAATCTTCTCTGAATTCTTTTATGTATGATCGAGTTATCTTTGCAAGTCCTTCGAATTATCGGTTTGGTTTGGCCTACTAGATTGATCTTTCTTGCCATGGGAGAAGTGCTTAGCTTTGGGTTCAATCTTGCGGTGTTCTTACCCAGTGACAAAAAGGGTTGTAAGACACGTATTGTATTGTTGCCATCGAGGATAAAAAGATGGGGTTTATATCATATTGCTTGAGTTTATCCCTCTACATCATGTCATCTTTCTTAATGCGTTACTCTGTTCTTATGAACTTAATACTCTAGATGCATGCTGGATAGTGGTCGATGTGTGGAGTAATAGTAGTAGATGCAGGCAGGAGTCGGTCTACTTGTTGCGGACATGATGCCTATATACATGATCATGCCTAGATAATCTTATAATTATTCGCTTTTCTATCAATTGCTCGACAGTAATTTGTTCACCCACCGTAATACTTATGCTATCTTGAGAGAAGCCTCTAGTGAAACCTATGGCCCCCAGGTCTATCTTTTATCATATAAGTTTCCAATCTACTTTTATTTGCATCTTTATTTTCTGCATCTATATTATAAAATACTAAAAATATATTTATCTTATCATATTATCTCTATCAGATCTCACTTTCGCAAGTGTCCGTGAAGGGATTGACAACCCCTTTATCGTGTTGGTTGCGAGTTCTTTGTTTGTTTGTGTAGGTTCGTGGGACTTGTGAGGAGCCTCCTACTGGATTGATACCTTGGTTCTCAAAAACTGAGGGAAATACTTACGCTACTGTGCTGCATCACCCTTTCCTCTTCAAGGAAAACCAACGCAAGCTCAAGAAGTAGCAAGAAGGATTTCTGGCACCGTTGCCGAGGAGGTCTTCGCTCAAGTCAAGACATACCAAGTACCCATCACAAACTCATCTCCCTCACATTACATTATTTGCCATTTGCCTCTCGTTTTCCTCTCCCCCACTTCATCCTTGCCATTTTATTCGCCTTCTCTTTCCCAATCTCCTCTCTCTTTCACTTGCGTTTTTGTTTGCTTGTGTCTCCATGTGCCTTCTATGTGCTTGCATCTTTGCTTGCTAAAAATCTATTGATATGGATCCACTTAAAGTGTTCTACTTGGATCATCTTAGATCCTTATGCTCTCGTGCTGAAACCCCAACTAGCTTAGTTGATGGGAAATCTTTAGATGAGCATGCTCATTTTGTGCGTCACCGTTTGTCTGAAAAAGGGAGACTCTTATGGGATCAAATAAACAGATTGATGTGTTATGCTTGGAATCTTTATGAAATTTGTGATTTTACTTGTTGCTCTAAGAACCCTAAAAAACACCTTCCCTACCTATGTGAGTTTAATGAAAATGAAATCTTATCTTCTTATGCAAAGGGTGTTTATAGTTACTATGATATCGAAAAAATTGAAGAATTTGTTGCTTTTAAGGGTTCTTATGAAGTTGCTTCTTTGATTGAAAAGTATGATATTACTCTCTAAGAATCTGAAAATTTTGACATACTTAAATATTGCTATGAAAGCTATGCTCATAATGTCTATGTCAAAGAATTTATTGAGAGAATGACCGTTGCTTTGGAAGAAAATAATTATATGCATGAATCTACAGATAATGATGATTCTGACGATTTGATTGAAATGTCCCTTGATGAACATGATGCTTGCTATTCTTGTGGCCATGATGCCAATATTTATGAAGATCAATTTGCTATAGTTCCTTATGTTAAACATGAGATCGTTGCTATTGCACCCATACTTGGTAGCTCCTTGAATAAAAAGCACGATTGCAATGATTTTACTATAAATTCTCTTGATGTCAATTGTCCTAATAATATGCAAAACCCTAAGCTTGGGGATGCTAGTTTTGCTATGTCTACTACTTGTTGCAATGATCATGATTAGGGTGATTATTTTTATGATCTTGAAAATTTATTTAAGCCCCATGATGAATATAAGATTGATAATAGTGTTTGCAATATTGAAAGTGGGTTTGGAAGAGTGTCAACTTTAGATCCCACATATTTGGAGAATGTTCAATCTTATGAAATTTTTGAGAAAAGTGGGTTTGGAGAGGTCATGACTTTAGTTCATGTTAATCCCACTATCTTGGAAGAGTGTCAACTTCGCATGCATGTGGATCATGTTGAAAATGTTTTATATGATAGCTATTTTGTTGAATTTGCTTATGATCCTACATGTAATTATTATGAGAGAGGAAAATATGGTTGTAGAAATTTTCATGTTACTAAATTACCTCTCTTCATGTTGAGATTGCTATCATCCCTGCATATGCTAGTTTTTGCTTGCCTTGCAGATTTGTTTGCTTATAATATGCCTATGCATAGGAAGTATATTAGACTTAGATGTGTTTGTCACGTGTTTTATGATGCTCTCTTTGCGCTTCAATTCTTGTCTTTCATGTTAGCATCATTAAAATTATTAATGCCTAGCTAAAAGGCTTTAAAGAAAAGCGCTTGTTGGGAGACAACCCAATATTTTTCCTTGTTGTTATTTAATAAATTTTGCATCTACTTTCTGTTTAGATGTGTTTTCATGTTTTATTTAGTGTTCGTGCCAAGTAGAACCTATAGGATAACCTATGATATGAGTTGATTTGATTCTGCTGAAAAACAGAAACTTTGTGCTCATGAGAAAAAATTCAATACATAACAGAAACGAGCTTTTGCATTGATACTTTTTGCTGTTGTTCAATAAATTTTTTTAGGACGTCCTATTTTGGTAGGATTTTTAAAGTTCCAGAAGTTTGCATTAGTTACAGATTGCTACAGACTGTTCTGTTTTTGACAGATTCTGTTTTTCATGTGTTGTTTGCTTATTTTGATGCATCTATGGCTAGTAAAATAGTTTATGAACCATAGAGAACTTGGAATACAGTAGGTTTAACACCAATATAAATAAAGAATGAGTTCATTACAGTACCTTATGTGGTGGTTTTGTTTTCTTTCACTAACGGAGCTTATGAGATTTCCTGTTGATTTTTGTGTTGTGAAGTTTTCAAGTTTTCGGTAAAGATTTGATGGACTATGAATGAAGGGTGGCCAAATCCCAAGCTTGGGGATGCTTATGGCACCCCAAGATATTCAAGAATAGCCAAAAGCCTAAGCTTGGGGATGCCCCCGGAAGGCATCCCCTCTTTCGTCTTCGTTCATTGGTAACTTTACTTAGAGCTATATTTTTATTTGCTACATGATATGTGTTTTGCTTGGAGCGTCGTGTATTATATTAGTCTTTGATTTTTAGTTTACCACAATCATCCTTGCTGTAACACACCTTTTGGGAGAAGCCTATTTGATTGAAATTTATTAGAATATGATATGTGCTTCACTTATATCTTTTGAGCTAGATAGTTTTTGCTCTAGTGCTTCACTTATATCTTTTAGAGCACGACGGTGGATTAATTTTGAAGAAATTGTTGATCTCTCATGCTTCACTTATATTATTTTGAGTATTTTAGAACAACATGGTATTTTCTATGGTTATAAATTGGTCCTAGAATGATGAGCATCCAAGTTGGGTATAATAAAAACTATCATAAGAAGTGAATTGGATGCTATGATCAACTTGATACTTGATAATTGTTTTGAGATAGGGAGGTAGTGATATTAAAGTCATGCTAGTTGGGTGATTATGAATTTAAAGAATGCTTGTGTTGAAGTTAGCAAGTCCCATAGCATGCACGTATGGTTAAAGTTGTGTAACAAATTTGAAGCATGAAGTGTACCTGGCTTGTGCATCCTTATGAGTGGCGGTCGGGGACGAGCGATGGTCTTTTCCTACCAATGTATCCCCCTAGGAGCATGCGCGTAGTGCTTGGTTTTTGATGACTTCTAAATTTTTTCAATAAGTATATGAGTCTTTATGACTAATGTTGAGTCCATGGATTATACACGCTTTTACCTTTCCATCATTGCTAGCCTCTTCGGTACCGTGCATTGCCCTTTCTCACCTTGAGAATTGGTGCAAACTTCGCCGGTGCATCCAAACCCCGTGAACTATCACACATAAACCTCCTTATATCTTCCTCAAAACAGCCACCATACCTACCTATTTATGGCATTTCGATAGCCATTCTGAGATATATTGCCATGCAACTTTCCACCGTTTCGTTCATCATCATCATGACATACATTACTTTTGTCATATTTCCATTGCATGATCATGTAGTTGACATCATATTTGTGGCAAAGCCACCATGCATAATTTTTTATACATGTCACTCTTGATTCATTGCACCATCCTAGTACACCACCGGAGGCATTCATATAGAGTCATATCTTATTCTAGTTTCGAGTTGTAATTCATGTGTTGTAATCAATAAAAGTGTGATGATCATCATTATTAGAGCATTGCCCAAAAAGAAAAAAAGGAAAGGCCAAAAAAAAGAAAGGCCAAAGAAAAAAAGAAAAGAAAAAAAAGAAAATAAAATAAAGAAAATAAATAAAGGGGCAATGCTACTATCTCTTTTTCCACACTTGTGCTTCAAAGTAGCACCTTGTTCTTCGTGTAGTGGGTCTCATATATTGTGCTTCAAAGTAGCACCATGTTTTTCATATAGAGAGTCTCATATGTTGTCACTTTCATATACTAGTGGGGATTTTTCATTATAGAACTTGGCTTGTATATTCCTATGATGGGCTTCCTCAAATGCCCTAGGTCTTCGTGAGCAAGCAAGTTGGATGCACACCCACTAGTTTTCTTTTGTTGAGCTTTCATTCATTTATAGCTCTAGTGCATCCGTTGCATGGCAATCCCTACTCCTCATGTTGACATCAATTGATGGGCATTCCCATAGCCCGTTGATTATCCTCGTCAATGTGAGACTTTCTCCTTTTTTGTCTTCTCCACACAATCCCCAATCATTATTCTATTCCACCCATAGTGCTATATCCATGGCTCACGCTCATGTATTGCGTGAAGGTTGAAAGAGTTTGAGATTATTTAAGTACGAAACAATTGCTTGGCTTGTCATCGGGGGTATAGAAGTTGGGAACATCTTTGTGTGACAAAAATGAAGCATAGCCTAACTATATGATTTTGTAGGGATGAACTTTCTTTAGCCATGTTATTTTGAGAGGACATGATCACTTTTATTAGTATGCTTGAAGTATTACTATTTCTTTTGTCAATATGAATTTTTATTTTGAATCACTTGGATCTGAACATTCATGCCACAATAAAGAGAAATTACATTGAGAATTATGCTAGGTAGCTTTCCACATCAAAAATTCTGTTTTTATCATTTACCTACTCGAGGACGAGCAGGAATTAAGCTTGGGGATGCTTGATACGTCTCCAACATATCTAAATTTTTTGATTGTTCCATGCTATTATATCACCTGTTTTGGATGTCTATGGGCTTTATTTTACACATTTATATCATTTTTGGGACTAACCTACTAACCGGAGGCCCGGCCTATGTTGCTGTTTTTTTTGCCTATTTTAGTATTTCGAAGAAAAGGAATATCAAACGGAGTCCAAACGGAATGAAACCTTCGGGAGCGTGATTTTTGGAACAAACTGGAGGACTTGGAGTGCAAGTTAAGAAGTAGCCGAGGCAGCCACGAGGGTGGGGGCCGCCCCCCTGTCTCGTAGGTCCCTCGGGTAGCCACCGATGTACTTCTTCCTCTATATAAGCCTACATACCCCAAAAACATCCAGGGAGCCACCGAAGAAATATTTCCACCACCGTAACCTTATGTATCCGCGAGATCCCATCTTGGAGTTGTCGCCGGCGTTCTGCCGGAGGGGGAATCCACCACGGAGGGCTTCTACATCAACACCATAGCCCCTCCGATGAGTTGTGAGTAGTTTACCACATACCTTCAGGTCCATAGTTAATAGCTAGACGGCTTCTTCTCTATTTTTGGATCTCAATACAATGTTCTCCCCCTCTCTTGTGGAGATCTATTCGATGTAATCTCTTTTTGCGGTGTGTTTGTCGAGATCCGATGAATTGTGGGTTTATGATCAAGTTTATCTATGAATAATATTTGAATGTTCTTTGAATTCTTTTATGTATGATTGAGTTATCTTTGCAAGTCTCTTCAAATTATCGGTTTGGTTTGGCCTACTAGATTGATCTTTCTTGCCATGGGAGAAGTGCTTAGCTTTGGGTTCAATCTTGCGGTGTTCTTACCCAGTGACGGAAAGGGTTGCAAGACACGTATTGTATTGTTGCCATCGATGATAAAAAGATGGGGTTTATATCATATTGCTTGAGTTTATCCCTCTACATCATGTCATCTTTCTTAATGTGTTACTCTGTTCTTATGAACTTAATACTCTAGATGCATGCTGGATAGCGGTCGATGTGTGGAGCAATAGTAGTATATGCAGGCAGGAGTCGGTCTACTTGTTGCGGACGTGATGCCTATATACATGATCATGCCTAGATAATCTCATAATTATTCGCTTTTCTATCAATTGCTCGACAGTAATTTGTTCACCCACCGTAATACTTATGCTATCTTGAGAGAAGCCTCTAGTGAAACCTATGGCCCCTGGGTCTATCTTTTATCATACAAGTTTCCAATCTACTTTTATTTACATCTTTATTTTCTGCATCTATATTATAAAATACCAAAAATATATTTATCTTATCAGATTATCTCTATCAGATCTCACTTTCGCAAGTGGCCGTGAAGGGATTGACAACCCCTTTATCGCGTTGGTTGCGAGTTCTTTGTTTGTTTGTGTAGGTTCGTGGGACTTGTGAGGAGCGTCCTACTGGATTGATACCTTGGTTCTCAAAAACTGAGGGAAATACTTATGCTACTGTGCTGCATCACCCTTTCCTCTTCAAGGAAAACCAACGCAAGCTCAAGACGTAGCAGTCATCAATATGCATAAGTGTTAGGATGTGTGTCCAATCACAGGACATTTGAGGATTTCAAGATATTTAGCTCACACCGTAACCTGCAAAACCTTTTCTCATCTAAGGGCTTTGTGAAGATATCTGCCAATTGTTCTTCAGTGTTGACATGAATGATATCAATATCTTCCTTCATGACATGATCTCTGAGAAAGTGATGACGAATTTCAATGTGCTTTGTCTTCGAGTGCTGAACTGGGTTGTTGGCAATCTTGATGGCGCTTTCATTGTCGCAATAGAGTGGCACATACTTCAGCTGGACACCATAGTCCTTGAGAGTTTGCTTCATCGAGAGAAGCTGAGCACAGCAAGATCCAGCAGCAATGTATTCGGATTCAGCAGTGGAGAGACATACACAGTTCTGCTTCTTTGAAGACCAACAGACAAGTGATCGACCCAGAAAGTGACATGTGCCTGATGTGTACTTGCGATCAACCTTGTCACCAGCATAATCAGCATATGAGAATCCAACTAGATCAAACTCTGAGCCCTTTGGATACCATAATCCTAGTGTTGGGGTGTAAGCCAAATATCGAAGAATTCGCTTCACGGTTAAGTGATGCGATTCCTTTGGTGCCGATTGGAATCGGGCACACATGCAAACACTAAGCATTATATCTAGCCTAGATGCACATCAATAAAGTAAAGAACCGATCATGGAGCGGTATACCTTTTGATCGAACTCTTTACCATTGGCGTCGGGACTCAGATGACTCTTGGTTGGCATTGGCGTCGTGTATCCTTTGCAGTCTTGCATTCCAAACTTCTTTAGGCAATATTTGAGGTATTTTTCTTGAGATATGAAGATGCCGTTGCGTTGCTGACGGATTTGGTGACCCAGGAAGAACTTTAGCTCGCCCATCATGGACATCTGATATTGCTCTTGCATCATGTGACCAAACTCATCACTGTATTTCTTGTTAGTGCAGCCGAAGATAATGTCATCCACATAGATTTGGCATACAAACAATTCACCATCATATGTCTTCATGAAGAGTGTAGGATCTAGTGAACCAGGTTTGAAGCCTTTGCTCTTCAAGAAATCTTTGAGTGTGTCATACCAAGCACAAGGGGCTTGTTTGAGGCCATACAATGCCTTGTTGAGCTTGTATACCATATCAAGATGTTTTGATCTTCAAAGCCAGGAGGTTGTGCAACATATACTTCTTCTTCAATCTTTCCATTGAGAAAGGCAATCTTCACATCCATTTGATACAGAAGGATGTTGTGATGATTTGCATAGGCTAGCAGTATGCGAATGGCTTCAAGCCTAGCCACCGGAGCAAATGTTTCATCAAAGTCAATCCCTTCCACCTAAGTGTATCCTTGAGTAATGAGACGAGCCTTGTTTCTGACAACTTGACCATGCTCATCTTGCTTCTTGCGATATATCCATTTGGTGCCAATGATATTGTGCTTACGAGGATCAGGATGCTTGACCAATTCCCACACATTGTTCAGCTCAAGCTGTTGAAGCTCTTCTTGCATAGCTTGAATCCATTCAGGTTCCATGAAGGCTTCAACAACTTTCTTGGGTTCAGAGATTGAGACGAATGCAAAATGCCCATAGAAGTTTGTTAGCTGTGTTGCTCTTTGTGTTGCTCTTGAACAAGTGAGTGGACCAGGTGCATTGATGTTGTCTATTATCTTCTCAATCTGTACTTCATTTGCAACACGAGGATGAACAGGATGAAGATTTTGCTCTTGCTGATCAACACCATCATTTGGAGGATTTCCTCTTTAGTCTGAGCCTCAGAAGGTATGATCTCTCCAATTCCCATTTGCTTGATTGATTCACTAGGAGGTACTTCATCTAGCACATTTGGTAGGTTCTCTTTGCGAGCCGTTAGTCTCATCGAACCGCACATCCACAGTTTCAACCACTTTATAGTGAAAGAGGTTGAAGTCTCTATAGGAGTGTGAATCCTTTCCGTAACCAAGCATAAAACCTTATGTGCTTTCGGTGCAAATTTTGAAGTGTGATGTGGATCCTTGATCCAGCACCTAGCACCAAATACTCTGAAGTAACTGGCATTTGGCTTCTTACCAGTTAGGAGTTCATAGGATGTCTTCTTCAGAAGCTTGTGAAGATAAACATTGTTGATGATGTGGCATGCAGTATCAATGGCTTCAGGCCAGAATTTCCTTGGAGTCTTGTACTCATCAAGCATCGTTTGAGCCATCTCAATAAGGGTTCTGTTCTTGCACTCCACGATGCCATTCTACTGAGGTGTGTAAGGAGCAGAGAACTCATGAGTGATGCCCAAAGTATCCAGATAAAGGTCGAGGCCGGTATTCTTGAACTCTGTGCCATTGTCACTTCTGATATGCTTGATCTTGACGCCATAGTCTATCATGGCACGATTGGCAAAGCGTCTAAAGACATCCTGCACTTCATTCTTGTAGAGGATTATATGCACCCAAGTATATCTTGAATAATCATCAACAATGACGAAACCATAGAGGCAAGCAGTGGTAGTAAGGGTAGAGTAGTGAGTAGGGACAAATAAGTCCATGTGTAGCAGCTCGAAGGGTTGAGATGTAGTCATGATCGTCTTCGAGGGATGCTTGGCCCTAGTCATCTTTCCAGCTTCACAGGCACCACATAGATGATCCTTCTTGAACTTGATGCTCTTGATGCCTACGATGTGTTTCTTCTTCGCGAGAGTGTGCAAGTTCCTAATGCCAGCATGCCCTAGCCTTCGATGCCAAAGCCAGCATTCTGAAGCTTTTGCTAGAAGACATACAACCATCTGTGATCCTGCTGAGAAATCTACCATGTATAGATCATCTTTCTGATACCCTTCAAAGACTAGAGACTTGTCAGATTCCATTAGAACAAGACAACGATATTTTCCAAATAGCACAATCATGTTTAAGTCACAAAGCATTAAGACAGACATTAAGTTGAAACCAAGGGATTCAACAAGCATCACTTTATCCATGTGTTGATCCCTTGATATTGCAACTCTACCTAGACCCAATACCTTGCTTTTACCAGTGTCAGCAAATGTGATGTGACACTTATCTGATGGACGAAGCGTTGAATCCATCAGTAGACTTTGATCGCCAGTCATGTGGTTAGTGCATCCACTATCCATAATCCATTCTGAAGTATGAGGTGTCATAGCCTACAATGCAGTTTGGGGGATAGGCTTCACCAAGCGAGTTGTGAAACATAAACATTTGACGAACAAGTGGAACATAGAAATTCAGATCTTGGTTAGGATAGATGGGATGAGTGTCAAGGAATCCCGGGACGAGATACATAGTAAGACCATTTGGGCATTTTATCTTGTGCCCCACAAGATGTTTAAGGTACCCAGCATAAGCATCAGATGCCTTTGATTTCCGGCTGGAGAACTTTCCCTGCAAAAGAGAGTTAAGTTTTCTTAACCACCCACATTTTCAGGAGTGGCTTAGAAGCAATGAGTCTAAGTGCAGCATCTGAGAACTTCGGCTTTGGAGCCCTAGTAAATAGCCTTGCAGGAGGTGAATAATACTCATAGGAATAAGCAGAAAAGTTCTTTATTCTATGAACATAGCGGTTTGAGGAAACACGCTCATATTCATGGGTCTGAGTATGATTTCCCTGCAAAACATTGACGTTAGGGTGACTCAGATGAGTCCTCGGTCTATATGAAGCTTTTGGACCATATGAAGCCTATGGTATGGGGTTTGTCTTCTTCCCTGGTGGTGTCATGATGACATTCACAGGAAGATTCTCAAGACAACTTTTGGATACCCATATCTTCTTCATAGGTGGCCCATTCCTATAGTTAGTATCAATATACCTGGAAAACACTTCGCCATTCTGATTCTTAAACATTTTATAGTTTGCATCAAAGGATTCATCAATGATAATAGGGTTAGCACAAGTGAAAGCAGATAAGGTGGATGGATCTACTGAAGGTTCCTTTGCAGCAACCTATGCGGTTTTGGGGTACTGCTCAGGCTTCCAGTAAGACCCATCAACATTCATTTTCCTCTCGAACCCAACACCCTCTTTCCTAGGGTTTCGGTTCAGAATCTGCCTTTTGAGGACATCACCATAATGTCTGATGCCCTTTGAGACTTTTGTACATCCCTGTCTCAAGCAGTGTCTTCAAGCTAGCATTCTCATCAGCAATAGTAGTGGGTATCCTCAGCAGAGGGGTTATTTACCACATCGGCAGTTGAAGATATTGCAACAGTAGCAGCAGTAGAACATTCAGCAACAGAGGCAGTGAACGCTCAATGCATTTTACACATGGTGGTTCAAATCCTTCCTGAGCGGGACTGATCTGTTGAGCGTGAAGCGACTTGTTCTCTTTTTGAAGATCTTCATGAATCGTTCTCAATTTCTCAAGATCTTGCTTCCTTTGAAGATAATCGTAGGAAAGCTTTTCATGAGTTGTTGAGAGCGTTTCATGACGACTTTCAAGTTCTTTGTACTTAACATGAAGATTTTTGATGTCTTCAATTAAGGACTGAGATCGGGTCATTTCCGCGTCCAACAGGTCATCGCTTTTGTCTAACAATTTTTTAATATGTTCCATAGCTTTCTGTTGTTCAGTTGCAATTTTAGCAAGAGTTTTGTAGCTAGGTTTGGATTCACAATCAGAGTCATCTTCACTTGATGTTTGAAAGTAAGCATCACATGATTTTACCTTAGCACCACGTGCCATGAAGCACTAGGTGGGAGCAGAGTCGTCCTTGTCATTATCATCAGTGTTGGTGACAGAGCCATTGTCTTCAATGTTGAAGATGGACTTGGCAACGTAAGTTGTAGCTGGGCCAGACTTGCAACGCCAGAGTTGGACTCCTCCTCAGATTCCACCTCTGCCTCCTCATAAGCAGACTCCTCCTCTGAATCCATCTCCTTGCCAACAAAAGCACGAGCCTTGCCAGATGAGCTCTTCTTGTGTGATGAAGACTTGGAAGATGACTTGGAAGAAGACTTTGAGGATTTCTTCTTCTTGTTGTCATCAGAATCATATTCTTTGCTCTTCTTCTCCTTCTTCTTCTTCTCATTGTCCCACTGTGGACACTCAGAGATGTAGTGACTAGGTTTCTTGCACTTGTGGCATGTTCTCTTCTTGTGGTCATGGGTGGAAGCTTCATCATTTCTTGAGCTGGATCGAGAAGACTTTCTGAAGCCTTTCTTATTAGTGAATTTCTGGAACTTCTTCACAAGCATAGCAAGCTCCTTTCTAATGTCTTCAGGATCACCAGAACTGCAGTCAGATTCTTCTTCAGATGAGGAAACAGCCTTTGCCTTCAAAGCGCGAGTTCGACCATAGTTGGGGCCATAGATATCTCGTTTCTCAGATAGCTGAAACTCATGTGTGTTGAGCCTCTCAAGTATGTCAGACGGATCGAGAGTCTTAAAGTCAAGGCGTTCTTGAATCATCAAGGCTAGGGTGTCAAACAAGCTGTCAAGTGATCTCAGTAGTGTCTTGACTATTTCATGCTTCGTGATCTCAGTGGCGCCGAGTGCTTGGAGCTCATTTGTGATATCAGTGAGGCGATCAAATGTGAGCTGGACGTTCTCATTGTCGTGTCTCTTGAAGCGGTTGAAGAGGTTGCGGAGAACACTGATCCTTTGATATCGCTAAGTTGAGACGCCTTCGTTGACCTTGGAGAGCCAGTCCCAGACTAGCTTTGATGTTTCCAGAGCACTCACACGACCATGTTGTCCTTTGGTCAGATGACCACAGATGATGTTCTTGGCGGTAGAGTCCAGTTGAATGAACTTCTTGACATCAGCAGGGGTGACACCTTCACCGGTCTTGGGAACGCCGTTCTTGACGACATACCACAGATCGACATCAATGGCTTCAAGATGCATGCGCATCTTATTCTTCCAGTAGGGGTATTCAGTGCCATCGAAGATGGGGCACGCAGCGGAGACTTTGATTATCCCTACAGTCAACATAGCTAAAACTCTAGGTGGTTAAACCGAATCACATAGAACAAGGGATTACCTTGCTCTGATACCAATTGAAAGAGCTGCATATCGACTAGAGGGGGGTGAATAGGCGATTTTTATGAAAGTCTTCAAAACGTGGGAGTTTTGAAGACAAACAATAGAAATGACCCTATTCGTATGCAGCGAAAGGTAGACTACACTAGACAAGCCATAGTCAAGTATTCAATGAAGTGAAAGCACAAAGACTATCAGCAGCTAGGTAGTAAGGATCAAGATGGAAGATAGTATGAAGCCAATCCGAACAAGCAGTCACACAGTGAAGTCAAACAGATAATGCAAGCAGGCAATGACTTCACGAAGACAAACTGTAAGTAAAGAGAAGTGAGAGATAGAACCAGTAGCTTGGAGAGGACAGTGATTTGTTCGACCAGTTCCAGTTTCTATGACAACTGTACGTCTGGTTAGGGAGGCTGAGATTCAACTCAGAAGACCGCGTCTTCACCTTATTCCCCTTGAGCTAAGGACACTTAGTCCCCGCCCAATCACTCTGTTAAGTCTTCAAGGTAGACTTCCAAACCTTCACAGACTTCGTTCACCGGCAATCCACAATGACTCTTGGATGCACAGAACGCGACGCCTAACTGGCTGGAGGATTCACAGTCCTCAAGTGTAACAAGTCTTCAGATCACGCGGATAAAAAGACTTCAGTGATGCCAAACACTCTTTGGGCTTTGGGTGGTTTGGGATTTTTCCTCGCAAGGATTCTCTCTCAAATGCTTCGGAGGTGGGTTGCTCTCAAACGACAAAAGCCATGCACTAACTCTGAGCAGCCACCAATTTATGGTGAAGGGGGTGGGCTATTTATAGCCACTAGGTAACCCGACCTAACTTGTCTAAAATGACCCTGGGTCACTAAGGAACTGACACGTGTCCCAACAGTCAGATTTCAAACACACACGGCAGCTTGACATGGGCTACAATTAAAGCTGACTCATCCGACTCTGGATAAGATTTGCTCTCATTGTCTTCGCTCGAAGACATAGGATTTGGTTGAGCATCACTTTAGTCACTCTGACTTTGTTCACTTGGACCCCCTTAACAGTGCGGTGGTTCCTATGACTCAACAAAGAAGAAAAGGAAACAACAAAACAACTAAGTCTTCGCACTCCATAGTCTTCATGTGATGTCTTCTCATGTCATAGACTTCACCATGAATAGCTTCACGGACCACCATTGTCTTCAATGTTTTCACACATTTTTAGGGGTCATCTCCGATAGGTAAACCGAATCAATGAGGGACTTCTACCTGTGTTATCCTGCAATTCTCACAAACACATTAGTCCCTCAACCAGGTTTGTCGTCAATACTCCAAAACTAACTAGGGGTGGCACTAGATGCACTTACAGTTGAGACGGCACCTTATGAACTGTGGTTTGGCAAGAAACCAAAGTTGTTGTTTCTTAAAGTTTGGGACTGCGATGCTTATTATGAAAAAGTTTCAACCTGATAAGCTCGGACCCAAATCGGAGAAGTGCGTCTTCATAGGATACCCAAAGGAAACTGTTGGGTACACCTTCTATCACAGACCCGAAGGCAAAATCTTTGTTGCTAAGAATGGATCCTTTCTAGAGAAGGAGTTTCTCTCGAAAGAAGTGAGTGGGAGGGAAGTAGAACTTGATGAGGTAACTGTACTTGCTCCCTTATTGGAAAGTAGTTCATTGTAGAAATTAGTTCCTGTGATTCCTACACCAATTAGTGAGGAAGCTAATGATGATGATCATGAAACTTCATATCAAGTTACTACCGAACCTCGTAGGTCTTCCAGGATAAGATCCGCACCAGAGTGGTACGGTAAACCTGTTCTAGAAGTCATGTTACTAGACCATGATGAACCTACGAACTATGAGGAAGCGATGATAAGCCCAGATTCTGCAAAATGGCTTGAGGCCATGAAACCTGAGATGGGATCCATGTATGAGAACAAAGTGTGGACTTTGGTGGACTTGCCCAATGATCGGCAAGCCATAGAAAATAAATGGATCTTTAAGAAGAAGACCGACTCTGACAGTAATGTTACTGTTTACAAATCTCAACTTGTTGTGAAAGGTTTTCGAGAAGTTCAAGGAGTTGACTATGATGAGACTTTCTCACCTGCAGCGATGCTTAAGTCTGTCCGAATCAATTTAGCAATAACTGCATTCTTGAATGGATTTCTGGAAGAAGAGTTGTATATGGTGCAACCGGAAGGTTTTGTCAATCCAAAGGGTGCTAACAAAGTTTGCAAGCTCCAGCGATCCATTTATGGACTGGTGCAAGCCTCTCGGAGTTGGAATAAATGCATTGATAGTGTGATCAAAGCATATGGTTTTATACAAACTCTTGGAGAAGCCTGTATTTACAAGAAAGTGAGTGGGAGCTCTGTAGCATTTCTGATCTTATATGTAGATGACATATTGTTGATTGGAGATGATATAGAATTTTTGGATAGCATAAAAGGATATCTGAAAAATATGAGTTTTTCTATGAAAGACCTTGGAGAAGCTGCTTACATATTGGGCATCAAGATCTATAGAGATAGATCAAGACGCTTAATTGGACTTTCACAAAGCACATACCTTGATAAAGTTTTGAAGGTGTTCAAAATGGATTGGTCAAAGAAAGGGTTCTTGCCTGTGTTACAAGGTGTGAAGTTGAGTCAGACTCAAAGCCCGACCACCGCAGAAGATAGAGAGAAAATGAAAGTCATTCCCTATGCTTCAGTCATAGGTTCTACCATGTATGCAATGCTGTGTACCAGACCTGGTGTATGTCTTGCTATAAGCATAGCAGGAAGGTACCAAAGTGATCCCGGAGTGGAGCACTAGACAACGGTCAAGAACATCCTGAAATACCTGAAAAGGACTAAGGATATGTTTCTCGTTTATGGAGGTGAAAAAGAGCTCGTCGTAAATGGTTACATAAATACAAGCTTTGACACTGATCCAGATGACTCTAAGTCACAAACCGGATACATATTTTTATTGAATGGAGGAGCTGTCAGTTAATGCAGTTCCAAGCAAAGCGTCGTGGCGGGATCTACGTGTGAAGCGGAGTACATTGCTGCTTCAGAAGCAGCGAATGAAGGAGTTTGGATGAAGGAGTTCATATCCGATCTAGGTGTCATACCTAGTGCATCGGGTCCAATGAAAATCTTTTGTGACAATACTGGTGCAATTGCCATGGCAAAGGAATCTAGATTTCACAAGAGAACCAAGCACATCAAGAGACGCTTCAATTCCATCCGTCATCAAGTGTCGGAAGGGGACATAGAGATTTGCAAGATACACATGGATCTGATGTAGCAGACCTGTTGACTAAGCCTCTCTCATGAGCAAAACATGATCAGCACCAAAGCTCCATGGGTGTTAGAATCATTACTATGTTATCTAGATTATTGACTCTAGTGCAAGTGGGAGACTGAAGGAAATATGCCTTAGAGGCAATAATAAAGTTATTATTTATTTCCTTAATTCATGATAAATGTTTATTATCCATGCTAGAATTGTATTAACCAGAAACTTAGTACATGTGTGAATACATAGACAAAATCTATAGTCCCTAGTATGCCTCTACTTGACTAGCTCGTTAATTAAAGATGGTTAAGTTTCCTAACCATAGACATGTGTTGTCATTTGATGAATGGGATCACATCATTAGGAGAATGATGTGATGGACATGACCCATCCATTAGCTTAGCATTATTATCGTGTTAGTTTCATTGCTACTGCTTTCTTCATGATTTATACAAGTTCATATGACTATGAGGTTATGCAACTCCAGAATACCGGAGGAACACTTTGTGTGCTACCAAACATCACAATGTAAAAGGGTGGTTATAAAGGTGCTCTACAGGTGTCTCCAAAGGTGTTTGTTGGGTTGGCATAGATCGAGATTAGGATTTGTCACTCCGTGTTTTGGAGAGGTATCTCTGGGCCCTCTCGGTAATACTCATCACTATAAGCCTTGCAAGCATTGTGACTAATGAGTTAGTTGCGGGATGGAGTATTACGGAACGAGTAAAGAGACTTATCGATAACGAGATTGAACTAGGTATTGAGATACCGACGATCGAATCTCGGGCAAGTAACATACCGATGACAAAGGGAACAACGTATGTTGTTATGCGGTTTGACCGATAAAGATCTTCGTAGAATATGTAGGAACCAATATGAGCATCCAGGTTCCGCTATTGGTTATTGACCAGAGACGTGTCTTGGTCATGTCTACATAGTTCTCGAACCCGTAGGGTCCGCACGCTTAAAGTTCGGTGATGGCCGGTATTATGAGTTCATGTGTTTTGATGTACCGAAGATAGTTCGGAGTCCCGGATGTGATCACGGACATAACGAGGAGTCTCGAAATGGTTGAGACATAAAGCTTGATATATTGGACGGCTATATTCGGACACCAGAAGTGTTCCGGGTGATTACGAAGAAAACCGGAGTGCTGGAGGGTTACCGGACCCCCCCCCCCCAAGGAGAACTAATGGGCCACATGGGCCTTAGTGGAGAGAGAGAGAGGGCAGGCTAGGGCAGGCCGCGCCTCCTCCCCCTCTGGTCCGAATTGGACTAGGGAAGGGGGGGCGGCGCCCCCATTTCCTTCTCCCTCTCCTCCTTCCTTTCCCCCTCCTAGTAGGAGTAGGAAGGGGAGTCCTACTCCTACTAGGAGGAGGACTCCTCCTCTCCTGGCGCGCCCCAAGGGCCGGCCGGCCTCCCCCTTGCTCCTTTATATACGGGGGCAGGGGGCACCCTAGGACACACAAGTTGACATTGTTTAGCCGTGTGCGGTGACCCCCTCCACAGTTACACACCTCGGTCATATCGTCGTAGTGCTTAGGCGAAGCCCTGCGCCGGTAACTTCATCATCACCGTCACCACGCCGTCGTGCTGACGCAACTCTCCCTCGACCTCAACTGGATCAAGCGTACGAGGGACGTCCCCGAGCTGAACGTGTGCTGATCGCGGAGGTGCCGTACGTTCAGTGCTAAGATCGGTGGGATCATGAAGATGTACGACTACATCAACCGCGTTGTCATAACGCTTCCGCTTTCGGTCTACAAGGGTACGTGGACACACTCTCCCCTCTCGTTGCTATGCATCACCATGATCTTGCGTGTGCGTAGGATTTTTTTGAAATTACTACATTCCCCAACAGACTTGGGTGTGCCGGCCTTGCTCGAAGAATCTATTACTCATCGCTGTTGTCAATTTCCCACCCGCGCCTATCGTGTATGTCGATCTTGAAGTGAGGTGCGCAATCCTTGCGCCTCGATTCGGAGCAAGGTGTGTGCGGGGAAAGAGAATGCGCGAAAAGAAAAAACAGAGAGATGGAGATCCTGGAAGATGTGAGGAGGTAACAGGGCTGGCGTTGTCAGGGGTGGCCATCCTGGGGCAAGGCCCACCCCAATGAATTTTTCCTACCCTCCCCCCCTCGGGCGCCTCAGCAATCCTACCTCCCCCACTAGGCATTGGTCCCACATAGGGGGTGTGCACACAGTGTGATGGGCGGGACTGACATTTGAAAACATGTGATGAGACATATTGTTGCTAAGAGATTATCTCTTTTTTTGAGTGAAGACACGTTTTTCTTATGGTTTCTCTTTTCTCCGCCTCAATATTTATTTTACATGGCACTTATAAGGTAGCAGTTTTTTGTGAGAAAACTTTTGATATATTCATCAACTGTCAAAGTAGTACAAAGAACACCAAAAGTAAAAATTATATCTAGGTTCTTAGATGACCTAAAGACGACTTCAAGAACTAAAGCGAGCCGAAGGCGTGCCGCCGTCATAGCCCCTCCATCACCGGAGGGGGGCAAAACTTGTTGTAGTAGACAGTTGGAAAGTCATCATGCTAAGGCCCCAGGGGACCATCAGAAGGATCCAACCTGTAAACACACAAACATATATGAACGAAGACCGGATCCACCGAAGACAAACCCCGACCAAACGCCGCAAGACTCTTCAGAGACAAATCTCCACCCCCTTCCTACGATGCTAGAAGCACCACCGAGACGAGGGCTAGGTGGGGAGAACCTTATTCCATCTTCAGGAAGCCCTATCAAAAGTCAATAGAACGCCTAAAACCGGAACCCTCCCGCCAGCAAAGACCGGGATCCACCGCATTTCCATGCCCTAATTAAGGCCACAGGAGATGAGGCAGGAAGGCAGCTGCGCGACGGGAGGCAGCAGAAACCCTAGCAATGGCTTCCCACGTGCGTACGAGCAAGGGGTATGGTATGTTTATAAGGTTAGTGTACATGCCCTTAATATGTTTATACATACGAGATAGGAGCAATCCATTTCCACGATAACTGGGACGTCACTGAAAGCCAACCACCACGTAAGTTGGCTTGTCCAACATGGGACTCGTATGTTCAGCTACTTTTTCTTTGAAATGGAGGAGTACCCCCGGCTTTACATCATGATGATGCATGCAGCCATCTTATTAAACAAATCCACGAAGTAGCACAAAGTCATAAAAGTATTACAGCTTGCAAGTGGAGTGAAAGAAAGAAAAATACATGCTAACAATCACAATCGGTACGACAATATGAGGGATAAGCTCCTAGACTCCTATCCTGTTATGCGACCGCCATCCGAACCGGTTGTATATAGCCCGTGCTACCATCTCCCACTGGTTGCACCCAGTAACCAAAGGCTTCCTGGAGTCCATAGGAGTTTGTAAGGACCACGTACGGATCCATGCGGTAGCTCTGAAGATAACCTGCAAGAAAGTTAGAGTTTGTTGTCTGTTAAAAACCAAATCATTTCTACAGTTCTATATAGCCCATAAAAGCGCACATATTCCAATCTGAATACGAGCCGCAGTAGTATGCTCAACCCCAGCTAACCACGTTCCAAACAGCGACTCAATGTCCACTGGAGGAGTAATGTTGAAGGCTATATGAATCGTTCTCCAAAGCAATTTGGCGAGTGGGCATTCAAGGAATAAATGTTGTATTTTTTCATCATGATCACAAAAACAACAACGTGAACTACCTACCCATCGCCTCTTAATTAAGTTGTCCTTGGTGAGAACTACTTGCTTGTGGACGAACCACATGAAAACTTTAATACGCAAAGGAACCTTAACCCTCCAAATATGCAAGGATCTTGAGATTGGGACATAATTAATTAAATCCAAATAGAAGGATTTCACCATAAAACCCCCATTTTTAGCTAATTTCCATTGCGTCGAGTCCGGCTAGTCGGAGAGGTGAACATCTATCAATCTCCGAACCAAGTGCATCTAGGGAGTCCATCACTCATCAATTAACACGTGTCCGAACTGAATATTCAAGGGAATCATTTGAAAACTTATGGCAACATAAGCCTCTTTACGTTGCACAATGTTATACAGGTTGGGATATTGTACGGCCAGGGGTGTCTCTCTTAACCACGTATCCTCCCAAAATCTTGTTGACATCCCATTGCCAACCAAGAATTTGACCCTACGAAATACTTATTGCACAAAATCTGCGCCCACATGCCTTCCGGCTCCGTCTCTAACCTGTAGAGCCATTTTCTCATAAGGCATTTATTCTTGATTTCTAAGTTCTTAATACCGAGACCCCCCTGATCTTTTGGTCTGCAAAGTATATCCCATCGCGCGAGATGGTATTTCCTCTTGGCCTCATTTGACTGCCAGAAGAAACGAGATCTGAAGAAATCAAGTCGCTTCCGTACCCCTTTCGGTATTTCAAAGAACGATAATAGGAACATCGGCATACTAGTCAGTACCGAGTTAATCAGCACTAGCCGACCTCCATAAGACATAAGATTGCCCTTCCAGCAGCTAAGCTTTTTTTCAATTCGATCTTCGATGCACTTCCACTCTTTGTTGGATAATTTACGGTGATGAATCAGTATGCCCAAATAACTAAAAGGTAAGGAACCTAATTCACACCCGAACAATTGTCTATGTGTCTTGCTCGTCTTTCGCCTTCCCAAAGCAGAACAACTCGCTCTTGCGAAAGTTAATCTTTAAATCTGGCAATTGTTCGAAGAGACATAATATGAGTTTCATATTGCGTGCCTTAGCAATGTCATGTTCCATGAATAAGATAGTGCCGTCAGCATATTGTAAGATGGATACTCCTCCATCGACCAGATGAGGGACTAACCCCTCCACCTGACCATGCTGTTTGGCCCTACCAATAAGAATGGCGAGCATATCGGCCACTATATTAAACAAGAGAGGAGACATGGAATCCCCTTGTCTCAATCCCTTGTGAGTCTGAAAATAGTGACCAATATCATTGTTAACCTTGATGCCGACACTACCCTCCTGGACTTGAGAACCCACTTGTTTCCGCCAGGCTTCACTAAATCCTTTCATGCGCATTGCCTGCTGAAGAAAAGGCCATTTAACTTTATCATGTGCCTTCTCAAAATCCACTTTGAAGATAACCCCATCTAGTTTCTTTGAATGAATTTCATGAAGCGTTTCATGCAAAACGACCGCCCCTTCAAGTATGTGGCGCCCTGGCATGCATACTGTCTGACTTGGTTGTACCACTGAATGAGCAATTTGTGTCAATCTATTGGTACCCACCTTTGTAAAAAAATTGAAACTCACATTGAGAAGACATATTGGCCTAAATTGCTCGATCCGAACTGACTCTTCTTTCTTTGGCAACAACATAATCATGCCAAAGTTAAGATGAAATAGTTCTAAATGACCTTTAAAGAAATCATGAAACATCGGCATAAGATCATCCTTAATAATATGCCAACATTTCTTATAGAATTCAGCTGGAAACCCGTCTGGTCCCGGTGCTTTATTCGGTTTCATTTGTGAGATTGCATCGAGAACCTCCTTCTCAGTAAAAGGTGCAGAAAGAATATCATTCTCCACCACCTGGAGATGAGGTATATCTCCAATAGCAGATTCATCTAGGGCCACCGTGCTTGCCTCAGGAGGCCCAAAAAGTTGTTTATAGTAATTTGAGATATAAGCTTGCAGATTCTCATGCCCCACAATTGTCCCCTCGTCCTGCTCAAGTTCTATGACTTTTTTCTTTTTATGTTTACCATTCACAATCATATGAAAGAATTGTGTGTTGTCATCCCCTTGGACAACCTTAAGAACTTTAGCACGCAAGGCCCACTTGAGCTCTTCTTCTCTAAGAGGAGCTCGTAAGCCTTGTTCAGCTTCGAATTTGGAGCTTTGCTCATTAACTGTAAGAAGGTTACTTTCAGCTTTTAAATCTAACGCTTCAATTAAGGGCATTGATCTGCGCCGGTGCGCTGGCCGAACAATTCGGCCGGTCGTACCGTGGACGTACGATATGTTCCATAGTAGTCGCACGATTGCTTCTTTCCCCAATTGCTTCACTGGTAAAAAAAAGAAGGCATGTCGTCTGTTTCATCCCCACTGCCCCGTGATCTCCCATACGCCAACCAGCTCGCCGGCCGCCCTCATCCACGACGTTGCTGTCCTCGTCGCAGCCTTCCGCCCTCGTCCCCGCCGGCCACCGTCCTCGTCCCAGCCGTCCGCCCTCATCCCCGCCAGCCACCATCCTAGTCACCAGCCCCAACCACCGCTGACCGTCCTTGTTGCTTTGCCCCGTGCAACAACCGCACCCCGCGGTTGAAGCTCTTGTTGAGACCGTTGTAGCTCCGGTTGCGACGACTGAAGCTCATCGGCATGCTCGCCGCCGCTCATCCCCGGTGTGCAGCTTGCAACAAAAAATCGAGCACCGGGGGAGATGCCCAGTGCTACAACCAACGACCAAAAAGGCTACAACTAGCGATAGGAAAAGCTTCAACCGGCTAGAAAAAAGCTTCAACCAGTATACGATGGAGCTATGGGTTACAACCGGTGGCATAAAAAGCTTCATCCGACTATAAAAAAGTTTCAACTATGGAAACGAAGCCATGGACGAAAAATGAAAAGTTGCAACCGACAGTTATAAAAGTTACAACTGCATTGAGAAAAGCTTTAAACTTCTTATCTCAGTTGCGACCCCCGCGATGACGATGACGCCGTTTTGTTGCAACCATAGTAGATTTTTGCTACCACCGACGATTGAATTTGCTACAACCGGTTCCAGCAAAAATTCGCCGCGGGGTGTAGTCTGCCATGGCTGGTTGCAGCTCCGGTGAGGTAGGCAGGGCTCCGATGCATGCGGATCCACGCGGATCTGGTCGAGCGCGGCCAGATCGGCTGATTCCCATGACGGCAGCGCCCCGGGGAGGCCTCCGGCGCAGGTGACGGGTTGACCATGGCAATAGGGAGAGAGAAGAGAGATGACCGAGAGGAAGATGAGAAAAGGCAGGAGGGAGAAGAGGCACGTGGATGGCCTACGTGTCGCTAGGCGAGTCACTGGGCGCGTTTGCGTGTGGACGTGACCGGCCGAAGCTTCGGCCGGTGCACCGTTGCCAAACAATTCCCTTCAATTAATTGAGTGAGTCGTTCTTTTTCTTGCTTGTAAATCCCACTCTCATTTCTGGCCCAACCTCGCAAAAATTGTCTCAGATGTCTGATTTTATTTTGCCATCTCTCAATACTATGTTCAGCTACTACCTGCTTCCCTTTTGTCAAATCTCTGTTTTACTGCTCACGGCAATGCCAAATTCGCCAGATGAGAGCATACATTCATCAACCACACCGCGTGCATGACCTACCAAAGAGCTCGAAAGATGGGGAAATAAACACATGGCCATCCCAGGGAATTCCAATCTATTGGCTATCCCACATAAGTAATGGACAACACATTTTACTCCCAAGTCAGCAGAGACAAGAACAAACTAGAAAAGCACAAACTTTCGACGAACACAGTATCCGATGGCAAATGTGGACTAACAATGTACGCTCATAGCTAGACGGCAAATGTATGTAGACTAATAGTGTGCGCTCATGCTAGACGCCGGCGATCAGACATGGTAACCTGTGAGGGTATATCCTCTACCAATAAACTCACCGGCACAAAGCCACGCATACAACTCAATGCCAAACAATGCGGCAACCCCGGCGTGCTCAACATTCAGGTCCTTTCTGTTTTTCAGCAACAGCTTTACACCATCAACCTCTTTCCAGAATGCCTCGTAACGGCCAGGAATGCTGCAACAAACATAACATCCATCAAACTTCTGATAAGTCACGACAACACCGTAAATCAAGTACAGCTGTTACATTGTCCAGTTTTGTGCACATTTTTGGAGTATGCTATGCAATCTAATTACATCTTCGTTTTTGTTTTAAACCAGTTGCCAGTTGCCACATAGATAAATGATTAAATAGGAATAAACATACAAATATGCAGAAACCTTGACATAACCCAGCATACCAATATGCATAAACCATCATCATAAAGAATCCAGGATCCCTAGTTTATCCAGAGTGGAATTCATGAACATTGTGTCACATTTACCATTGTTGCTTCATCAAGGAATCAAATTCTAATAGCTGTTTTATCTTGGAAGTCCTTGCTGGCTTGAACAGGTTCGAAAAGACCGAGAATGTTGCTACCTTCTAAGGCTGGTTGTAATGGGGAGTATCATATACTAGTATCATGCATATGATACTAGTGTATAATACTACCTCCCTAATGCATAGTATCATATATTAGTATCATGTAGTACTCTATTTATTGTCATGCATGACACAAAGTAGCATAGCATTTAATATGATACGGTATCATGATACTACACCATCTATTTCTTCATTTAATGCTATAACACCTCATCAAAATTGCCTAGTTGGCGTGCATGATACTAACTACTCCCTCCTTTCCGGTTTATAGGGCTTATCTCAAAATTTTAGTTTTTCCATTTTATAAGGCTCAATTTGGTTGTTCCTCATCACATGTTTAGATTCCAAGGTGCATTAAATTATTGCATGCAAGTATTAAGAGAAGATTGACCAATGCATGTACTTTATGCATGCATGCATTTTAATTAATGCATTGATAAGCACAATTTTTTGAGGAAAACAAGAGCATTAATTAGGTGCTTTTGCAAACTATAAAAAATATTCCACCACTAACCATCTACCTTGGTTGGTGAGATTTTTGAATTGGGCCCTATAAATCGGAAAGGAGGAAGTATGATACTACCATTACGACCAGCCTAACTCTAACTAACTGTTAAAAGATTAGCACCCAACCTAATTTATTTATTTTGCGAATAGCATCCAACCTAATTCGCTATCCATAATTCCATATACTCCCAATAGACAAGGCAGCGCTATTCCCAATATAAACTGACATGACCAAGCAGCGCTATTCCCAATAGACAAGGCAGCAAACCCAACTATTTTAAACAGGGGAGGATACACAAAAAATTTATTTAAACAAAGCAGATTTCATTCAGCATTAGGACACCCAACATAGTTAATGAACATCCATCTAGTAGACTAGTAGAAGCCATATGATAAATCAAAAGGAAGATAATCTGAAATTAAAGACGCCTGCTGTATTCTTAATTAAGGTGGTGTCCACAAGTAGCGTCTAGTTGAAACCTCGCAGAAGCTAGAATTTATACATTGGTAGAAAGCCTGAATCCTTAATATTGTGAGTGATAGTATAAATCAGCACTACTAGAGTTTACATTGGTTAGAAAGCCTGAATCCTCAATATTTTGAGTGATAAAAATCAGCACATAAGGGATGACGACTAGGCGGGCCGTAAAATTTGATGTATTTGCAAGAGAGAGCATCGACCATGGCTGCCTCGACATAAGGCGACAATAGGATATCACTACAAAGCCTGAAACTCCCTTTTGGGTTTTGATTCTTGAAACCTTGCGACCATTAAGCATAAAAAGAAACAAGGAACATTTTACTTTATTTCAGGGTGCTCAAACCAAACTAACTATATACAGCCCATGGCTATACGGCAACGGCAAACCATCAGCTAGTGCCCTTTGCATCCCCAATTCACCCATCCGATCAGTAAACCTCGCAAGCTACAACAAGAAAAACACACAATACACCAGACCAAACAAGCACCAATTAACCCTACAAAGGCTTATCTACTGCACGCTGCAGCCCCAAAACGTTAACTAGTTATAGCAACTGAAGCGGAAGCTGGTAGGCACATCAGCTAGCAGATCAACATCAGGAAACAATCTATGATGCAGGAGCAAAGGAGGGATGAATGGTAGGGGGCTAGGGATCGTCCGGACCTGGCGAGGCGGGTGTAGAAAAGCTGCTTGGAGAGCTCCTGGCACTTTTCGACGGTGGGCGGATCGATGACGTACTGCTTGTTCCTCTCCATGAGCGTCTTGTGGTACTCGCGCCCTTGCCTGGCCGCGGAGCTCGCCGCCTCGGCCGCCTTGGACTGCATCGCGCTCCCTTGCTTGGCCGCGAAGCTCGCCGCCTCGGACGCCTTGGACTGCAGCGCGCTCCCTTGCTTGGCCGCGAAGCTCGCCGCCTCGGACGCCTTGGACTGCAGCGTGGCCCCGTGCTTGGCCGCGATGCTCGCCGCCTCGGACGCCTTGGACTGCAGCGTGGCCCTGTGCTTGGCCGCGAAGCTTGCCGCCTCGGACTGCAGCGCGCCCCCGTGCTTGGCCGCGAGCCTCGTCGCCAACGCCGCCCTGGACTGCAGCTGCGCCATCCTCGACGCCAGCGCCGCCATGGATCTGCCGCCGGTCACAGGCGCAATGCGGAGCAGAAGATTAGAGGTAGATCAGGAAGCACAAACTTGTTGGCGACCAATTTGATGACGGTTTCGTTGGTCGGTTCACCTCCGCTTTCTTGGTGAGGGGGTTTGAAGGACGGGGACGGGGACCAAGAGATTCCAGAAGACGTAACGCACGCAGAGCCGTACGGCCCACAGCATGCGTTTTATAGGGGCGCTTTGCACAAGTTTTTTTTTTCGGGGTAGCACAAGTATATTCTGTTAAGCTTACGATTACATCCAGAGAGACTTATGGTAAATAAATACTTGCAGCACAAGATTTGGAGCCCTCGGAAGTTTGGAGCAAATTTGCATCATCATACAATCGTGTGCAAATCATGATGACGTAGACATGTCCTGTACTCGTAGCAAATTTGCATCATCATGCAAAAATGATATGGAAGTGCTCAATTGCACTTGGCTGAAATTCTTACACAACGAAGTGATCAAGGTGTATTACAATATGTAGAGCAAAAACAGTTACAGCAACACCAGGTACACGAGTCCGTGCTCGTCCACACAGCCCGGGCATACATCCTCCCAGGCACAACAACAGCAAAAGTTTTGCACGTCCGAGCACAAGGTCCTTATTTCAGTTGATGAGCAGGTAGAATCAAAAACAAATATAACAAGCCAGAACAGTAACAAGCAGCGCTTCACTTGGTCCACCAGTGAAGGAAATCCTTGCGCCTGTTGATCTTCTTCTGGAGCTGGAGAACACCGTACAGTAGGGCCTCAGCAGTTGGGGGGCATCCAGGGACGTAGATGTCCACAGGAACAATGCGGTCGCATCCACGCACAACAGAGTAGGAGTAGTGGTAATACCCACCACCATTGGCACAGCTGCCCATCGATATGACCCATCGAGGCTCGGGCATCTGGTCATAAACCCTGCAAAGGAAGTTGCAATAACAGGAGCATTAGAAAAAAAATGAGATTGTGACCTTAAAGCAAACCATCCTGAATATTGATTGCTACAGTCAGAAGACGTTCACCAATTCTTCTCAAGTACAGAAACGTCTCCAAAAGGAGAAGCATGGGCCATACTAAGAAGCTAAGTACTCCCTTCGTTCCATAATTCTTGTCGTGGTTTTACTTCAAATTATGGAACGGAGGACAGATAATTCTAGCTTTGTTCCTAGGGGATGAAGCCAACAGCGCACTTATTTCCATGTAAACCGAGACATTCACATATCAGAGTCATATACTTCCTCTGATTAATAATGTAAGCATTGTTTTTAAGGCGTCCCGCCTTGGACGCTTAGGCGATAAGGAGCCCCCCCCCCTCCAGCACCTTACAAATATGCCCGCCTTAGGCGCTTAGGC
>NC_041385.1:541322719-541357158 GCF_002162155.2 Triticum dicoccoides | reverse complement strand
TTAGGTCGCCTTACCGCCTTAAAAACAATGAATGTAAGCAGTTTTTGATCATCACTATGTAACAAATTACCAATATGAATAATATCAAATTGATATTACTATAATCAATATATACAATTGCTTTTGTTTGACAGACAGGTCTGGCACAGTGGTGAAGTACTCCCCACTCGTGCAAAGACGTCCTGGGTTCAACACAGCCTCTCTGCATTTCACTGTGCAGGAGAAAGAGTTGCCTCGTATAACCCTTCCCCGGACCTCACCTAGGGCAGGAGCTTCTAGCACTTGGTAAAATTGTTTTGTTTGAAACAGCATGTTTTTCTGAGAAGTAAGTTAGTACTTACTTTGACAACTGTGTCAATGTGCTAAACTACTTGCAATGTGAATCAGAGGGAGTAATTCTTAAGGTGCCACAAAAGCACATCAATCGGTTACCAAAATGATCAGATTTAAATTCTTTTTATGTCCCACTCTCTTGGCTAAACAAGTTCATGCATATATAAAGTAGTCCGTGCATGTTTTCTTCCTTTTTGATACTATTTGTGTTGAAATACAGAAATATTTGGATATTAACAGCACCACATTATCACAGGAAATAGGATATTGAAACTTAGCAAGCCTAAATAACCTATGTTCACACTCTATCTAACAAGTCAGCAAATGCTTCTTCACTTGTGAGATTGAGTAATCAATAGTCTAAGAGCCTAAGAACTAGTCATGGGATTGGCCCAACCTAAACATAAAAACAACTTATGTTGTGAAATCTCTTCAGCCATGCAGGGAAGATACTTAAATTAAATTATGGCGTTCGTCGCAGGCTTCTGCTTTTAGCGATATGCAGACAACATGCTTGCAATCATGATGCATTGATAGTATTTAGCACTAGGGATGCTGAAATGTATAAGCATTTCTGTGTTCATCCTGTGAAGTGGTCCATTTACACAAACCAAACATTCCAACGATCAGAGTTGGTGTTGTTTCTGACAGGTCTCCAAATCAAATACACAGATAGTGAAAAAGGACTTAGGGCGAGCTGTTGTTCATTTTGTGACAAGTTTCCAAATCAAAATTTAAAATGAGGAACGTGAACTCCGTACACTATTAGAGCGTAGAAATCACATTAGTGGTCTGTGCCTGCGGGAAGATCCCCACAAAGGTTTGAGCAAGAATTCCTTTCAGATTCAATTGGCTTATACTTAAATTATGGTGTTTATCACAGGCTCTAGTTTTAGCAATATGCAGTAGGCAGGCTTGTAGTCATGATGTATTGATAGTATTTAGCAATATGGATGCTGGAATGTAAGCATTTATGTGTTTCATCCCCTGAAGTGGTCCATTTATGCAAACCACGCATTCTAACGATCAGAGTTGGTGTTGTTTCTAGCAGGTCTTCAAATCAAATACACAGATGGGGAAAATGGAGTTAGTACGAGCGGTGTTCATTTGTGGCAGGTTTCGAAATCAAATTCGAAAATGGGGAACAAGAACTTTGTACACTATTGGAGCGTGGATAACATTCACATTCGTGGTCTGTGCCAATGAGAAGATCCTCACAAACAGCGAATTCAATAAATATTTGAGCGAGAACTTCTATCCGATTCAATTGATTTATAGTTAAATCCCTTCCGAGATCTAAGCGGGCGCGCCCAAATCGGGCGCACGCATGCGAAATCTGAGCGGCAACGGAGGAGGGAGTTTGGTACCGACTTGCGGAGGGCGGGCGCCATCTTGTTGGTGAGCGTGCCGGCGACTATCATGCAGTCGGACTGGCGTGGGGACGGGCGGAAGATGACGCCGAATCGGTCGAAGTCGTAGCGGGCCGCGCCGGCGTGCATCATCTCGACGGCGCAGCAGGCGAGCCCGAAGGTCATTGGCCAGATCGAGCCCCGGCGCGCCCAGTTCATGAGGTCGTCCACCTTGGAGACCACGAACTCGGCCGCCTTGGACCCCGCCGCCGGCGGAGGCACGCCCGCGTAGGGCGCCGGTGGGGTCGGCGAGGCGCCCGCCGCGGCGGCGGCGGAGTACGTCCGCGGCGACGCGGAGAGGAGGGCCAGCCGGGCCGTGCGCGGGAGCAGCGCCATGGTCGTTGCCTAGGGTTTCCTACCTTGCCTCGTGGAGGGGGAGGTGGAAGCGTGGGCGATTGGGCGTTGGCTTCTCCGAGCTCTCTGTCTCTCTCTCGGCAGTCGGACGCGGCTCGTGGTGCGCAGTGTGGGGTGCGGGGTCGGGGTCCGTGCCAGGCGCACGCCTGGAGTGTAGACTGCCCAAGCCCAGCTACGTTAGACTGTGGGCCCTCCTCCTGCTGTTACAACAACCAGGCCCAGCACTAGGTTCTGAGCGGACACACGAATGGGCTCAAAGTTTTTTTCCAGGAAAATGGGCTGAAAGTTAGGCCAACCCCACCGCGCGACCCTATCCTGTCCGTCCCCGTCCGTTTGGGATAAAAGGGACAAACGAGACGCCCAGCGCGCGGGCGCAAACGGACTTTTGTCCGCTTTGTGTCCGCTTTCAACCCATCCGCGGCCCAAGTTTGCGCGCTTTTGGGGTGAAACGGACACCACGCGGACGCGCGGGTCGTCTGCGTGTGTCCTCACCTGGCCCGCCCGTCGGTGGCACAGGACGGGCCTTTTTCTATCCGCCCCCCTTCCTCCCTCCGGCCTCATCCACTCCACTCTTCCCCTCTCTTCCCCTCGCCGCCGCCGGCCGCCCGCTGCCATTGCAGCCGTGCAACTCGGATGCGCGCTTGCCCATCCCCTTCCTCTCGTCGCCGCCGAGCTACCCAAGCACGGCCACCTTGTTTGCGCACCCGCCGGCCGGGTTTGGGGCGGATCCGGTCGGTCTTGAGCTCGCCCGGCTGTGGGAGGCCGGGTCGCGCCATGGACTGGCCGGGAACCTCGCCGGAAGGCCCTGGCAGGGCCGCAAGGCCACATGCAGGCAGTGGCTCGTCCTCTAGCCGCTCGGATCTGCACCGTCGGTGGCCCGCCGGCAGATACGCGAATGGCGGCCGGCCGGGCTCGGTGCTTGCCCAAAAGCTCGTCGGCGCACCGTTGCCCCTCATCAAGTGCGACCACTGCCCAAGGGTGGTCGTGCGTCGCGTGTCTACAACGCCGGAGCATCCCGGATGGGTGTTCATCAAGTGCTTAAACGATGGGGTATGTGCTCTTTTAGCTTCGGTTTATGCTTTCGATTAGACTAGTGGTGCTAACTTTAAGTTTTATTGTGTAGAACGGATGCAAGTTTTGGTATTGGGAAGAAGAGTACATCGATATGTTGATAGAGCGAAATGTATTGCATGTTCGTGCACTTTTAGCTAGCCTAGAGGTTTTAGATGAGACAAGTGCACTTGTTGCTAGATTAGAGACTAGGCATGATACTACGTGCGAAGAAGCAACAAAGCATGATACTACGTGTGAGGAAGCAACGTCGACTTTTGGTTTGAAGAAGAAAGGAGGGTGCAACGTCGTGCCTCCTCCACAGATCAACAATGAGTGCATCAAGAAGACGCTAACCCAACTCAAGGGAGTAGTTATGGAAGTTGGGTATCTTCTCAAATGTATTTTTGTGGTTCTTGTTTTCTTTGGCCTTACTTTACTAGTCAAAATGTAATGATGTATTATCATGTATCAAAAATGAATGATAAAAAAAAGTTAAGGACTTGCAAAGAAATATACGCGGACAGGATGGGGCAAATGGATGCGGCCGTGCGTTGGGCGCACGGCCACCGCATCCTAGAACAGACCCGGACACGACCCCAAATCCCTATCCAAACGGACAGAATCCGGACAAAACGGACGTCCGTTTGAAGTCGCGCGGTGGAGTTGGCCTTAGAATTCGAGCTTTGGGGAAAACAAATCATTCGAGCATGGCCTGAGCCCTGAGCTGCCTCGTCGTGGACTGGTGGTCACCGGCGGCGATCCCCGTCGCCGTCGGTCAGAATCAACATGTTTCTTACGTGACCAGCTTTGTATTCCCTGGCTCCTGTGGATTCAGGTCGGCAGCTTTCCCGTGCATCGATGAGGGCATATCCCAGGAATATGTGCCTAAATTTTGGTGAGACGGGACCTTGTAGCGAACTTTCAGTGGAATATCCCTTTCAGTTTCACGGGCGCACGATTCGCCGAGATATGTTGGCGGCCGCGCAATAATGGCATGGCCTCCCTGGAACAAGATTTAGCACTAGCAGCAGGTTGTAGGAAAATCATACACACGTTGGGCCGAAAAGGCTCACTATCTTACACTGTCTTTTAGCTGATGATTTTCCCACAAAATAGGAGAAAAAAACTTTATAAATGATGGTTGATGGCAAATGCACACGACCACAAACGCACAAAATCACATGTATATGGTTGGACGTAGTACTCTTCATAACTGACTATGACAGCGACCGAATCAATAGTAAACAAAGACGTGGCAAGTACGAGGATATATGTCTTCAGTTGTGCACGGAGGTTCATCGATTTGTGACCACGAAATGATTGTCATTTTCGTATACTACAAATTCACGGAAATAATAACCAGCGAACGTTAGCTGGGGATGCCAAGCGAGCGTTTTTTTTGGCAGCTTTACTTAGTAGGAAATGGCAAATCCTGCTCATTTTTTACGCAATTTTTTCTTCTTTTCAGAAAATGGCATGCATCTCTGAAGAATTTTTTTTAACCTCATACAACTGAAGTTGACATCTAAAACGTTTGGAAATATCAACCACTCCCAACAAACATTCATCAGATATTGCGGTCCCAAATTTATGAGTCAAACTGTAAGGGATGGGATCAAACACGCAAATTTGTTCGTCGATGACAAGCCAACTTTATAAAGACTAGCGAGATTGCTGCTTAGATGTGTTGGCTGGAACCACGTGACATGTGGTAAGTAATCCAAACTATTCAGAAAGATGTGTTGGCCGGAACAAACTCATGATTTCGCTCCAGGTTGTTGCCCCTTCCAAGTTTCTTCTAAATTTGCATACAAGTGGGAACTTTTACTCTGTTTTATGAAATAAGAAAATTATTCCAAGTAGTAGAAGGTAGCAGGGCATCATGCTTGAGACAATATCGATCGGCTGAAACTGACTTTCGTCGGATCAACTCATGTATTTTTTTTCGTCAATCAATAGATAAATGGGATACAACGAGCTTCACCATTGCCAGGCGGCCCAAGGACGACACGCACAAATTAGTCAATACTACTATCGAGTTGGCCATTGGCGATCGAACTGCTCATCCTTAATTAGCTTCCACCGACGCGCTACCCAAACTCGTACACTACACACCAGCATATCAGGCAAGCAAATTATTAGAAAATAAGGTATCGATCCCCAAATTAATGGTAATGCGGCAGGGACGGATGGATCAGTTCTTGACGCCGAGGGGCATGGGCATGCCGTCCTGGACGGCCACCGGCATCGACTCGAGCTTGCAGTCGAGCGGCAGCAGCGTGCTCTCCTCGACGAGCACCCGGCTGATGAGCCGCAGCAGCGTCTCCTCCATGTCCTTGCCGTCGCTCCACGGGTGCACCTCGGCCTGGAGCAGGCCCGGGTTCTCGCAGATGAGGTCCCACACGGGGAACCCCTTGCGCGGCATCATGAAGTCCTCCCTGGCGAGCCGCAGCGACGGGCAGTAGTCGCCGCGGCCGTCGCCGAGGTAGATGAAGCGCTTCCTGGCGCCGTCCGCCGCGGCGGCGGAGGCGCGGATGCTGTCGAGCACCTGGCCCTTCCACATGTTGGGCGGGCAGGTGCCGATGCCGCAGCCGTGCGGGCCGGCGTGGAAGTCGTGGTGCGGCGCGATGCGGAGGCGGCCGTCGGCGTCGACGCGGCTGGGGTTGGTGTTGATCTCGGAGAAGCAGCCCCGGAGGCCGTGGTAGTCGAGGATGATGTCGATGAAGAAGCGGTTGGCGTCGCTGAGGACCCTGAGGTCGCAGCCGAGGCTGTAGGCGGCCCGGATGGCGGAGACGACGCGCGGGTTGATGGGCGCGGCCCGGAGCACGTCGGCGACGTCGCGGAGGGTCCTGCCCTGCGCGTGCAGCTCCCCCATGACGGTGTCGATGAGGGTGTTCCACGGCATGGTGGGCAGCAGGCGGTCGAAGAGGTCGGTGGCGCCGAGGCCGTCGACGACCCAGTTGTCGCTGTCGACGTCGATGATGGTCTTGTCGAAGTCGAACACCACCACGACGCCGGCCATCTCGACGTACGGTCCTTCTTCCTGGACTTGGATTTTTCGGACTTGGAGTGGTGTGCGTGCGTGCGCGTTGAGGCTTTTGACGGGGAAGGGTGTGGAGGCGGGTGCGGGGCTATATACTGGTCCGGGACGGGGAGCCGGGAAGATGCCGAGGGAATATTACGAGATGCCTACGAATAGGGGCAGGCATCGGATCGGACTTGCTCCGGCGCGTTGCTGATCGATCCATGTTAATTAGCTGCCCTTTCCGGAAGGTACGCGGCGAATCAGGTTTGGTTTTGGGGAACCACTAGGGATCAGACTACTGATCCCTTGCTTCCCATCAGACCACTCGATGACCGTCGGATTAACATCATGCTATTCGTCCGATCTGATACTATTGTTAGACGCTGAGTTATTTCCTTCCTATAGTAATTAAGTGCTTCCATAATAACCTCCCGCTGACCTCTCCACCATTCCTTATCTATGCTTCTAATAACTAACTGCTTTTAGAAATTACGTCAATTGTTTTGGTAAGCTGTGATTGCTTTCAATAAACAAATACAAAAAATTATGCTTCCCACTAATTGCGGATTTGCTTCCAATAAACAGATAAAGAAACTTTATTGTTTCTGGAGATGTTCTCTTTTTGCAGCGCAGACATGGCATGGAAAATTGAATTTTTATAGTGGAAACCCATGCCATGGGAACATATATTATACAAAAAACTGTTTACAAAATGGGCTGCTCTACGCGATCAGCCGGGTCGCGAGCCATAGATCTGGCGCCAGCGAGCGGTTGAGCGTCTCCCTTCAATATTGCAACAGAGGTCATGTTGCAGAAACATTTGCAACAGAGATCATGTTGTAGAACTTTTTTGTGACACAAATTATGTTGCAGAAACATTTTCAATATTGATCATGTTGTAGAATCTTTTTTGCAATCGAGAGCATGTCACATAATTTTTTTTGCAACATAGACGGTGTTGCAGAAACAATGCCGCCAACATAATTTTTTTGCAACATAGACGGTGTTGCAGAAACAACGCCGCCATCGTTTGCAGGACCTAACATCTCGCACAGGTTACTAAAAGGCCGATGTGCGCAGCCGTCGACCACTCTTGTCAAAGAAATCAAGAGCGCAGCGGCCGCTTCTCCGTAGCGCTGTCGGTAGCAAAAAGTAACGGGCAGGGTGGCGAGGCTACAGAGTTGCAGCGCCATGGCTGGGAGCTTGAGAGAGAGGCTGTGAAGAATTGTGGATGGATAACAAAGTGATGGGTGTTGACTCACGAATGGATAGGGATGCGGTGGTTGAAGCTAGATATTTGTAGAAAAGGGTGGGACAAGGAGAGCACAGGACCGTGATCCAAATACAATCCGACGGCAGTGCACCGGGCCGACGTATCGGTTGGATCAGCCGGTTGAACAGAAGTTTTTCCCTTACAAAATAAAGATACTTCAAAAATTTGTTCCAACTGTAAATATTCTCGGATCAAACTAGGACGTCTAAACTGAAATTTTGGGTTGTAGACAACATGTAATCTGAACGTTGGAAGCATCATGCAGTAACGGTGGAAACATACCTGATTACTGTGTAAGAGAAGCTTGATTTATTTGGAAGCATAGTGTGCTATTGTTAGAAGCATGATTAGTGTCTAACTGAAACTTTGTTCAACTATGTAGGAAGCATAAATGTTCTGTGAAACCTATAATGCTTTCTCATTGTGTAACAAGAGATTCTATTTCATGAGAAGGAAGCGAAATAGAGATATGTTGGATACAAATTTAAGAAGCTGGTGCAGCATACATGTGCCACGTGACAATTGCATGTGCTTCAAAAAAATGAGCATGTGCTTCCAAATAAGTTGAAAGTTGTTTCAAATGTCGCATGTACATATTTTCAACGACGAACTTTCTGATTGATGAATTTTTCCATCAACATTGCTTGTAAATGAGATCATAATTTTCTTCCAAAGAAAACAAAATTATCATACATTGGACATTGCTTCCATACAAGATACAACAAGATATTAATTAACATACAACAAGACATGAACATCGAAGCACAACGGGATGAAGCCCCCTACTGGAACATGAGCACCATCCAAAGAGAGATGTCTTTGAGGAATAACGTCCACAAGATCTCAGCAGCAACAATGAGATCAGACCAACATTGCCTGAGTGTGGTGGTCAGATAGGGCCACGGGGAAGACTTGACATGCCTAAGTTGTCCCCGTGCACGAGCGAGGCTGGGGTAGGAAGCAAAGGTGATACATGAAGAAGCAGGGAATCCCATGTTAGGAAGCATGCATGCTTCGTCTGTGCTTTGTCGATGTCGAACCCGTCCATGGACGCTCCACTCCAGCTGCCATCTTATCCCTAGCTTTGACGACCTCTTTTTCTCCCCAAAAGATGTGTGTCGACGCCTGGGAGCGGCAAGGAGCAGCGCGGTCGGCATCGTCGAGTTGCCGACTTTATTGACCTGCAACAGTTGAGCATTGTGTTACCAGTGTGCTCTCCCGGCCTTTGTAGATCATATCTGGCGTCATGGTGGAGAATAAGACTACACCGCAGAGAAGATCGACACAGGTGTTTGGGTTCATGTCCCCGCTCATGTAGGGAAGGTCGCTGCCATGAGTGGGGAAGAGCACCACAAGGAAAGGCAGAGCAACAGGTGGAGGAAGGCGTGATTGTCGTGGAGGAGGATGGCGGAGAATGAAGTCAGCCTATTTGTTGGTTGTGGGAAGACGGACGCTGGTTCAAATCATTAATGAAAAAAACTTAATTTGAGGATGGCAGTTATGAGCAATTTAAGGAGATTAGATGCCAGCAAACGAGCC
Source organism: Triticum dicoccoides (assembly GCF_002162155.2). Taxonomy (NCBI): domain Eukaryota; kingdom Viridiplantae; phylum Streptophyta; class Magnoliopsida; order Poales; family Poaceae; genus Triticum; species Triticum dicoccoides. The sequence goes on along the minus strand of NC_041385.1, from coordinate 541,348,172 downwards.
ATCGGATGTGGTACAAGATGGACGGTGCAGAAGACGTCTGAGCGAATAAGAAGTATCAGACTACTGATCTAAAGTGTTTCCCTTGGTTTTGGGTTCGGGGACTCGGTTTCATTGCAGTTTATGCCGTGGCATATGCGCGTTCGCGTCTTTGCCTCCCGCGGCAAGAATACGCGAGGTGGCTTCTCGTGGTGTGGCCGTGAACGTGAAGGATCCGGAGGAGCTCCTGCATGTGGCCAGGGGAATATCCTCTCTCATGCCGTCGTGGCGCCGCTTTCGCGCGCCCGTCTTCTGGCTCGTGGCTGCTGGGTTTGCGCGTCCGGAGAAGTGACAAAATACCCAAGGACGACAATAATTGCCACATGTGTGGGTGTTAGAGCATCTTCAGCCGTTCGGCCCCACTGGGCGCCGAAAAAGAGCGGCCTGGGGGTGCGTCAGCGATAAACTCGGCGCTGGGGGCGATTCGGCACCCATCAGCCGCCCACAGGTCGCCCCCAGGCGTCGAATTCTGTTGGAAATATGAGCAATTTACCGAGTGATTTTATTAACAAAAATACTAGATAAAGCATGACTAGTGTAGCAGTGATAAAACAAGCCATGCGATTTGACAAAGAGAAGGTAAACAACATCTTCATATATGAACCGTAACTAAACATATCTTGAGCAGACAGTATAGCAAGTTGCATATATGAAATAGAGTCTAACATATCTAGGGCAAATACTAGAACAAGGAACTGTAGCAGAACCTCTAATAGAAAGGGGACGAACACGTACGGGGCAGCAGCAGCAGAAGCACTGGACTTGGGGTCGGTGTCCTCGCCAGCCATGTCGTCGAGGAGGTCGTGGACGTCGGGGAAGAAGTCGTCGTCGGGGAAGTAGTCGTCGGAGTCCGGGGCGTCTGTGACGAAGAAGTCAGTAGTTGCGCGAAGCGCTCCCCAAAAACCTTATCACCCTTCTCCCGTACAGGACTCAAAAGGTGCGGTTTCAGAGGCCTATTGTCCCGACTCACGGTGCACGCCGCAAGCCGGGATGAGGAAGACAGCAGCAGCATAGAGATTGGAACCGGTGGCGAGAGGAAGGAGAAGTTCTGGTGCGTCTATCCGGGAGGAGCGACCTCCCTTTTATAGGCGCAAGAGAGGGAGGCGAGAGGCTGCGCCGGGAGCTGAAGGGAACGCGGGAGACGAAACGAACAGGCAGCAGCCGAAGAGGCGCGTCGTTCGAATTCAGTGTCCAGAGACAGAAAAATGTTTCAGCTTCCGAGTGACCTTTCGTATACCCGTAGTGCGTGGCAACAATTTAGACATCGGCTCGGCTCATTCCCGCAACCCGCGGCGCGGCGCGGCGCGGCGTGGCGAGGCGGGTGGCGGAGGAGGAGCGCGTGTGGATGTCCCTCTTGTTTTCATGCTCATACAAGCGAGGAAAGAACCTCCCTTATAAGGAGGTCCAACTCCCACTCAACTAGCAATGTGGGACTAAACTTTAGTAGTATCCATTGCCTTGCATAAATGGGCTAAGTGGGCCTCTAGGATTTATTTAGGAATTTCTGAAATAGTTATTGGGCTGTCCCAAAATAGACTAAATTCCAGCAATCCCCCACCAGATCCCAGAGGCACACAAAATTTGCCTATGGTTCCAAAACAATGTTTTATATACTGGTACTACAGTGGAGACTGTTAAGTTGAACTTCCACCTAGAACCCTATGCTACACTAGTAAGCAACTTGGATAGTGGACTGGGCCTTGAACTATAAGTTTTCTGCGAATCTAGCTTCACATAAAGCCTTGACCGATACGTGGCTACCGTGGGTCTTCCCCGTGGGTGGAGCTTATGCGTCATACTCTGAGACCTTTCATGAGTTTACTAGAGTGAACCCTACTCTCATAGATTGCGACGTTTAACAATCAGACTCATATAGGTGCGTTCTTCAAAAGATGTTCTGCAGGACAACATCTCTGCTTCAAAGAGCCACTTAGAACACATTAAGATATACATCAACCTGCCATGCAGATTAGGAGAGTATTGCATCTTCATGGAGTTGTATTTTTAACAGTAAGGATACTCTCCTCCCAGTTGACCAACAGCTTGTCTTCCACATCTAATTCACGGGATCTCCGAGCACAAAGAATAGGTTACCACTGTGAACAACTCATATTGTGGGTCTCATACCCATCTCCCTCGATGCATTATCTATCACATTACGTGATAGACCCTTAGTAAAAGGATCTGCCCGATTTTTAGACGTTTGGATATAATCCAATGCAATAACTCCGGAGTTTTTCATTTTTCTGACAGACTTTAACCTTCTCTGAACATGTCTTGATGACTTCATGTTATCCTTTGAGCTGCTCACTGTTGGGGAACGTAGCAAAAATTCAAAATTTTCCTACGTGTCACCAAGATCTGTCTATGGAGAAACTAGCAACGAGGGGAAGGAGAGTGCATCTACATACCCTTGTAGATCGCTAAGCGGAAGCGTTCAAGAGAACGGGGTTGAAGAAGTCATACTCGTCGTGATCCAAATCACCGGAGATCCTAGTGCCGAACGGACGGGACCTCCGTGTTCAACACATGTACAGCCCGATGACGTCTCCCATGCCTTGATCCAGCAAGGAGAGAGGGAGAGGTTGGGGAAGACTCCATCCAGCAGCAGCATAACGGCGTGGTGGTGATGGAGGAGCGTGGCAATCCTGCAGGGCTCCGCCAAGCACCACGGGAGAGGAGGAGGGAGAGAGGTAGGGCTGCGCCAGGGAGAGGTGAAACTCATGTGTTGGCAGCCCCCAAGACCTCAACTATATATAGGGGAGAGGGAGGGGGTGCGCCCCCTCTAGGGTTTCCACCTCAAGGGGTGCGGCAGCCCCAAACCCATCTAGGGTGGCGGCCAAGGGGGGGAGAGGGGAAACTTGCCCCCCAAGTTAGGTGGGTGCGCCCCCTCCCCAAACCCTAGGCGCCTTGGGCCCTTGTGGGGGGGCGCACCAGCCCACCCGTGGCTGGTCCCCTCCCACACTTGGCCCATGCAGCCCTCAGGGTCCGGTGGCCCCACTTGGTGGACCCCCGGGACCCTCCCGGTGGTCCCGGTACGTTACCGATAACACCCGAAACTTTTCCGGTGACCAAAACAGGACTTCCCATATATAAATCTTTACCTCCGGACCATTCGAGAACTCCTCGTGACGTCCGGGATCTCATCCGGGACTCCGAACAACATTCGGTAACCACGTATATCTATTCCCTATAACCCTAGTGTCATCGAACCTTAAGTGTGTAGACCCTACGGGTTCGGGAACCATGCAGACATGACCGAGACGTTCTCCGATCAATAACCAACAACATGATCTGGATACCCATGTTGGCTCCCACATGTTCCACGATGATCTCATCGGATGAACCACGATGTTGAGGATTCGATCAATCCCGTATACAATTCCCTTTGTCTAGCGATATAGTACTTGCCCGAGATTCGATCGTTGGTATCCCGATACCTTGTTCAATCTCGTTACCGGCAAGTCTCTTTACTCGTTCCGTAACACATCATCCCGTGATCAACCGCTTGGTCACATTGTGCACATTATGATGATGTCCTACCGAGTGGGCCTAGAGATACCTCTCCGTTACACGGAGTGACAAATCCCAGTCTCGATTCGTACCAACCCAACAGACACTTTCGGAGATATCCGTAGTGCACCTTTATAGCCACCCAGTTACGTTGTGACGTTTGGTACACCCAAAGCATTCCTACGGTATCCGGGAGTTGGACAATCTCATGGTCTAAGGAAATGATACTTGACATTATAAAAGCTTTAGCATACGAACTACACGATCTTTGTGCTAGGCTTAGGATTGGGTCTTGTCCATCACATCATTCTCCTAATGATGTGATCCCGTTATCAACGACATCCAATGTCCATGGTCAGGAAACCGTAACCATCTATTGATCAACTAGCTAGTCAACTAGAGGCTTACTAGGGACATGGTGTTGTCTATGTATCCACACATGTATCTGAGTTTCCTATCAATACAATTATAGCATGGATAATAAACAATTGTCATGAATAAGGAAATATAATAATAACTAATTTATTATTGCCTCTAGGGCATATTTCCAACAGTCTCCCACTTGCACTAGAGTCAATAATCTAGTTCACATCGCCATGTGATCAACACTCATAGGTCACATCGCCATGTGACCAACATCCAAAGAGTTTACTAGTGTCACTAAACTAGTTCACATCATCATGTGATTAAGACTCAATGAGTTCTGGGGTTTGATCATGTTTTGCTTGTGAGAGAGGTTTTAGTCAACGGGTTTGCAACATTCAGATCCGTATGTACTTCGCAAATCTCTAGGTCATATTGTTAATGCTGCTTCCACGCTCCATTTGGAGCTATTCCAAATGGTTGCTCCACTATACGTATCCCGTTTGCTACTCAGAGTCATTCGGATAGGTGTTAAAGCTTGCATCGATGTAACCCTTCACGCCGAACTCTTTATCACCTCCATAATCGAGAAACATTTCCTGATTCCTCTAAGGATAATTTTGACCGCTGTACAATGATCCGTTCCTGGATCATTCTTGTACCCCTTGACTGACTCATGGCAAGGCACACTTCCGGTGCGGTACACATCATAGCATACTACAGAGCCTATGTCTGAAGAATAGGGGACGACCTTCGTCCTTTCTCTCTCTTCTGCCGTGGTCGAGCTTTAACTCTTAACTTCATACCTTACTATTCAGGCAAGAACTCCTTCTTTGACTGATCCATCTTGAACACCTTCAAGATCATGTCAAGGTATGTGCTCATTTGGAAGTACCATTGAGCGTTTTTGATCTATCCTCATAGATCTTGATGCTCAATGTTCAAGTAGCTTAATCCAGGTTTTCTATTGAAAAACACCTTTCAAATAACCCTATATGCTTTCCAGAAATTCTACATCATTTCTGATCAACAATATGTCAACAACACATACTCATCAGAAAATCTATAGTGCTCCCACTCACTTCTTTGGAAATACAAGTTTCTCATAAACTTTGTATAAACCCAAAATCTTTGATCATCTCATCAAAGCGTACATTCCAACTCTGAGATGCTTGCTCCAGTCCTTGGAAGGATTGCTGGAGTTTTGCATACTTGTTAGCGTCTTTCAGGATTGTCAAAACCTTCTGATTGTATCACATACAACCTTTCCTCAAGTATTACATCGAGGAAACAATGTTTTGACATCCTATCTGCAAGATTTCATAAATAATGCAGTAACTGCTAATCTAATTCCAACAGACTCTTAGCATCGCTACGAATGAGAAAGTCTCATCGCAGTCAACTCCTTGAACTTGTAGGAAAACATCTTAACGACAAGTCGAGCTTTCTCAATGGTGATACTTACCATCATTGTCTGTCTTCCTTTTAAAATCCATCTGTACCCAACAGCCTTACGACCATCAAGTATTTCTTCCAAAGTCATGGATCCTCTCTCGGATTTTATGGCCTCGAGCCATTCGTCGGAATCCGGGCTGACCATCGCTTCTCCATAGCTCGCGGGTTCAATGTTGTCTAGCAACATGACCTCTAAGACAGGATTACGTACCACTCTGAAGCAGTACGCATCCTTGTCGACCCACGAGGTTTGGTAGTGACTTGATCCGAAGTTTCATGATCTCTATCACAAGATTCTACTTCAATTGGTGTAGGTGCCATAGGAACAACTTCCTGTGCCCTGCTACACACTAGTTGAAGTGATGGTTCAACAACCTCATCAAGTCTCCACCATCCTCCCACTCAATTCTTTCAAGAGAAACTTTTCCTCGAGAAAGGACCCGTTTCTAGAAACAATCCTTTTGCTTCCGGATCTGAAATAGGAGGTATACCCAACTGTTTTTGAGTGTCCTATGAAGATGCATTTTATCCGCTTTGGGTTCGAGCTTATCAACCTGAAACTTTTTCACATAAGCGTCGCAGCCCCAAACTTTCAAGAAACGATAGCTTAGGTTTCTCTAAACCACAGTTCATACGCTGTCATCTCAACGGAATTACGTGGTGCCCTATTAAAGTGAGTGCGGTTGTCTCTAATGCCTAACCCATGAACGATAGTGGTAATTCGATAAGATACATCATGGTACGCACCATATCCAATAGGGTGCAACTATGATGTTCGGACACATCATCACACTATGGTGTTCCAGGCGGTATTAATTGTGAACAATTTCCACAATGTCTTAATTGCGTGCCAAAGCTCGTAACTCAGATACTCATCTCTATGATCATATCATAGACATTTTATCCTCTTGTCACGATGATCTTCAACTTCACTCTAAAATTACTTGAATCTTTCAATAATTCAGACTTGTGTTTCATCAAGTAAATATACTCAACATCTACTCAAATCATCTGTGAAGTAAGAACATAATGATATCCACTGCATGCCTCAGCACTTATTGGACTGCACACATCAAAATGTGTTACTTCCAACAAGTTTCTATCTTGTTTCATCTTATTGAAAGACGAGACTTTTCAGTCATCTTGCCCATGTGGTATGATCTGCATGTCTCAAGTGATTTAGAATCAAGTGAGTCCAAACGATCCATCTGCATGGAGTTTCTTCATGCATATACACCAATAGACATGGTTCGCATGTCTCAAACTTTTTTAAAAAATGAGTGAGTCCAAAGATCCATCCGCATGGAGCTTCTTCATGCGTTTTATACCAATATGACTTACATGGCAGTGCCACAAGTAAGTGGTACTATCATTACTATCTTATATCTTTTGGCATGAAAATGTGTATCATGATGATCGAGATTCAATAAACCGTGCAAGACCATTGAAGGTATTATTCAAATAAACAGAGTAACCATTATTCTCCTTAAATGAATAAACGTATTGCGATAGACATAATCCAATCATGTCTATGCTCAACGCAAACACCAAATAACAATTATTTAGGTTTAACACCAATCTCGATGGTAGAGGGAGCGTGCGATGCTTGATCACATCAACCTTGGAAACACTTCCAACACATATCGTCAGCTCACCTTTAGCTAGTCTCCGTTTATTCCGTAGCTTTTATTTCGAGTTACTAACACTTGGCAACCGAACCGGTATCTAATATCCTGGTGCTACTAGGAGTACTAGTAAAGTACACATTAACATAATGTATATCCAATATACTTCTATCGACCTTGCCATCCTTCTCATCTACCAAGTATCTAGGGTGGTTCTGCTTCAGTGTCCGTTCCTCTCATTACAGAAGCACTTAGTCTCAGTTTTGGGTTCAACCTTGGGTTTCTTCACTAGAGCAGCAACTGATTTGCCGTTTCATGAAGTACCCCTTCTTGCCCTTGCCGTTCTTGAAACTAGTGGTTTCACTAACCATCAACAATTGATGCTCCTTCTTGATTTCTACATTCGCGGTGTCGAACATTGCGAATAGCTCAAGGATCATCATATCTATCCCTGTTATGTTATAGTTCATCACAAAGCTCTAGTAGCTTGGTGGCAATGTCTTTGGAGAAACATCACTATCTCATCTGGAAGATTAACTCCCACTCGATTCAAGTGATTGTTGTACCCAGACAATCTGAGTACAAGCTCAATGATTGAGCTTTTCTCTCGTAGTTTGTAGGCTAAGAAGCTCGTCGGAGGTCTTATACCTCTTGACGTGGGCACGAGCCTGAAATCCCAATTTCAGTTCTTAGAACATCTCATATGTTCTGTGACATTTCAAAAATGTCTTCGGTGCCTCAATTTTAAACCATTTAACATTACCGAACTATCATGTAGTCATCAAAACGTGTATGTCAGATGTTCGCAACATCCACAGACCACGTTCGAGGTCCAGCACACCGAGTGGTGCATTAAGGACATAAGCCTTCTACTATCCGCATAATTGCTACTGTCAACTTTCAACTATATTTTCTCTAGGAACATATCTAAAATAGTAGAACTAAAGCGCGAGCTATGACATAATCTGCAAAGGGCTTCTGACTATGTTCAGGATAATTAAGTTCATCTTATGAACTCCCACTCAGATAAGCATCCCTCTGGTCATCTAAGTGATTACATGATCTGAGTCAACTAGGCCGTGTCCGATCATCACGTGAGACGGACTAGTCATCATCGGTGAACATCTTCATGTTGATCGTATCTACTATATGACTCATGCTCGACCTTTCGGTCTCTTGTGTTCCGAGGCCATGCCTGTACATGCTAGGCTCGTCAAGTTAACCTAAGTGTTTCGCGTGTGTAAATCTAGCTTACACCCGTTGTATGTGAACGTTAGAATCTATCACACACGATCATCACGTGGTGCTTCGAAACGACGAACTTTCGCAACGGTGCACAGTTAGGGGGAACACTTTCTTGAAATTTTAATGGGGGATCATCTTATTTACTACCGTTGTTCTAAGCAAATAAGATGCATAAACATGATAAACATCACATGCAATCAAAAAGTGACATGATATGGCCAATATCATTTTGCTCCTTTTGATCTCCATCTTCGGGGCTCCATGATCATCATCGTCACCGGCATGACACCATGATCTCCATCATCATGTCTTCATGAAGTTGCCTCGCCAACTATTACTTCTACTACTATGGCTACCGGTTAGCACTAAAGTAAAGTAATTACATGGCGTTGTTTAATGACACGCAAGTCATACAATAAATAAAGACAACTCCTATGGCTCCTGCCGGTTGTCATACTCATCGACATGCAAGTCGTGATTCCTATTACAAGAACACGATCAATCTCATACATCACATATCATTCATCACATTCTTCTTGGCCATATCACATCACATAGCATACCCTGCAAAAACAAGTTAGACGTCCTCTAATTGTTGTTTGCATGTTTTACGTGGCTGCTATGGGTTTCTAGCAAGAACGTTTCTTACCTACGCAAAAGCCACAACGTGATATGCCAATTGGTATTTACCCTTCATAAGGACCCTTTTCATCGAATCCGATCCGACTAAAGTGGGAGAGACTGGCACCTGCTATCCACCTTATGCAACAAGTGCATGTCAGTCGTTGGAACCTGTCTCACGTAAGAGTACGTGTAAGGTCGGTCCGGGCCGCTTCATCCCACAATGCCGCCGAATCAAGATAAGACTAGTAACGGTAAGCAAATTGAACAAAATCAACGCCCACAACTACTTTGTGTTCTACTCGTGCAAAGAATCTACGCAATAGACCTAGCTCTGATACCAATGTTGGGGAACGTAGCAGAAATTCAAAATTTTCCTACGTGTCACCAAGATCTATCTATGGAGAAACTAGCAACGAGGGAAAGGAGAGTGCATCTACATACCCTTGTAGATCGCTAAGCGGAAGCGTTCAAGAGAACGGGGTTGAAGGAGTCGTACTCGTCGTGATCCAAATCACCGGAGATCCTAGTGCTGAACGGACGGCACCTCCGCATTCAACACACGTACAGCCCGATGACGTCTCCCATGCCTTGATCCAGCAAGGAGAGAGGGAGAGGTTGGGGAAGACTCCATCCAGCAGTAGCACAACGGCGTGGTAGTGATGGAGGAGCGTGGCAATCCTGCAGGGCTTTGCCAAGCACCGCGGGAGGGGATGAGGGAGAGAGGTAGGTGTCGGTGTTAAAACCGGCGGATCTCGGGTAGGGGGTCCCGAACTGTGCGTCTAGGCGGATGGTAACAGGAGACAAGGGACATGATGTTTTTACCCAGGTTCGGGCCCTCTCGATGGAGGTAAAACCCTACTCCTGCTTGATTAATATTGATGATATGGGTAGTACAAGAGTTGATCTACCACGAGATCAGAGAGGCTAAACCCTAGAAGCTAGCCTATGGTATGATTGTTGTTCGTCCTACGGACTAAACCTCTCCGGTTTATATAGACACTGGAGAGGGCTAGGGTTACATAGAGTCGGTTACAATGGGAGGAGATCTTCATATCATATCGCCAAGCTTGCCTTCCATGCCAAGGAAAGTCCTATCCGGACACGGGACGAAGTCTTCAATCTTGTATCTTCATAGTCCGGGAGTCCGGCCAAAGGTCATAGTCCGGCCATCCGTACACCCCCTAATCCAGGACTCCCTCAGTAGCCCCTGAACCAGCTTCAATGATGACGAGTCCGGCGCGCAAATTGTCTTCGGCATTGCAAGGCGGGTTCCTCCTCCGAATACTCCATAGAAGATGTTGAACACAAGGATAGTGCCCGGCTCTATAAAATAAGTTCCACATGCCATCGTAGAGAGAATAATATCTGCACAAATCTAATCTGATGACGTATTCCGCAGCGCGACATCACGCCATGGCCAAGCCTTTATTCGAATTGTTTTATTGTTCCACCTCAGCGCGTTTAGCGAGGCGGTTTCCTTGGCACGTCTTGTCAAAGCAGAGATCGTGTTCCCTTATTCTGGGATTCTCATCAATACGGGCGTGGGTAACCCAACCACGCCATTAACCGTGGCGCTTGGGAGATAAGCGAGTTTTATTGGGCTGGTGGGGGCTTACAGTCTTAGCCGCCCATATAAGGGGATAAGAATCCACCCTGTCCATTTACGCCTTCTTCCTCCTTTGCTTATCCATCCCTGCGCACTCGAGCTCCAGCGCCCAAGCCCGCACTTCCCACCTCGACCTTTCTCCAATCATGTCCGGAGCGGGAGGTAGATGGATGGCTTCCTCCGTCACGGAGGGGCAAATCAAAAAGTTGAGGAAGGCCGGATACCTGTCTGACGATATCGCGCACCGGCTTCCCGAGGAGGGGCAACTCGTCCCCACCCCTGCGCCCCATGAGAGGGTCATGTTTCTCCCCCATTTCCTCTGCGAACTGGGCTTTCCTCTTCACCCGTTCATCCGGGGCTCATGTTCTACTACGGCATGGACTTCCACGATCTGGCCCCGAACTTCATCCTCAACATCTCGGCGTTCATCGTCGTATGCGAGGCCTTCCTCCGCATCCAGCCTCACTTTGGCCTATGGCTGAAGATCTTCAGCGTCAAGCCGAAGGTCGTGGGCGGACGTCAAGCGGAGTGCGGAGGCGCCATGGTGGGCAAGATAGCCAACGTTACATGGCTCGAGGGCGCCTTCGTAGAGACCATCAAAGGATGGCAGTCGGGGTGGTTCTATATCACCAAGCCGCGTGACCCTGAATGGGCAGCGGCCCCCGAATTCCGATCCGACATCCCTAGTCGGCTCACATCTTGGAAGGAGACGGGCCTGTTGTGGGGTAGTCCAGAAGAGGTGACCGGACTCCAAACCTGCGTCCGAGAACTGGTGAACAAGAAGGTTAAGCTTGTCAACGTAGTCCAGGTTATGCTCTTCCACCGGATTCTCCTGTGCCAACGACGAGCCTTCACCTTGTGGGAGTTCGACCCGGCCCAGCACCAGACTCTGTCCCGGCTTTTCGACACAAAGCACGAGGACGCTTGGAAGGTGCTATTCAAGAGCTCCGAGGTCTCCCCACCTGTTACCAAGGATCACGGATTTTGCGCCAAGCGCCAAGCCACCGAAGTAAGCTTGCTTTTAGTCTTTCTCGGGACATTTGATTTTCATGGTTTGATTCCATGCAGGATCTAAACTCCTGCTCCTTTGATAGGACTGGAAGAGGACATCCGGACAGTTTGACTGCCCGACCCCTTTGCCCGAAGGCCCAGCAGACGCGCGCTTGACGAAGCTGCTAGTTCCGGCACCTCACGTGGTGCCGGAGAAGAAGGCCAAGAAGAAGGCCACGGGGACCCGAAAGAGTTCCCGGCGCCTGGTGGTGTCGGATTCATCGCCCGACAACCCCGAAGCACCCTCCGCCTCTGAGGACGAGGAGGAGGAGGAAGAAGAAGAAGCCTCTCCCCCTCCAGCGGGGGGAGGAAAGAAGAGGAAGGCCGCCCCAACTAGGGAGGCTGGAGGGTCCAAGAAGGGGAGGACCCTTGTGCCGGACTACGCCTCCGATGCCGAAGACGGCGGTGAGGAATGGCCATCCAGGGTCAAGCCCCTAGCAAAATCGTAAGTATCCGGATACCAGAATAACTTATGGCGCTCCTCTGATGTATGGTACCTTCTGATGCCGAATTCAATTATGCAGTCCGCCCCGGGCTCAGCTCGGCGATTCATCGAGCGGCTCCCTGGACTCGTCGGATGTGAATAGCGCTTCACTTCCGACGGCCTCCTCCCCTCTCCCTACAGACGACGCCGAGGTGGAGTCCCAAAAGGGGCTAAACCAGGAGGAGGTGGTCCTGGAGGCGCCACAAGGCGACCTCTCAGACTCCAGGCCCAAAGGGGGTAAAACCCCAGAGGGATCTAAGTCCGGCCCCGGGCCGAACACCGCTCCGAAACCAACAACAGTTCCAGAGTCCGGTAGGCGGCGCCTTCGTAAGAAAGGTGCGCCTACGACGCCGGCGGCCTCCGTCCAACCGGAGACGCCGGACAATTTGCTGGAGGTGCTTAACGGCGCCTCCATTGACGAGGAGCACCGCACTGTTATGAGTGCGGTGATTCAGAAGGTTCAGTCCGCCAAGAGCAGACTGACAGAAGCCTGTACCAGCCTGCTAACAGGCTTCGAGGTATGTAAAACATATAAAAATGTTACCGCATAGACAGTAGCCCCTGATGCTTAGTTCGGCGTTCGAAAAGAAAAGCCGAGCTGAGGATCTAAAAAGATATACGCAGGAGTCTAACATAAATATGTCAATATGGGAATGCAGGCTGCGCTGCTGACCTCTGCCGCACTGACTGCGGAGGTCGATACATTGAAGAAGAGCCTCGAGCGGTCCGAGAACGAGCTCAGCCGTGCCAAGAAGTAGCTCGAGGACAAGGAGGGTATGTAATACCGTATGTAAATGTATATAGAAATACCTGGCTGCAAATAATGACAAGACCAACATGAATGTTGCAGGGACCATGACCGAGGTGGCGACCCTGAAGGAAGCGGTGTCCAAGGCCGAAAACAGTGCGGCCTTGGAGCGCGTCGAGCGAGAGAAACAGGAGGCGCGGGTGGCGGAGTTGCGGCAAGAGCTCCAGGCTCTCGTGGAGAAACACGAGTGTTTGGAGCGTGACTTGAAGACTCGAGAGACCGAGCTCGCCTTGGCTCTTGAGAGTGCCAAAACCGCTAAGGCCGAAGCCCAGAAGGCCCTCCAGGAGATCGAGGCGATAAAGAAAATAGCGGCGGGTAAGGAGTTCTTTATGCAAAGCAAGCATATACAAGTGAATTGTCTGTTACTTACCCGAATCCGGAGCTCTCCAGGAGCGTTCGCCGATCTGCCCCATAGTGTGTCTGATGCTGCCGCGTTCTACCGAGCCGAGGGGGGGAGCTCGACGGAAAAGGTGTTCTGGTCTCAATATGCTGAGGCCGGACATCCGGTGCCCCTGAGCGACCAGCTGAAGTAGCTGGTCGAGCTCCACAAGGTGGCCGAACAGGCCATGAAGGGCCTCATAATTCGGCTGTGGCCTGGAGAAGCCATGCCTGGGAGCTACTTCGGTCTGGTGCGGCGGCTGGTGGACGCTTGTCCATGGATTGAAGTCATCAAGCGCTCTGTCTGTATTGAAGGTGCCCGTCGGGCCCTTTCCCGTGCTAAGGTGCACTGGGGCAATATGGACGCAGAGAAGCTTGTGACGAATGCGCCACCGCCGGGTAAGGAGTATCGCAAGCCCGAAATGTATTATAAGGGCGTCCTGAAGGGTGCCCGCCTTATAGCGGGTGAATGCTCCAAAGATGTAATTTTTGAGTAGACTCGCATCTGTTATCCTGTACGCTGAAAACTTTGTTCATATGCATTAAGCAACGCTTGTTAATTTAAAATATTACCTTCTGTGCGGCCGTTTATCAAATCTGAGAGATGTAAGTCGTCGGCTTCTACCCCCATGCCACGAGTGCTGGGGTGTTCGGGATAAACCTGAGCGCTCTTGTTCCCATTCTTGGGTCCATCTAGGGAGGCGCTCAGCACAACGAACAAGGCCGTCGGACTTATAATGCTTTATCACTCTCACTTAGCCATAGAATTCTATAATTTTAAATTTCGACGAAGCCCCTAGTATTCGGAAGACCGAGTTCGGGGCGCTATCCATGCCTAGGCCAGATAAATCGGCTCCTCGCTCTAAGCGGCATAAGTCTTTAGGGACTCGAAAAACCTCGCGAACAGCGACCGGTCTCTCACACTATCATGACAGTCAGTTTTAGCTTTCTCTACTGAGGTGTTAACCCAGCTCAACTGGGGCACAATCATAGTAGTTCTCCCAGCGCTACCTTAGCCAACATTGCGGAACGTAAGGTACCAAAACATGGGAGCCGGGCAAACCCAACTATTGACCCAAGACATGATTCGGAGCCGATGCATATAGTGCTATAAGTTCGGGGTGCCGCACTCGTGAGAGTGTTCGGTCTTCTCACACCTTTATTATGGGGTGCTTAAGCCCCTGGTGTATTGGCCGTACCAAAGCATATGGTTGCATAATATCATGACTGAACATATTTGTATAAAAATAGACGAATACAATAATAGATAAGAGCCATGTATTGTTTATTAGAAAGGGGCTGCTATGAAAGCAGAACAATACAAATAGTGCGATAAGCAAGAGATGGGATTATTTGACATGTCCCCCTCCAGGGGCCAGCCGTGAAACTTTTAAGTAAAACAGGTATTTAGCTCGTTATAGAGACCACCTGGACATTTGACGTGGCTTGCTCTCTCCCTGGCTGTTGCATCATGTGTTCGGTGAGTGTATTGCCGGACAGGCCTTCCGGATAGTTGGGTCCTGAAAGTATATATATATATATATATATATATATATATATATATATATATATATATATATATATATATATATATAAAGGAAATGGCAGAATAGGGAGCCCCTAGTGCGGTTGAGCCGCATTCTGGGCGTGCCGTGGTTGTGCCCCTTCCCTTATGCCCATGGTATTTCCAGAGTGTAATTATGTACGTGTGGTACCACTATAGCTGTTTGGCGAGGGCTGGGGTTGGGGCCGCACTGCTATGCTTGCTCGGAACGTGCCAGCCGGTTTTGTTGTAGGTTACTTCGGGCGCGCTTGACGTTGTCCGGACGTTTAACACCCGGATTGGGGAATTGCCTTGATAGGCTACTTTGTACTTCCGCCGCCAGGGCTGCCATGTGCTCCTCCGTTTGGAGGGAGCGTTCGGTGTTTCCAATTACCGTAATGACTCCGCGACGGCCTGGCATCTTGAGCTTGAGATATGCATAGTGCGGCACCGCATTGAATTTTGCGAATGCGGTTCGTCCGAGCAGGGCATGATAGCCACTGCGGAATGGGACTATGTCGAAGATTAACTCGTCGCTTCGGAAATTATTCAGGGATCCGAAGACCACTTTGAGTGTAACCGAGCCTATACAGCTGGCTTCTACACCTGGTATGACGCCTTTAAAGGTTGTCTTTGTGGGTTTAATCCTTGAGGGATCTATACCCATTTTTCGCACTGTATCCTGATAAAGCAGGTTCAGGCTGCTGCCGCCGTCTATGAGGACTCTAGTGAGGTGAAATCCGTCAATGGTTGGGTCTAGGACCAATGCGGCGAATCCGCCGTGACGAATGCTAGTGGGGTGGTCCCTTCGATCAAAGTTGATCGGGCAGGAGGACCATGGGTTGAAATTTGGGGCGACCGGCTCCAACGCATAGACGTCCTTGAGAGCATGCTTCTGCTCCCTTTTGGGGATATGGGTTGCGTATATCATGTTCACCATCCGCACTTGCGGGGGGAAGCCCTTCTGTCCTCTGTTGTTCGGCGGCCGGGGCCCCTCCTTGTCATCGCTATGCAGCCCCTTGTCTCTGGTTTCGGCACTTAACTTGCCTGCCTGCTTGAACACCCAACAATCCCTATTAGTGTGGTTGGCTGGTTGTTCGGGGGTGCCGTGTATCTGGCACGAGCGATCGAGTATCCGGTCAAAATTGGATGGGCCCGGAGGGTTTCTTTTGAATGGCTTCTTCCGCTGACCGGGTTTAGAGCCTCTGAATCCGGCATTAACTGCCGTATCCTCAGTGTTGTCGCTGTTAATGCGGCACTTTTGCTTGTTCCTCCTGCGCTGAATCCTGCTGGAGGGGGTTGTCTTTGGTGCTGTCCGGGGTGTTGTTGTCTCCAGTGCCGGACTCGCCTTTTTGCTTTGGCGGTATTTAGAGTGGCGCCGCTGACGTCGGCGCTTGGGTTGCTTCTTGGAGGGGTCGTCCTCCGTTTTTTCATCGCCATACCCTGCTTTAGGGGTGTCCACCATGTATATGTCATATGACGAGGTGGCTTTCCAGTGCCCTATAGGTGCTGGTTCTTCGTCATCTCCTTCATCGGCGTCCATACCGTCGACGTCTTTGGAGTCGAAGTCGAGCATGTCGGTTAGATCGTCGACAGTGGCTACAAAGTGGGTGGTGGGTGGGTTTCGAATTTCTTCGTCGTACGCATCCCAACCACGCTGGCCATAGTCCGGCCAGGGCTCTCCTGACAAAGAGAGAGACTTTAGTGAACTCAGGATATCACCAAAGGGCGAGTGCTGAAAGACGTCCGCGGCGGTGAACTCCATGGCCGGAGCCCAATCGGGTTCGATCGGAAGGGGCACAGAAGATTCAGAGTTCGGAACGGAGTCCGGCACCTTGGAGTCATAGGCCTCGCAAAGGACTAGGCTGGTATTCGGATCTATCACCATAGAGATTGTGGCTCCTGGGGTGGCGTCCAACCGTCCGTCCCCGACTAGCACAACCGGCTCCGAGCTAATGGTCGGAGCAGGAACCTGAGCGGCGCTATGGGCGTTGTCCGGCGGCAGAGCTAGATCATGCCCATCGTGACAGTGCGGCACGCTCGGCCGTGGCTCGAATCCGTCGAAGATCAAGTCCCTGCGGATGTCGGTCGTGTAGTTTAAGCTTCCAAACCTGACCTGATGGCCAGGGGCATAGCTTTTAATCTGCTCCAGATGGCCAAGCGAATTGGCCCGCAGTGCGAAGCCGCCGAATACAAATATCTGTCCGGGGAGAAAAGTCTCAACCCGGACCGCGTCGTGGTTGATGATCGCAGAAGCCATCGGGCCTAAAGGTGACGGCACAGAGGAACTCTCGATGAAAGCACCAATGTCGGTGTCAAGGGCGTCCCGAACTGTGCGTCTAGGCGGATGGTAACAAGAGACAAGGGACATGATGTTTTTACACAGGTTCAGGCCCTCTCGATGGAGGTAAAACCCCACTACTGCTTGATTAATATTGATGATATGGGTAGTACAAGAGTTGATCTACCACAAGATCAGAGAGGCTAAACCCTAGAAGCTAGCCTATGGTATGATTGTTGTTCATCCTACGGACTAAACCTCTCCGGTTTATATAGACACCGGAGAGAGCTAGGGTTACATAGAGTCGGTTACAATGGGAGGAGATCTTCATATCATATCGCCAAGCTTGCCTTCCACGCCAAGGAAAGTCCTATCCGGACACGGGACGAAGTCTTCAATCTTGTATCTTCATAGTCCGGGAGTCCGGCCAAAGGTCATAGTCCGGCCATCCGGACACCCCCTAATCCAGGACTCCCTCAGTAGGGCTGCGCCAGGGAGAGGTGAAACTCATGTGTTGGCAGCCCCCAAGACCTCAAGTATATATAGGGGAGAGGGAGGGGGGTGCGCCCCCTCTAGGGTTTCCACCCCAAGGGGTGCGGCAGCCCCAAACCCATCTAGGGTGGCGGCCAAGGGGGGGGGGAGAGGGGAAACTTGCCCCCCAAGTTAGGTGGGTGCGCCCCCTCCCCAAACCCTAGGCGCCTTGGGCCCTTGTGGGGGGGCGCACCAGCCCACCTGGGGCTGGTCTCCTCCCACACTTGGCCCATGCAGCCCTCAGGGGCCGGTGGCCCCACTTGGTGGACCCCCGGGACCCTCCCGATGGTCCCGGTACGTTACCGATAACACCCAAAACTTTTCCGGTGACCAAAATAGGACTTCCCATATATAAATCTTTACCTCCGGACCATTCCGGAACTCCTCGTGATGTCCGGGGTCCCATCCGGGACTCCGAACAACATTCGGCAACCACGTATATCTATTCCCTATAACCCTAGTGTCATCGAACCTTAAGTGTGTAGACCCTACGGGTTTGGGAACCATGCAAACATGACCGAGACGTTCTCCGGCCAATAACCAACAGCGGGATCTGGATACCCATGTTGGCTCCCACATGTTCCACGATGATCTCATCGGATGAACCACGATGTCGAGGATTCGATCAATCCCGTATACAATTCCCTTTGTCTAGCGGTATAGTACTTGCCTGAGATTCGATCGTCGGTATCCCGATACCTTGTTCAATCTCGTTACCGGCAAGTCTCTTTACTCGTTCCGTAACACATCATCCCATGATCAACCCCTTGGTCACATTGTGCACATTATGATGATGTCCTACCGAGTGGGCCCAGAGATACCTCTCCGTTACACGGAGTGACAAATCCCAGTCTCGATTCGTGCCAACCCAACAGACACTTTCGAAGATACCCGTAGTGCACCTTTATAGCCACCTAGTTACGTTGTGACGTTTGGTACACCCAAAGCATTTCTATGGTATCCGAGAGTTGCACAATCTCATGGTCTAAGGAAATGATACTTGACATTATAAAAGCTTTAGCATACGAACTACATGATCTTTGTGCTAGGCTTAGGATTGGCTCTTGTCCATCACATCATTCTCCTAATGATGTGATCTTGTTATCCACGACATCCAATGTCCATGGTCAGGAAACCGTAACCATCTATTGATCAACGGGCTAGTCAACTAGAGGCTTACTAGGGACATGGTGTTGTCTATGTATCCACACATGTATCTGAGTTTCCTATCAATACAATTATAGCATGGATAATAAACGATTATCTTGAACAAGGAAATATAATAATAACTAATTTATTATTGCCTCTAGGGCATATTTCCAACACTCACTTTAGTGATCACAGTTTGATTGTCACAGTTCATAAGGATACCCGATACAGGTTTCTCAACTGCCGACAAGTCATTCAAGAGCCGACGAAGCCAATCTGCTTCAACCGTAGCTGTATCTAGTGCTGTGAGTTCTGCTTCCATTGTTGACCTTGTTAAGATGGTCTGCTTGCAAGACTTCCAAGAAACAGCACCACCTCCATGAGTGAATACATATCCGCTCGTGGCCTTTATCTCATCAGCATCTGAGATCCAGTTTGAGTCACTATACCCTTCAAGCACCTTTGGGTGCCCGGTGTAGTGAATTCCATAATTTGCAGTGCCTTTCAAATAACGCAAAACTCTCTCTAGAGGTTTCCAATGCACATCTCCTGGTTTTGAGACAAACTGACTCAGTTTGCTAACAACAAAAGAGATGTCAGGTCTTGTAGCACTGGCTAAGTACATAAGCGAGCCAATAATATGAGAATACTTCAATTGATCTCTAGCAATTCTTCGATTCTTTCGAAGCAGCACGCTAGCATCATATGGTGTTGGAGAGGGCTTGCAGTCACTATAGCCAAAGCGACTCAAGATATTTTCCACATAGTGAGATTGAAGCAATGTAATCCCACCATCATCATCTCTCAACAACTTGATGTTCAGAATGACATCAGCCACTCCTAAATCCTTCATCTCAAAACAGCGAGATAGGAAATCCTTGACCTCCTTAATAACATTCAAATTTGTTTCGAAAATTAGTATGTCATCAACATACAAGCAAAGCATAACTCCCTCGCCCCCACCATGGCGATAGTACACACATTTGTCAGCTTCGTTCACAACAAAGCCTGCAACTCTTAAAGTTCTTTCGAACTTCTCATGCCACTGTTTGGGTGCTTGCTTGAGTCCATACAAACACTTCAGCAACTTGCACACTTTCCCTTCCTGACCATCTATTACAAACCCATCTGGTTGTTCCATATAAATTTCCTCATCGAACTCTCCATTTAGGAAAGCAGTCTTAACATCCATTTGATGAACGAGAAGACCATGTGAGGCAGCTAGTGAAAGTAGAACTCAAATAGTGGTCAGTCGAGTCACATGTGAGTAAGTATCAAAGAAGTCTTCACCTTCCTTTTGGGTATAACCCTTAGCCACGAGCCGAGCCTTGTACTTTTCGATAGTACCATCAGGCCTAAGCTTCTTCTTGAATACCCATTTGCATCCTATAGGTTTGCACCCATAAGGACGATCAGTTATCTCCCAAGTTTCATTCACCAAGATGGAATCCATCTCGCTACAACCGCTTCCTTCCAGTAGTCAGCATCTTCCGATGCATAGGCCTCCGAAATAGAACTGGGAGTATCATCTATGAGATACACAAGAAAATCATCACCAAAGGACTTTGCTGTCCTCTATCTCTTGCTCCTAGTAGGAACTTCATTGTTCTCCTCCGCAGGGCTTTCAAAGTGTTCCATCAAAATGGTAGGTTCGGTAATTGTAACTGGTTCCTGATTCGATGAACTAGGCATCTCCTGATTAGATGAGGTAGCCATATCCTTCATGGGAAAGATATCTTCAAAGAAAGTCGCATCATTCGACTCAATGATCGTACCGACATGCATGTCAGGTACCTCAGATTTTACAATCAAGAATCTATAGCCAATGCTATGAAAAGCATATCCCAGGAAAACACAATCCATAGTCTTTGGTCCAAGCTTCCGCTTCTTTGGAATTGGAACATTGACTATCGCCAAACAACCCCATGTTCGCAGATAAGAGAGTTTTAACCTTTTATTCTCCCATTCCTCGAATGGAGTTATCTCTTTGTTCTTTGTGGGGACTCGATTTAGGACATGACATGCTGTCAATATCACCTCCCCCCACCATGCCTTGGAGAGACCCGATGTGTCTAACACGGCGTTAACCAAATCAGTTAGAGTACAGTTCTTTCTTTCGGCCACCCCATTTGACTGAGGTGAGTAGGGAGGCGTCCTCTCATGTATTATACCATGTTCCGCACAAAAAGCATCAAATTCATTGGAAAAATACTCTCCACCACGGTCGGACCTAAGCCTCTTGATTTTTCGATCAAGTTGGTTTTCCACTTCAGCTTTATAGATCTTGAAAAAGTTCAAAGCCTCATCCTTAGATTTCAGAAGATACACATGGCAGTATCTAGTGGAGTCGTCAATTAACGTCATGAAATATTTCTTTCCACCTTTTGTCAAAACACCATTCATTTCACATAGATCTGAATGTATAAGTTCTAGTGGTGCAAGATTTCTCGTCTCCGCAGTCACGTGAGACTTACGAGGTTGCTTAGCTTGCACACACACTTGACACTTCGATCCCTTGACAGTGGTGAAAGTAGGGATTAAGTTCAACTTCGCTAGTCGCGACATGCAACCAAAGTTAGCATGACAAAGACGTGAATTCCACACATTTGATTCACTATTATTGCAAATATGATTAACAACTTTATTGCAAACGTCTGATAAGGATAAACGAAACATGCCTCCTGACTCATAGCCTTTACCAACAAATGTTCCATACTTGGATATTACAAATTTATTCGACTCAAAGACAAGCTTATAGCCATCTCTACACATAAGAGATCCGCTAACAAGATTTTTATTGATGGAGGGGGCATAATGCACGTTCTTCAGCCGCACGATCTTTCCCGAAGTAAACTTCAGATCGACCGTGCCAACACCACGAACAGAAGCACTTGAACCGTTACCCATTAGCACGGTTGAAGTCCCTGCAGTCTGATAAGACGAAAACATGGAAATATCACCGCATACATGCACATTAGCACCCGTGTCAATCAACCAATCAGGATAATGACATACTGAAAGAATAGTGGGAAATATACCATACCCAGCATCCTTCTTGTCAGTGTCTCCAATGACAACATTAGCGGTCTTGCCGCCTTTCCTAGGATGATGCTTGTCATAGCGATTAGGACAACTACGAGCCCAGTGATCAGGATCTCCACACACATGACAAGCACATTTCTTCTTGTCACTCTTCTTCTTGAAGTTAGTGTGTTGTACAGCCTTGTTCTTCCCATCAAACTTTGCTTTACCATCAAGCTTGCCCTTGTTCTTGAACTTGTAGGACTGGAAGTTTTTCTTCTGTACCAGATTGGCACTAGATCCTCCCTCAATACCTCGAGCATGTGTGTCCTTTGCTCTCGCCTTTTCTTCCACATCAAGAGTACCAATGAGATCCGGAACGGAAAACTCCTGTCTCTTATGCTTCAGTAAGGTAGCAAAGTTCCTCCATGAAGGAGGAAGCTTAGTGATGATACCCCCGGCAACGAACTTGTCTGGTAGCATGCAATTGAAGTGCTCAAGTTCTCTAGCAAATGACTATATCTCATGAGCGTGCTCAACCACGGAGCGCTCTTCAGTCATCCTGTAATCATAGAATTGCTCCATGATGTACAACTCAGTGCCGGCATCCGAGACCCCAAACTTGGCCTCGAGTGCGTCCCACATATCTTTTCCATTGTCAATTGATGCATAAGCATCAACTATGTTCTCACCAAGAACACTCAAGAGAGCAGACTTAAACAGAGTATCCATTTTCTGAAAAGCTTGTGCCTGTTGAGCATCAAGTTCTCCTTCAGGTCTGCCAAGAGTGGCGTCATAGCAACTCATGGTTTGAAACCATAAGACTGCTCTCGCGCGCCACCTCTTATAGTGGATACCCTCAAACATAGGAGGTCTCATGGAAGCAGCAAAACCACTTGGGGTAAATTGCCTATAATAAGGTTTTTGGATTGTTGGAAATATGAGCAATTTACCGAGTGATTTTATTAACAGAAATACTAGATAAAGCATGACTAGTGTAGCAGTGATAAAACAAGCCATGCAATTTGACAAAGAGAAGGTAAAAACATCTTCATATATGAACCGTAACTAAACATATCTTGAGCAGATAGTATAGCAAGTTGCATATATGAAATAGAGTCTAACATATCTAGGGCAAATACTAGAACAAGGAACTGTAGCAAAACCTCTAATAGAAAGGGGTAAAACACGTACAGGGCAGCAGCAGCAGAAGCGCTGGACTTGGGGTCGGTGTCCTCGCCAGCCATGTCGTCGAGGAGGTCGTGGACGTCGGGGAAGAAGTCGTCGTCGGGGAAGTAGTCGTCGGAGTCCGGGGCGTCCGTGATGAAGAAGTCAGTAGTCGCGCGAAGCGCTCCCCCAAAACCTTATCACCCTTCTCCTGTACAGGACTCAAAAGGTGCAGTTTCAGAGGCCTACTGTCCCGACTCGCGGTGCACGCCGCAAGCCGGGATGAGGATGACAGCAGCAACACAGAGATTGAAACCGGTGGCGAGAGGAAGGAGAAGTTCTGGTGCGTCTCTCTGGGAGGAGCGACCTCCCTTTTATAGGCGCAAGAGAGGGAGGCGAGAGGCTGCACCGGGAGCTGAAGGGAACGCGGGAGACGAAACGAACAAGCAATAGCCAAAGAGGCGCACCGTTCGAATTCAGTATCCAGAGACAAAAAAATGTTTCAGCTTCCGAGTGACCTTTCATATACCCGTAGTGCGTGGCAAAAATTTAGACATTAGCTCGGCTCATTCCCGCAACCCGCGGCGCGGCGCGCGCGGCGTGGCGAGGCGGGCGGCGGAGGAGGAGTGCGCATGGATGTCCCTCTTGTTCTCATGCTCATACAAGTGGGGAAAGAACCTCCCTTATAAGGAGGTCCAACTCCCACTCAACTAGCAATGTGGGACTAAACTTTAGTAGTATCCCTTGCCTTGCACAAATGGGCTAAGTGGGCCTCTAGGATTTATTTAGGAATTTCTGAAATAGTTATTGGGCTGTCCCAAAATAGACTAAATTCCAGCAAATTCAGCCCAGCTTTCGGACCAAATATGTCCACAAAACGACCCGATAACTGCGTGAATAGATCCATTTTTGGCGTGGTTCAGCGGGTTTCAGCGTGAATTTTAGCATACAAATAGAAATCAATTAGTTTGCCACATAGTTTGGCGTGTTTCATCACATAAATCAAATAGTTCACTACAAATTATATAGTTTGACAAATAAAAACTCAAGTTTCATCACATGTCATTCCTGGCCTCGCCCTTGAGCCTCCATACGTGCTCCACCATATCGTGTTCTAGTTCTTGATGCACCTGTGGGTCTCGAATCTTCTGACGCATATTGAGGTAGTCAGTCCAGTTTGCCGGTATCTGGTGATCAACTTGGCAAGAGGACCCTGCGCGTAATATGGTTCAATGTCAAACACTGGATCTTCCTGCTCGCTCTCAATGATCATGTTGTGCAAGATGACACAGCAAGTCATGATCTCCCACATTTGATCTTCCGACCAGGTCTGAGCGGGGTACCGAACAACAGCAAATCGAGATTGGAACACACCAAATGCCCGCTCGACATCCTTCATGCAAGCCTCCTAAATGTTCGCAAACCAGGCGTTATTGCCTCCTGGCACAGGGTTTGAGATGGTCTTCACAAATGTCGACCATCTCGGATAGATGCCATCAGCTAGATAGTACCCCTTGTTGTACTGCCGTCCATTGACCTCGAAGTTCACCGGAGGAGAATGACCTTCAACAAGCTTGGCAAAGACTGGGGAGCACTGCAGGACGTTGATGTCATTGTGAGTTCCTGGCATCCTAAAGAAAGAGTGCAAAATCCAAAGGTCCTGTGTGCCCACTGCCTCAAGCACCACACTGCAACCGCCTTTGGCGCCTTTGTACGACCCCTGCCAAGAAAATGGACAGTTCTTCCATTTCCAATGCATGCAATCGATGCTTCCAAGCATCCTAGGAAATCCTCTTGCTTCATTTTGTGCTAGGATCCGAGCAATGTCTTCCGCATTGGGTGTTCACAAGTACTGCGGCCCAAACACTGCCACCACTGCCCTGCAGAACTTGTAGAAACACTCAATGGTGGTGGACTCGTCCATGCGCCCATAGTCGTGGTGTGAATCACTGGGAGCTCCGTATGCAAGCATCCTCATAGCTGTCATGCACTTCTGGATCGAGGTGAATCCAAGTGTGCCGGTGCAATCCTTCTTGCACTTGAAGTAGCTGTCGAACTCCCGTATGGAATTCACAATCTGGAGGGAAACCTTTCAGTTCATCCGATAATGGCACCGAAATGTTTTCTCACCATGCAATGGAGCGTCGACGAAGTAGTCCGAGTAGAGCATGCAGTAGCCTTCCAGACGATGCCGGTTCTTTGCTTTCACCCGCCCAAGCGCCGAGCCACCTTGCTGCGGCTTCTCACTGCTCGCGAGCAGGCCGGCGAGGGCGACGAGCACCATGAGATGCTCCTGCTCCTGGACGTCGGCTTCGGTTTCCTCATCCAGCAACCGCGAGCACCTCCTCATCTTCGGAGTCCATCGCCGGGCAGGCAATTCACCGAACACCTTGTGGGCGAGGTGGGCACAAGCCCGCCGGTGTACAACCCTATGCGCAGCCGGAGCGCTGGAAAAGGTGCCCAGGGCAGTGGCGATGAGGTTGCCTCGGCCAAACCCCTTCTTTTTCCCGGAGGGAGATGGTCTACCTAGCTGCGGCGGGTGGTGGTCGATGCCAGGATCGACAGGGTGGCGGC
>NC_041385.1:541296418-541322326 GCF_002162155.2 Triticum dicoccoides | reverse complement strand
GGCTTGACTTTTCGCCTGTCAATGCGGGCCCAGGAACGCTTTTCCCCTTATGTCGGAGCCCCCGAGCGCCCCCTAGTGTGCCAGGTTCGGCCTGCAAGCGCTGGGCGCAAAAACGGGCCGAGCCAGCGAAATTCGGCGTCCTGGGGGCGCGACTGGGCCATTTTTTCGGTGCCGGCGCAAATAAATCGTCGGGGGAGGCTGTCCTGGGGGCGCGGCTAGAGATGCTCTTAAGGTGTCTGCCAACACGTTTTTTGTGGTTTCTAAGAGGACCAGCCCACACGTTTACGTGTGGGCAAAACAACTAGCGCCCATATGCTTTTTTCCTTGGGGTCCTGCTCTCACACCTACGTGTGGGCAAAATGCATAACGCCCACACGACCTCTCTCAGCCACCTACCTCACGGGTCCACACGCCCCGTGTGATAGTCAGCACGTGTTCCCGCAGTTGCCATGGTCCGGACCCTCTTTAATGTCCGTTTAACTGTTGTTTCCATGTCGCTGAACTATAGTTGCCATGGTTGCTCAACTGCAGTTGCCATCTCAGGTCAAGTGCCAGATGCCATTTTTGACAACTGCAGTTGTTGCCATGTATGGTCTGGTTTAATATAGTTGCCATGATTTGAAAACTTTAGAGGTTGCCACCTACTAACACTAAGCAGTTGCCATGTATGGTCTGGTTTACTATAGTTGACATGATTTGAAAACCTGAGGAGTTGCCACCTACTAACACTAGGCAGTTGTCATGTAGCGCTACAAAGAGACATGGCAAAACAACATGTTCGGGTAAAAGAGAGAGTTGCCATCTGCTTACAAGCACACTAGGGCAGTTGCCGTGTACCCAGCAAAACACATGGCAACTGACATGTTCGGGTAAAAAAAAGAGAGAGTTGCCATCTGCTTACAAGCACGCTAGGGCAGCTGTCATGTACACTGCAAAACGCATGGCAATTAGCAGTTTGGGTGTGGAAAGAGGAGACGGGCATGTGGGCGATATGGCAAATGCCCACACACCAGCCCTTGTGCGTGAGTGAAAACTGGCATGTGGGCGAACTACTAAACGCCCACTCACCAGCCCCTCCGTGTGGTGAAACGAACGTGTGGGCGACCGGGTGAATGCCCACACACCAGCCCAGTCCTACGTGGCACCACAAACATGCCAAGATTCATGCACCCACAAACGGACGCGGATCCACGCATGTGGGCGAGATGCAAACGCCCACATGTGTGGGCGTTAGTGTTTCCGAATACCCAAACCCATATATCTGGGGAGGTTTTCACCCCCATGTCTCTCCACTTGGCCGATGGGGACTGGGCTGCATATCAAGTGCAGACACGTGCATTAGTTTGGTAGGCTATGGGGTAGAAATCGCATGTGGCTGTAAACTATCGATCGAAATTTTCTTAACGTGTGTGGCCTGCAGTGGTACACCATTGTGTGCAGGTAGCAAATGATGTTGACAACTACAACTTGGTTTTCTATTGGTTTCATGGATGTGGAGGATCGTCAGAAAGATTTGATCATTATGCATGGTTTGCATGGATGCATGGTTTGCATCATAGTGCATGCTCCTGTTCTGTCGGCTACGTTGTTTATTCCCTTGTAACTTATTTTTGTCTTCTTGCATTTGTTTGTGTTTGCATGCATCAGGGTCATGCCAGCTATGCTCTTACCAAAGAAGAGAAGAAAATCTTTTTTGAATGCCTGCTCAGTATGAAGGTTTCGTTTGTCTTCTCGTCGAATATAAAGGGAATAATAAATACTCCCTCCGTTCCTTGATATAAGGTGTATAGATTTTTGAGAAAAATTCTGAAATATAAGGTGTATTGCGCTGCACCACTCGTTTGGATAATTTTTTGAGGGATTTGTTTACATTTCCTTATATCACGCAAGCTCCTCTATTTTCTCATGTCAATTAGTCATGTGTAATGTCGCCCAAAACTTGTGAAATTTTCCCTCCATGTGTGTTCTTTAATTGCCATGCCAAAAACTATACACCCTATATTTAGGAATGGAGGGAGTATGACAGAGAAAAAGTTCTGGAACCTAAAGTCTCATGACTGCCACGTGATTATGACGTAGTTGCTTCCGGTTGCATTCAGGGGGCCTCTACCGGAAAACATTCGATTAACCATTGTGAAGCTATGTGCAATCCTCAATGCAATCTATCAGAAGGTAATCGATCTAGAAACCATACCAAGGTTAGAGAATGATTTGGTGCAATGTATTGTCAGTTTCGAGTTGGTGTTCCCAGCATCCTTCTTCAATATGATGACACACGTCTAGTTCACCTAGTTGAAGAGATTGCCATTTTGGGTCCTGTATTTCTACACAATATGTTCCCCTTTGAGAGGTTCGTGGGAGTCTTAAAGAAATATGTTCATAATCGTGCTAGGCCAGAAGGAAGAATCTCCAAGGGCCATGAAAATGAGGAGGTCATTGAGTTTTGTGTTGACTTTATTCCTGGCCTTAAGCCGATTGGTGTTCCTGAATCACGGCATGAGGGCAGACTGGGTGGAAAAGACACGCTAGGACCAAAAGCAATAATAGTATGGACGTACATTCTCTTACTCAAGCACACTACATAGTTCTACAAAATTTCTCCTTGGTGGCTCCGTTTATCAAGGAACACAAGAATATTCTACGCCCCAAACACCCAGAGCAGTCTGACGACTGGATTACACGTGAACAAACGGGGACTTTCGCCGGTTGGCTGCAGACACATCTCATGCATGATGACACTGTTGAAGATGAGCTGTACTTGTTATCCAGGTTACCATCTTCGAATATATTGACTTTCAAAGGGTACGAGATAAATGGGAATACATTTTACATGATCGCAAGATAAAAAGAGAACCAACCAAAATAGTGGTGTCCGCTTTGATGCAGCAAAACCAATGGGCCAAAGGACACATATTATGGTTACATAGAGGAGATATGGGAACTTGACTATGGACATGGTTTGAAGGTCCCTTTGTTCCTGTGCAAATGGGTCAATCTGACAGGAGGCGGGGTAACAAAAGACCCACAGTACGGAATGACAAATAGTGGATCTCAGCAATCTTGCGTACGCAGAGGAACCATTCGTCCTAGCCAATGATGTGGCACATGTTTTCTATGTGAAGGACATGTCTACCAAGCCGAGAAAAAGAAAAGATAAGGAAGCGAATACATCATACGATGAGCCAAAGTGCCACATAGTTCTTTCAGGGAAAAGAAACATCGTGGGAGTGGAAGACAAGACAGACATGTCAGAAGATTATGAAAAGTTTTATGAAATTGCTCCCTTCACAGTGAATATTGATCCGAGCATCTAGTTAAATGATGAAAATTGTCCATGGTTACGGTGCAAAGGGACACACGCGAAGAAAAAGTTTTACACCCAAAGATCCCACTCTAGGATGTGATCGGCTTCACTGTCATCACTTTCTTCTCTAGTGAGTTTCCGGACTTATATATATGGAAAGTCCCACTTCAGACAAACCAGAGGAAATCTTTGTAATAGATAGGTACTTATGTGTTTTGGCATTTCAAACGCGAAGAATATTATGTACAAATAAATATTATGCAAAAACTGGATACACTTCATGTACAAAATGGACAATCTCTTTTGAATTATCAGGGTTTTGGACGAAAACTCATCTGTTATAAAGGCATTTCATTTTTTAAACTTATTTCAACTCCAGACTTTTTGTGTATTTAGTATGAACCATTCAAAACCACGTCATCAATTGTCAACCCTTTCTGACTTCATTTGCTATTTTTTATGCATTTACTGATTTTTTGAGCTAAATGACCCTGTAATTGAAAAGCACTACAAATAAACTCTGAAAAGGTTGAAAGTTGGCATGGTATCATCACATAGCATGTGCTAAAAAGTTAGGAGGGTTACGACAAAAACTGGATGCATTTCATGTACAAAATGGACAATCTCTTTTGAAGTATCAGGGTTTTGAACGAAAACTATTCTGTTACAAAGACATTTCATTTTTTAAACTTATTTCAACTACAGACTTTTGTGCATTTAGTATGCATCATTCAAAGCCACGTCATCAATTTTCAACCCTTTCTGACTTATTTGCTATTTTTTAGGCATTTACTGATTTTTTAAGCTAAATGACCCTGAAATTGAAAAGCACTACAAATGAACTCTGAAAAGGTTGAAAGTTGGCATGGTATCATCATTTCACCCATATAGCATGTGCTAAAAAGTTGAGAGGGTTACGGCAAAAACTGGATGCACTTTGTGTACAAAATGGACAATCTCTTTCGAAGTTATCAGGGTTTCGAACGAAAACTCATCTGTTACAAAGGCATTTCATTTTTTTAAACTTACTTCAACTCCAGAATTTTTGTGTGTTCAATATGCACCATTCAAATCCACGTCATCAATTTTCAACACTTTCTGACTTCATTTGCTATTTTTCATGCATTTACTGATTTTTTGAGCTAAATGACCCTGAAATTGAAAAACACTACAAAATGAACTCTGAAAAGGTTGAAAGTTGGCATGGTATCATCATTTCACCCACATAGCATGTGCTAAAAAGTTGAGAGGGTTACGGCAAAAACTGGATGCACTTCATGTACAAAATGGACAATCTCTTTCAAAGTATTAGGGTTTCAGACGAAAACTCATCTGTTACAAAGGCATTTCATTTTTTTAAACTTATTTCAACTCCAGGTTGTTTGTGCATTTAGTATGCACCATTCAAAGCCGCGTCATCAATTTTCAACCCTTTCTCTTATTTGCTATTTTTTATGCATTTATTGATTTTCTTGAGCTAAATGACCCTGAAATTGAAAAGCACTACAAAATGATTTCTAAAAAGGTTGAAAGTTCGCATGGTATCATCATTTCACCCATGTCCTAAAAAGTTGTGAGGGTTACATCAAAAACTGGATGCACTTCATGTACAATCTCTTTTGAAGTATCAAGGTTTCGGACGAAAACTCGTCTGTTACAAAGGCATTTCATTTTTTTAATAACCTAAGAATGAACAAATTAAATATAATGATAAAAAACACTAATATTAAACAGTGGAAGAAAAAATCACTGAAAAATCTATTTTTATAGTAAAGTTATTCACAAACTAGTGATTCACACAAAATTCAAATAATTCAAATAAAAAATAATTTACTACCCATGGTGGTAGCTACGCACCACCCCAATTTTGATCTCTAATTATTTTGGTAAATTATTATTGACTATGGAAAATAACTCTATAATGAAATATCGTCACTTTGGACTATCCACGCAAACAAACCGGCAATTATGCCAAAAGGGAAAGCAATAAGACTGAGAGAAGTGACAAAAGGCCCTTTCTACACAATAAAAAAGAACTTGGGTCGAAAATCTATTAAAAAATAAAGAGAAGTGAGAAAAAGTCATTTCTATACAACAAAAATGCTACTTGCGTCAATGCCATAAGGAACCCGACACCTTATATACCAAAAAAGGCACTTATGCCAAAGGGTGTGTAGATGCCACCATGTGTGCGTAGCTACCACCATGCATAGGATATCACCTCTTTAATTCAAATTTAAACATCCAAATTTGAGAAGTACTAGCACTAACAGAAAGTTTATAATTTTTGTGACCTAAAGCAAAAATATTCACAAAGAAACTCTAAATGAAGCAAAAAAACAACTCAAAAACAAAAGAAAATAAATAAATCAGAAAATAAATAGATAAAAAATTAAAAAAAGCCCGCCTACTGGGCCGCCACGGCGTGCATACGAATAGAAACCCAACCTTTATTAGGCCAGGATGTAGGCCCGCAAGGCCCAGTAGGCCCCAGAGGGCAGCACAGGTTTGGTAGGCCCGAAGGCCTGCATTAGAGAGGAGCTCAATGGAGAGGCTGCGGCGGGGCTTATAAACCGGTGATGGCGCCACTCGCCTGTGCGAGCACCAGGCCTTTTAGTTGCGGTTGGTGGCTCCAACCGCGACTAAAGGGGGCCCTTTAGTCGCAGTTGGAGCCACCAATCGCGACTAAAGGTCTGGCTTCCCGCCACTCTGCCTGGCCAAAACCACCCCTTTAGTCCCGGTTGGTGGCTCTGACCGGGACTAAAGGTGCCTCATATATAAGCGAGCGCTTCAAAATTTCCCTCAAATTATCCATTCTTCTCGACAAGGCCGAACCAGAGAACGCCGCCAGGCTGCTGCGCCGCCTCGTCTCGTCGTTGTCGTCGCCTCGCCTCGCCTCGTTGTCGCCGTCGATGTTGCTTGCCGTGCCTCACCGTCACCATCGCCACAACCTCTCCTCGCCCGCCTGCCCCGACGCCGTCGTCGCCCCTCCTCGACCTCGGGCACCGTCGTCGTGACCATCATCGTCGCAGTCGCTGTTGCTGTCGCCGTCGACTCGCCTCGCCTCGCCGGCCGTCGCCCCGCTGTGAGCCCCTGCCACCATGGCCGCCCCTCCCCGATCGAGCCCCCCACACACATGGATGAACACACACACACACACACACATTCTTTTCCATTTTTCTGTTTTTTATTTATAGAAATGTTGAATATCTTTCAGTTTTTTAGACTTCTATTTATAGAAATGTTAGATGAATGTTAGATATATAAATGTTAGATGAATGAATTTTAGTTTTTCTATACTTTTAGTTATAGATAAATGTTAGATATTAAAAAGTTTAGGAATTTTGACATTTGATCCAATTTATAACAATTAGTATATGTATGTATACAATGTATAGAAAACATTTGAGGAATTTTGACTAAGCATAGAAAAAAATTGCATAGAAAAAAGTTGCATATTTTAATGTTGTATTTGCAAAAGTTTGTTATGTATTTACAAAATCAAGTGAAAAAGAATTACAAAAATCACAATCAAGCATTTAAAAAATGTTAAATTTGCATAGAATTTGTTCTCGACGTCAACGATGCCCAGCCCGCATCCTCGTCGTCGACTCATTCGCGACGATGTTCTACTTCAGAGGCGCCATGTACATGACTGGGCTCCACCAAGCTGGCACTGGGAGGTGCTACCTTCAGGGGTGCACATCTTGGTGAGGAACCACCCGGGTCCCGTCGTCGACCCGGAGCTTCTTTGGTGGCGGGTGCGTGGGCCACATTCGGTGTAGAGGCTGGCGTCCCCCATGGAGGTGGTTTGTCACCGTGTCAGGGAGGAGGACGAGCACGTCCGTCGCCACATGGTTGCATTCCATGTCAGGTTCTCCAATACCTGACAGGTTCTTCAGGGATCTCACCCGAGCTATGATCCCGTGATCGTTCGTTCTCTTTGGGTGTCCACCGCGAGTGATGTTAGCTAGTGATGTTATATATATATATATATATGATCATATTCGAGATGTATTAGTGATAATACTCGAGATGTATTCGAGATTATATTCAATAATATTCGAGAGGATGTATTTGAGATTATATTACTCGATAATATTGGAGACGATGTATTTGAGATTATATTTGATGATGCATATTATCTGGATTATTCGAGATGTATATATATTATCTACTATGGTTCAGTTTTTCCTTATTGATTGCATGCATGCATTCTAATTTGAATATTAAATTGTTTTATCTTTCATATGGATTAGTTAAATAAAAGCTATGAACAATAACGACAGAGAAGGAGAAGAGACTATGTTCGACATCATACGCTCCCCATGTCCAGATGAGAATGAAGAAGATGACGGCTCACAATATCTGAACAATACCGGTGAGGGTATGATATTTGATGAAGACGAACGAATAGATGAAGTCCAGAATAATGATGACGAAGGAAATGCTATTCTTCAAATAACAGACCGGCGAGGTATATTTATATAAGGCATCTGGTGATCATCGCATGTTCTAATTGATTTGTATATATATTAACGAATCGGTCTTTCTTCTTTTATCCCTCAGGATCGAGCAAATCTTCTACAAGCAGTAGGACAGTTCGAGGCCCGGCCAAAAAGTTGCAGGTAGGCGTAAAGTACAACATCAATGCCATTAAACCTAATGGCGAACGCTTGAACCTAAGAAGAATGCGAATAAGTTCATTTGTCAATGCGGAGTTATTGTCAGGTACCAAATCCCGATCTCCGTTTAAGAATGGAAAAAGCCAGCAAAGGGACATCCAGATGTTACTTTTGTTGACCAAAGAGCAAAATATCTGCTTTGGGAATCACTCATGTCACATTTCACCCTACCAGATCATTTGACAGATGCAGATCTAGAGAAAGTCAAGAACAATGCTCTTAAGAAGATGGCGATAGCATTCAACAACCACAAGAAAAACATATGGGCCATGTATGTTAAAGCAGGAAAGTAGACTCCAGAATTCAAGGGAACACTGGAGAAGGCAAGAGAACACTGGGACGCTTTCGAGAACTTCAAGGAATCAGGAGTAGCTCAGGAACGGTCGAGAATAAACAAGATTAATGCTGTGAAAAAGCAGTGGCACCATAATCTGGGGCCAGGTGGCCCGGCCTAAGTGGGATATCACTGAGCAATAGATGATTGATGCAAGGGTCACTCCAGTTACATTGAGCTGGCCCCCAAGGTGCATGACTTGGTTTTATGCGCATGGGGGGAAGTTGGACCCAAAGACATGGCTAGTTTTGGAGCGGGCATGTCTTAAAGGAGCCACCGATAGTTTACTTGTTGCAATTCACGAGGCTCAAACGGGCGTGTTCACACCCAACAGAGAGAACAACGAGCTTACGCACGCCCTGAAGAATCCTGAACACCCGGGAAAAACATGAGGCAAAGGCATTGTTCTGTGGTTTGAGGGGTTTGCGGATTGGAACGACACTTATAGAAGCCGTGCAAGAAAGAGGCAGCATGAGGAGAAGGAGAGGAAGCTGGAGGAGGAGCAGAGGAAGCAGGAAGCAGACCGCCTTTGCATCATAGAATCAAAGCACGCGGAGTTGGAATGCGCTTTCATCTGGCAGCAGGAGCAGATCGACTCACTTAGCCAGGAAAGGACGTCTCAGCGGCAACAGCTAGTAGATCCAGCATTGGATTGCACCATCTAATCCATGCCGAGAAGCTACGTGGGTTCTGCCCCGGGCGATGATGCACTGCTGGATAGATACCCTGTGGATGAAATCATAGCTACGACAACTTGTGAACTACACATGAAAGTGAAGAACACATCCATGAAGGTGGCGGACGACTATGCTTTAACAAATCCCCCTGAAGCAACCTTCCATTGCAATCCGATTCTAGCTGGCTATGCTCGTGTCGGGGTTGATGAAGTGATGACATGATATTTGGGGCTAGAGCTTGACATTCCTGGAGGTGACGAGGAGCGCACACTCGGAGAGGCCATACATCGTATCATTCTTGGAGAAAGGATTGCATCATCGTTCCAAGGCCACCGACACCGCATCAGCCGGCTCCTCCTCCAAGTCCGCCACTGCGTCAGCACAATCCCGCTCCTCCAAGTCCACCACCGCGTCAGTAGACTCCTGCTCCTCCAAGTCTGCCACCACATCAGTGTTGGGCAACGCGGTAGTTTCAGAAAATTTCCTACGATCACGCAAGATCTATCTCTAGGTGATGCATAGCAACGAGAGGGGAGAGTGTTGTCTATGTACCCTCGTAGACCGAAAGCGGAAGCGTTCTAACAATGCGGTTGATGTAGTCGTACGTCTTCACGATCCGACCGATCCTAGCACCGAAGGTACGGCACCTCCGTAATCTGCACACGTTCAGCTCGGTGACGTCCCATGAACTCCAGATCTAGCTGAGGTCGAGGGAGAGTTTCCTCAGCACGACGGCATGGTGACGGTGATGATGAAGTTACCGGTGCAGGGCTTCGCCTAAGCACTACGATGATATGAGCGAGGTGGAAATCTGGGGGGAGGGCACCGCACACGGCAACAATTGTCAACTTGTGTGTCTATGGGGTGCCCCCTCCCCGTATATAAAGGAGTGGAGGAGGGGGAGGGCCGGCCCTCTATGGCGCACCCAAGGGGGGGGTCCTACTCCCAGTAGGAGTAGGTCTCCCCCTTCCCTAGTTGGAGTAGGAGAAGAAGGAAGAAGGAGAGGGAGAGAA
Source organism: Triticum dicoccoides (assembly GCF_002162155.2). Taxonomy (NCBI): domain Eukaryota; kingdom Viridiplantae; phylum Streptophyta; class Magnoliopsida; order Poales; family Poaceae; genus Triticum; species Triticum dicoccoides. The sequence goes on along the minus strand of NC_041385.1, from coordinate 541,312,313 downwards.
GGAAAGGGGGGCCGACCCCCTTCTCAATTCGGATTGGGCTGGGGGGGGGGACGACCCCACCTTGTCCGCCTCCTCCTCTCTTCCACCATGTCCCATTAAGGCCCATTGACTCCTCGGGGGGTTCCGGTAACCTCCCGGTACTCTGGAAAAATGCCTGAACCTCTCGGAACCTTTCCGGTGTCCGAACATAGCCTTCCAATATATCGATCTTTATGTCTCAACCATTTTGAGACTCCTCGTCATGTCCGTGATCATATCCGAGACTCCGAACATCCTTCAGTACATCAAAACACATAAACTCATAACACCAATCGTCATTGAATGTTAAGCGTGCCGACCCTACGGGTTCGAGAACTATGTAGACATGAACAAGACACGTCTCCGGTCAACAACCAATAGCGGAACCTGGATTGTCAAATTGGTTCCTACATATTCTACGAAGATCTTTATCGGTCAAACCGCATAACAACCACGTTGTTCCCTTTGTCATCGGTATGTTACTTGCCCGAGATTCGATTGTCGGTATCTCAATGCCTAGTTCAATCTCATTACCGACAAGTCTCTTTACTTGTTCCGTAATACTTCATCCCGCAAATAACTCATTAGTCACTTTGCTTGCAAGTCTTATAGTGATGAGTATTACCGACTGGGCCCAGAGATACCTCTCCGAAACACAGAGTGACAAATCATAATCTTGATCTATGCCAACCCAAAAAACACCTTCGGAGACACCTGTAGAGCACCTTTATAATCACCCATTTACGTTGTGACGTTTGATAGCACACAAAGTGTTCCTCCGGTATTCGAGAGTTGCGTAATCTCATAGTCTGAGGAACTTGTATAAGTCATGAAGAAAGCAGTAGCAATGAAACTGTCACGATCATAATGCTAAGCTAACAGATGGGTCATGTCCATCACATCATTCTCCTAATGATGTGATCCCTTTCATCAAATGACAACACATGTCTATGGTTAGGAAACATAACCATCTTTGATTAACGAGCTAGTTAAGTAGAGGCATACTAGGGACTATATGTTTTGTCTATGTATTCACACATGTACTAAGTTTCCGATTAATAGCATGAATAATAAACATTTATCATGATTTAAGGAAATAAATAATAACTTTATTATTGCCTCTAGGGCATATTTCCTTCAATCAGCCCACTCCTCCTCCTCCAAGTCCAGCACCACGTTAACCGTCTCCTCCTCCTACAAGTATGGCACCGTGTCAGCCGACTCCTCCTCCAAGTCAGGCACCGCATCAACCATCTCCGCCGCCTCAGCGGGCTCTGCTGCCTCAGCAACAATGGAAGAGAGGCGTCACAGCTACGGCGGCTAGCGGTACAAAAGGAGGCAATCCTCTTCCGAAGTTGCCTTACCACTTGACCAAGGAGGAAAACAATGCCGAAGTGGCTACGCAAGTGAAGGCCCTTTTTGGACCGAAACCGCCCCCGCCACCAAAGGAGAAAGTACCTGAGCATGTCATACAACACTTTATGGATAATGCTTGACAAGCTGTCAAGCATAGGGACTCAGACTACGAGCATTCTATCAAGAAGTCATATCATGCACAAAACAAGAAGGAGTCGAGCTCGAGCTCAAGCCAACCAATTGGCAAAAAAGCGGTAAAACTATTCCCCAACTAGGAGAACAGGCAGTGCAATTGACCCTCCCTACTCATTGTACAAACACACGTGAGTACCGCCGATCAATTGGTAATAACCGACAATGATAGAAGGCAGGCTGAAGAGGCCGGTATGACTGTTGAACAACTCCTAGGCATCGAGGAACTCCCCAAGTTTACAGAGGAGGAACTACAATGGAAATATGTCCGCGGCCAACCTCTGGTCAAGCCTGAGGAGATCCCGCTTCTATCAATGAGACTGTATGAATTGCATGAATGGTACCTGAGAGAAGTAAAGACCAATCAAGAGTCCCTCATGGTGAAAGTCAAGGCAGAACATTACTTCCATGAAAAAGATTTGTGGGTTGAGTTTCAAGAAATGTTTTAGTTATTCAATCAAGATGCACTCAACAAATCTATCGTTAGTTGCTATTGTCTATAAGTGATTTCTTTCTGTAATTTAAGTCTCTAGCTAGATGTAGTGCTCGTTCATTACGTGTAATTATCCTCATTGCATTCTTTTCTGTTGTATTATGTAGAATGAAGATGTATGAAATGAAAAAAGCTGGACACTATGGCATTGTGTTCATTGACCCAAATACCATTAATCAAGAGACATGGTCACGCAAATGGGATCGAAAATACACAGATAGAAGCTTGCTAGAGTTCTTGAAGCGACTAAATACCCAACCAAAAATACTACTTCCTTACAACTTCGGGTGAGTGACACTGTCTTGTACTACAAATTCTGTTTTTTACTTACTAGATGTTAATAACTGTAGTTGATGAGTTATGCACATGCCTGCTTAATTATACAAACATGTGCCCATGCAGTTTCCACTAGATCTTGTTAATCATTGAAGTTGACGAGGGAAAAGTTCAAGTACTGCACTCACTATATAAAGATACTAATGAATACACAATCATGAAGGGGATGGTCGATAGGTAATTTCAATCATTATCGCACTATGTCGGCCTCTTTAGTTCATTTCCTGATATCAACTAATTAATAACTCCTTTATTCATTTTCTTTGCCAGTGGGCAGGGCTTGGGAAAAGTTCATCAAACAGGTTGAAGGCCCATGGAAACAAAAGCTGAAATGGGTGCGACCCAAGGTAAATAATTAAGTATTACTAGCTAGCTACCATCTCTTTAATTCTAGTTTGAATACCATTAGGCTGGCCATAGTGGGAGTAACATAACCGGTAACATGCACTTGGGACTAGCAAACATGCTTATGTGGCACACAATTAAAGAAGAGAGAGAGGGTTAGAGTAACATAGGCAGATACCATATCATGTTAAATGCTATGCTACTTTGTGTCATGCATGGCAATAAATATGATCATATATGATACTACTTTATGATACTATGCACTATGGACGTAGTATCATACACTAGTATCATATGCATGATACTAGTATATGATACTCGCCACTATGAGTAGCCTTATCATGCTTGGTTAATTATTATCTGATTTAATTCTATTCTCGTAAAGACCTTGAGGCAGGCGCCGGGGAATAATTTATGTGCATACTGCATTTGCGAGAACATTCGCATTATGACGTCCGAAAGGACCAAAGATGATAGACAATCTTGGGTACATTTTCCAGAACACTATTCACAATTTTTACATCATTATCTAATATATATACACACAACTAATACATTCATATTGATCTCCTTCTTTATAGGATAAGCTCCTACCAACGGATCATGTACGAGCAATTCAAGAGAAAATAGTGGGAATTTTGCTTGACAAGGTCATAGATCCCAAAGGAGAACACCATTACAAGTTGTAATGCCTCCATGTAATGATCTGCAAATTGTAGGAGAAATTGTATATACCAAATTGATATATATATATATATATATATATATATATATATATATATATATATATATATATCTGTGTGTGTGTGTGTGTGTGAATGGTCGTGCGAGAAATTCGATGATATATATATGATCGGTTCTACGAGAAATTCTATTTATATGTATGCATAACGTGTACAATATGTAGTAGCGTAAAATATGTTTTAAATAAAAAAGAATTAAATGGAAAACACAAAATTAAAAGAAAAAATAAACCACAAACCCCTAAACCCCTAAACCTTTTAGTCCCGGTTGGTGTAACCAACTGGGACTAAAGGCCTCCAGCCCCCCGGCGCGGGCTCATGCCACGTGGTGGGCCTTTGGTCCCGGTTCGTGAAGAATCGACACTAAATGGGGGGCCTTCGGTTGCAGAACCGGCACTAAAGGTCCTTATGAACCGGGACTAAAGTTCTATTTTGCACTAGTGTGTACCTCCATTGGCCCATTAAGCCCATATCACCTACCGGGGGTGTCCGGAACCCCTTCCGATGACCCGATGGCTACCGGTGCATCCCGAAACCCTTTCGGTGTCCGAATACCATCGTCCTACATATTAGTCTTTACCTCTCGACCATTTTGAGACTCCTCATCATGTCCGAGATCTCATCCGAGACTCCGAACAACATTCGGTCACGAAATCATAGAACTCATATAACACTATATCGGCAACGAACGTTAAGCGTGCGGACCCTACGAGTTTGAGAACTATGTAGACATGACCGAGACACCTCTCTGGTCAATAACCAATAGTGGAACCTGGATGCCCATATTGGCTCCTACATATTATACGAATGTCTTTATCGGTCGAACCATTATGAAAACATACATAATTCCCTTTGTCCATCGTGTGACAGCCTAGATTTTGCCTTTTCTCTTTTTTCGGACTTATTTTGCCTATGCTTTAAATTTGGGTTTTTGGAATCAATTCAAATGGACTTAACACTTGCTCATGTCCTTGATTTTCTCCCAAGTGACCCATCTACCTCTCATTCAACATTCTTCCCAAGATGACCCAAGGAATATTTTTCATAAAAGAAAAATATTCAAATTCTTCTCTGAAACTCATTTCAGAAACTTGTGCTCCAAAGCAACTCTCATTTTTATTGCTCCAAAAATCATGAGAAAATTCCCAAATATTATTTGAACCTTGGCCCACCTTCCTGAGCAAAAATATTGCATAACTTTTTGTAATGTTTTTGCTACAGAAAATCATTTCTCTTCTGGCCTCAAAATGCACTTTGCACAACAAGTGTATTTTTCCTTGATCCAATTAAGCTGGTTTTTGTTGAGCCTCATTACCCTCATAAACAAAGCTTAAACCCAAGAGATCAGCCCTAATCACCTTCTAGAAGCTCTCCAAACTTGGCGACCAAGTTTCTGACCAGAAACTTCCAACAAGCTCAAGTCTCATTTGGCCGGCCTGGCAGTGTGCCATCACCCTTCCTAGACCAAACACTGCACGGAAAACATGTTGGACATGGTCTGGGCCTCGTTTTGACTGAGCCGTGGTGACCGCGTGAGGACATGGGCTCTGGCACGCGTTCGACGTGCTCTGCGCTGCGCCCGTGCTTCTGTTCAATGCGTGCTCGTCTCAGCGCTCGCCACCGACTGCCGCACCACGCCACGAGCTTCGACTCATCACCCTTGACCCCTCCCTAGCGCTCGTCAACACCGGAGACGCCGCAACGGGCATGGGAACACCACGGCCAAAAGCCATAGTGCACCATGTGCCTCTGTCTTCTTCCTCCTCTGCTTCATGTGCTCGTCCGCAAGCAGCACAACTCCTGCATGAACGTTGAGGACCTCCACCCCTTGCTGGCACCATTCATCGTTGCTCGCCAGCTTATAGAGAGCTCCGGCGGAGCCACATACCCCTCTCCCCCTCCGGCTATAAATACGAGCCCCTCCCACCGCTTAGAAAACTCCAAACCAACCACCCAACCTCCACAACCTAGTACCATAGCCGCAGCCCGGCCAGGCAGGCCTCTGGTCGCCGTCCCCGACCCGAGCTCGCCGCGATCCCCGCATCCCCTCCACCTCACTCCAATGACCCTTGAGCTTGATCCACCCCTTAGGCGACTCCTTGGAGGTCCACTAGTGCCGTCTAGACGCGTTGGAGCCCCTAGAACTGCCCCTCTCCGCCGTCTTCCTCTTCTCCAATGAAACCCAACCGCAGCCGTCGCTTGCGAGCTTGGTTGCGAGCTGCTCCAGCCATCTCAGCAAGCCACGGGTACAGGCAGGTGCGCCTTGACCCCCTCTCTCTTTCTGTCCCTCTGGATTCGGCCAAGGACCCCTCCTCGCCGGCGTGAGCTCCGGCGAAGCGCCGTCGTCGCTCTATTTCCTTCCCCCTCCCCTCTCACCTGACCAGCGGGGCCCACTGCCAGCCTCTCCACTCGCGCCTGAAGCGGTACGAGTGGAGGCATAATATGAGAATACGCCGTCGACGTCACCCCTTGGTTTCTGTTTATTTCAAATTAATTCAAATATTTGACCAGAAAGTTTGACCAGTGATAACTTTTAAACTATAAGTCCAAATGAGTTGATTCTTTTTGCATTGTGTTTGTTCTGAAGAGCTCTAGCAGCACACCAAAATGCAGATTTTTCCTTGCTGTCTAGAATTTCTGGTAATTTTCAGAGTGGTTTTTGATATTTTGTTTTGCTGTTTTTAAATATTTTCAGAGGGAGAAGCTTGTCTTGAAGATAACCTGGAGGGGTGTGAACCTCCTCTGCACTAAGGCAAGCCACACCAACATTTGGATGGTGTCATTTCAATATCTATGATTTTTCCAACTTGAATATGATTTATTTTCATGCATTTAATCATTTAAATAAATATTGCTTAGTGCTAGTTATTTTTTCATGCTTGAAATGCTTGGTTAAGGTACTGGTTGAATGCATGAGCTAGTTTTAGTCAGTAGAAGAAATTTCTATTAAAGTGAATATGCTTTTATGAACAATGGTAGTTTCTTCCTGATAAATGGATTTTCATATATATTATGAGGTAATTAAAATGATGAATGATAAAAACCAGTAAAGTAGAACTAGTAAAGTTTAATGATGAGTAGTGCAAGAAGGTCATTTTGATGGTGTTGATCCGTTCATGTTGAGTGGTATGCTTTTGCATGTCAAATAGTTGCATGATCATGGCATCTGATGACTTGAGTTATCTTATTTTCAAGTTAAACCTGATATTGATCCAACTTGAATATAACATTGATCGAGTCATGGTGCCACGGAATCGAGTTTTTCCCAGTGCAACCACATTTACCTTTATGGGGAGGTCTTGATTCGGTCCGTTGTCATGCCTCTCGCCGGTGCCTCCAACGAGGGAAGGTTATGGGTGTTCTGTACCTTGGCCCGGTAAGCAGACATAACCTTGTGTGCCCGTTTTTTATGGTACCTTGTCCCCGTTTGGGACCGTTTTTGCCATGACGGTGGCTGTTGATGCCTTTGGTAGGCACGGGGCCACCCATGACTTAGCCCAGAGGGGAGTTGGTCGGAGTGGCTAGGAGAGTGTCGTGGCAATGGGAGGGTTTCGTCGGAATGCCGTTGGTCCACTCGAATGGGATGTCGAGGCCATGGATTTCGTGGTGTGGGTAAAGTGCACTACCTCTGTAGAGTGTATTTAATCTATCGATAGCCGCGTCCTCAGTTACGGACACATCTCGTGAGTAAGTCACACCATGGATCAACATTAGTAAGTAATCTTGCACACTAAAGATTTATTGTTGACACTAGTTATGTGATGATTGGTGGGATCATGAGATGATCGTGGTTCGCATCAAAGTGTTGACTTCGATTGTGATCCTGGTATGATCACCTTCAGTTACAAGGTAACCCGTCTGGTAAGAGAGTCAGAGGGACTCGGTGCACAAGTCTGTTTCACCAGTAGTATGATTTGCATTGCATTAATCTGAATAATTGTCATGATCTTGTTTGCCATTATGCTTATGTTTGTTGTGGCTTGCAAGTACATTCAATGTACAGACCTGGCGTGTCATGCCAGATTTCAAGCAAGTCGTATCGGATCAGAGCGCTTCCCGCGTCTAGATCATGTCCACATCGGCATCCCTGTGCTATGGAGTTCCACTTCATCGTTGTTCCGCTGCCGCATAGTTTATGTGATCGAGGCCCCTCATGTTCATTTAATAATGTACATACTGTCCAGCCGCACCGTGTGTGCTGCCTGGACTCACAACTTGATGTAATATCAGACTTATGTTCCCGCTAGCATCAATAAAGCGGTTTCTTTCTGTACCATGTTGTTGTGTGTTGCCAGAAGACTTGATCTTTGGGCTGGCAATGCAAGGTAAACCGGTTTCTCTGAGCCGTGGTGCCACACATTGGTATGTTACTTGTCCGAGATTCGATCGTTGGTATCTTCATACCTAGTTCAGTCTCATTACCGGCAAGTCTCTTTACTCATTCCGTAATACATCACCTCATAACTAACTCAGTCATTTGCTTGCAAGCTTATGATGTGTATTACCAAGAGGGCCCAGAGATACCTCTCCGATACTCAGAGTGACAAATCCTAATCTCGATCTATGCCAACTCAACAAACACCTTCGAAGATACCTATAGAGTATCTTTATGATCACCCAGTTACATTGTGACGTTTGATAGCACACAAGGTATTCCTCCGGTATCCGAGAGTTGCATAATCTCATAGTCGAAGGAATATGTATTTGACATGAAGAAAGCAATAACAATAAACTGAACGATCATTATGCTAAGCTGACGGATGGGTCTTGTCCATCACATCATTCTCCTAATGAATTTGTCCTGTTATCAAACGACAAGACATGTCTATGGTTAGGAAACCTTAACCATCTTTGATCAATGAGCTAGTCTAGTAGAGGCTTACTGGGGACACGATATTTTTTTTATGTATTCACACATGTATTTAAGTTTCTGATTAATACAATTTTATCTTGAATAATAAACCTTTATATGACAAAGGAAATATAAAATAGCAACTTTGTTATTGCCTCTAGGGCATATTTCCTTCATGTTTCCAGAAGAGTTTGACCACTCATATCTCTCTTTTTCTTGTAACCTGCACTTAGTAGGTCATTTTTGCTATAATATATATATTGTATTGTTTTGGCTACTTAATATGATAGTCGTAGCCTCTAACTTGTCAAACAAGTATGATGGCCGATTGATTCTTCATAAAAGGTGTAGTGGTGGTTGCAAAGTTTACCTAGTCTTCCATTCACATTTTTGAGAAGACAGCCCCAGAGATGTTGCTTTATTTGGATTCTGCTTATTGCATTTATTGGAGCACCTGCAATGGGCACATTGATTGTTTAAATGTTCCTCTTGCTGCTGACCACACTAACAATATACAATTGATTATATCTCTCATTGAGACCTGACTCATCTTCCATGGTTATTAGAAGGTAGCATAGTACTGGTTGAACCTGATAGTTAACTAAAACCATTGCTTAACATCGAGCCCTCTACTTTCTAAAAAGTTTCCATTTTAGTTTACTGAATATGTTTTTCTTGCTTGAACTATATCAGCTGGGCAAGTGCCAAAACCCAGAAGCTTATGATTTTCCTACTCTTGAGATACGCATCAATATTGCAATCAAGTTTGACTGTGCAACTATGTAGACAAGGGACTGCATTCTATTGTTGGAAATATGCCCTAGAGGCAATAATAAAATGGTTATTATTATATTTCCTTGTTCATGGTAATTGTCTATTGTTCATGCTATAATTGTATTAACCAAAAACCGTAATACATGTGTGAATACATAGACCACAACATGTCCCTAGTGAGCCTCTAGTTCACTAGCTTGTTGAACAATAGATGGTTATGGTTTCCTGACCATGGACATTGGATGTCATTGATAACGGGATCACATCATTAGGAGAATGATGTGATGGACAAGACCCAATCCTAAGCATAGCACAAGATCGTGTAGTTCGTTTGCTACAACTTTTCTAATGTCAAGTATCTTTCCTTAGACCATGAGATTGTGCAACTCTCAGATGCCATAGGAATGCTTTGGTGTATCAAACGTCACAACGTAACTGGGTGACCATAAAGGTGCACTACAGGTATCTTCGAAAATGTCTGTTGGGTTGGCACAAATCGAGATTGGGATTTGTCACTCCATATGACGGAGATGTATCTCTGGACCCACTCGATAATGCATCATCATAATGAGCTCAATGTGACTAAGGAGTTAACCACGGGATCTGTCGGGGAAACCGATCACCTATGGGGTCCCAAGGATCCCTTCTATGTTCGGTGGTGGATTAGTTGCACGAAGAGCAGGTCGAGCCGTTAGCACACAGAGGATTTTTATCCAGGTTCGGGCCGCAAGGATGCATAATACCCTAGTCCTGCTTTATCTGGTTATATGTGTGTTCTTGAGCTTTTGAACTAGCTATGATGTGTGCTTTGTCCAAAAGTCCGAATCCTCTCTCTCTGCGCCTTGGGCCTCCTTTTATACACAAAGGGGTTGCCACAATGGCACACAGGAGGTGGCAAGCTACAACGGTACGAGCTTATCGCTCGACCAACATAGGACAAGTGCATTTAATGCGTTGCCTACGTGTGCTCTCACTTTATTGGGGACGGCAACAGAGGCCATCCCGTCCTTCGCCGCTCTTCCTCGCCTCGCCACGCGTCCGGGCCGACGAGGCATGTAGCACCACGCTGGCCAACCAGCTGCTGGGTTGGCGAGATGGTAGGCTTCCATGAAGATCTGCATGCCGCCACGCAGGCGCCTACTTAGCTGGCATGCTTATCATTGCACTGGAGTGGTGGTGAAGTGGCAAAACCTTGCCGAGTGCGGGCCTGGCCGCGGCCAAGCGATCGTCCCCGGCAAGGCTTGTCGGGGGCCTTAGAGTTGTCCCCGGCAAGAGCCTTGCCGGGGGTCTTCGTCTGCTGATCCCACGTGGGTTCATGGGTTGCCAATCTTCGTGAGGGGCTGCATGCTACCAGGCATGCGCTCTCCAAATCTTGGTCTTTAACATTGTCGATGGTGTTTGAGCTCTCAACCCCAAGGGTGATGGCCTTGCTGGTCTCTTCATGAGCTGCCCTGGCAAGGAGCTTGCCGGGGGCTTCGTAGGTTGCCTCGGCAAGGCTTGTTTCCGGGCATGGCCTTGCTTGCCTCTTGCTGCTTGTTGCCTTGAGTATTTGCTTTGAGATCCTTTGTTCTTGTCTTGCCTCCTGCCGTCCTCGTCTGCTTCGCCAAGCCCTGCTGCAGGGGTGGCTGCGACCGTCCGTGCACAAGTAAGGGGTACAGAAGTACCCACACTTTTGTGCACCAACAGGAGCCCCCAGGCCCGGGCCACACATAAGCATAAGGCGTAGTTGGGCCAGGCCCAAAGCAGTGCGCGGGTGGGCGTGGTAGAGGTGAACCGCCTCAGTATTTCTGGTAGTTGCGCTTCCCCACAACCCGCGTCGAGTGCGTGACGTGGGGGTCGTGCGCGGGATGGGCGTGGCACGCATGCGTCACCCCATAGTGAATAGTAAAGAGGCGGCCCGCACCTGCCTCAGAAAAGAGGGGGAAATCGTGGGGTCGCTGCTCATTTTCCCTCCTTGCCTTCCTCAATCTTGGAGCCGTCGTTCCACATTTCCTAGCACGCCCGCCTTTTCAGCCACGTACGCCGCATGCATGGCGCGGGGTAGGTGACGGATGCATGGGATATGGGACCGATACCCATGCGCCCGTGTTTGGCGCGGGGAGGGCAGTCAACGGCGTCGTTCGTTGTCAGTGGCTTTAATGAGCAGGATTTGAAAGGGCTTTCCAGAGGAGCAAAGCCAGCCTTCAGTCTCCTTGGTTTGGCTATAAAAAGGGGTCCAGGAGGAGGAGGAGAGGTGTCCTCTCACGTCTTCTCCTTTCCCCATCCTCCATCCATCACCATGCCGAGAGGGCGCAGCCGTGGTCGTCATTTTGCGGAGGTGACCAGATCTTCTTCCCGCCAGAAAGCCGCGACGGTTAAGGAAGAGCCAGACGCTCAAGGCGGAGGCGCCGGACGGGGCCGCGGTCGGTGAGGTGGCCGAGGATGAGGTGGGCATGGAAGGGGGACATCCATGGTGCCACCTTCTCCGCCTCCATCTCCTCCTGCCTCGTTGATCGGCCATGTCGGAGACACAACACTGGAGTTTATCTTGCAGTTGCACGAGCCGCCACGTAGCCGCCTCCGCCTCCCCGAGGCGTTCGCAAGGGTGATGGAGATCGACCAGCCGCCGAGGCTGAGGCTTCACATGAAGGGGTGTTGCAGTGGCGACATGTGGGCGAACACAAGGTTCCCCGTCCCTCATGTAATGCTCCTTCGTCGGGGTTGGAAAACCTTCTCACGCACCCACTGCTTGATGAAGGGGCACGTTCTCCACTTCAAACTAGTGGAGAGAAAATTGCTCTCTGTCAAGGTCTTCGGGCGATCGGGACACAGGTTAGGGTGCTGTGTGGAGAGCTCGACCGACAATGAGAGCTCCTCCTCGAGCGAAAGCGGCGAGGGGGACAACGACAAAGATGATGGGGGCAGCGGGCAGGAGGATGACGGGTCCGACTAGGTGTCGGATACACTGTCCCTGGGCGACCCTGGCAGCACCACCATCTGTACGTGGCCTCCTTCCCGGCAGAGCAATTTGTCGGGGGGTAGTTCTTGGGGGTGGCTTCCCAAGCCAACTCCTTGAACTTCTTGAGGTTGCCGCTTTTGGTGGCTGATGCTAGAGAGCCGGAGAAGACGAAGAAGGTGGGTGGCTGGCCATCAAGTCAGAGTACGGTGGCATCGACGCCTTCGTCTCGTATTGGCGGACCGCTGCCTCATCTTCCAGCTTCTTCCCCGACGTCGTCATCACCAACCCTCTTCTGGACGGCCGCCGGGAGATTCTCTTGGTGTCTTTTGCTTCTCGTACCTCGCCTAGGCACTCTTTTCACCCTCCTGCTGTCCCGGTCCACTTCCTGAGGAAAGGGACAAGAAAGGGATTATAGGCACCTTATCTTTTTTTTGAATCTTATACCCGCAGGCACTTGTCGAATTTAGACTTTGCAACCCCTTGCTTATGTTTACATTCCGTATGAATTGTACTTGTTAACAATGTATTAATGAAGAAAAGGGTGCTTGCCGGGTCCTTTTGTGCGCGAGCAAGGCTCACACCAAGGGACGAGTCCTTATTATCTTAAGATAAACATCGTCACCCGGCAACAGACCTTGTCGTCCTCCCGCTCCATAGCTCGCCCACACTCATGACCTTGGCGGAGGTAGGGGTGGAGTAGGATTAGGCCCTTCGTTTGTTTCCTTCCCGTCGCACTACAACCAAGTTCCGGCCCATAAAAGGGGTTTTGGGCACAGGAGAGAGGGTCACGGTGGTATAGGAATAAACAAAGTTTCATACGTCCAAGTTCCATACATAAGTACATAGCATGGGACGAAAGACTTATCTTAGTCCATAGCCCCCGGCAACCTTGGCTTGTTGTGGTTGGATACTCGAATTTGCAGCTCTCGGCAATCTTGGCTTGCCAGGGTCGGGACACCGGTCTGTCTCCTTTCCTTCAAATGGTTTGGCAGAAATGCCTAGGCAGCCTGCGAACCAAAAAGGACCAGAATGAACAGAGAGATGCACACTCGACCTCTGTGCTAGGGGTTAGTCGCTGCTAAGCACTATCAACCCTAATAGAGAGAGAGTGAGAGACTCTACCTAGCATGCATGCCAAAACTGAAGGAAATATGCCCTAGAGGCAATAATAAAGTTATTATTTATTTCCTTATTTCAAGATAAATGTTTATTATTCATGCTAGAATTGTATTAACCAGAAACTTAGTACATGTGTGAATACATAGACAAAACCTATAGTCCCTAGTATGCCTCTACTTGACTAGCTTGTTAATTAAAGATGGTTATGTTTCCTAACCATAGACATGTGTTGTCATTTGATGAACGGGATCACATCATTAGGAGAATGATGTGATGGACATGACCCATCCGTTAGCTTAGCATTATGATCGTGTTAGTTTCATTGCTACTGCTTTCTTCATGACTTATACAAGTTCCTCAGACTATGAGATTATGCAACTCCTGAATACCGGAGGAACATTTTGTGTGCTACCAAACATCAGAACGTAACTGGATGATTATAAAGGTGCTCTACAGGTGTCTCCGATGGTGTTTGTTGAGTTGGCATAGATCAAGATTAGGATTTGTCACTCCGATTGTCGGAGAGGTATCTCTGGGCCCTCTCGGTAATGCACATCACTATAAGCCTTGCAAGCAATGTGACTAATGAGTTAGTTGCGGGATGATGCATTACGGAACGAGTAAAGAGACTTGCCGGTAACGAGATTGAACTAGGTATTGAGATACCGATGATCGAATCTCGGGCAAGTAACATACCGATGACAAAGGGAACAACGTATGTTGTTATGCGGTTTGACCGATAAAGATCTTCGTAGAATATGTAGGAGCCAATATGAGCATCCAGGTTCCGCTCTTGGTCATTGACCGGAGATGAGTCTCGGTCATGTCTACATAGTTATCGAACCCGTAGGGTCCGCACGCTTAACGTTCTGTGACGATTTGTATTATGAGTTATGTAATTTGATGACCGAAGTTTGTTCGGAGTCCTGGATGAGATCGGGGACATGACAAGGAGTCTCGAAATGGTCGAGATGTAAAGATCGATATATTGGACGACTATATTCGGACATCGGAAAGGTTCCGAGTGATTCGGGTATCTATCGGAGTACCGGAGAGTTACGGGAATTCGCCGGGGAGTGTATGGGCCTTATTGGGCCTTAGTGGAATAGAGGAGGAGGAAGCCCATCGCACTACAACCAAGTTCCGGCCCATAAAAGGGTTTTTGGGGCACAAGAGAGAGGGTCACGGTGGTACAGGAATAAATGAAGTTTCATACGTCCAAGTTCCATACAGAAGTACATAGCATGGGATGAAAGACTTATCTTAGTCCGTAGCCCCCGGCAACCTTGGCTTGTTGTGGTTGGATCCCCGAATTTGCAGCCCTCGGCAACCTTGGCTTTCCAGGGTCGGGACACCGGTCTGTCTCCTTTCCTTCAAAGGGTTTGGCAGAAATGCCTAGGCAGCCTGCGAACCAAAAAGGACCGGAATGAATAGAGAGATGCACACTCGACCTCTGTCCTAGGGGTTAGTCGCTGCTAAGCACTATCAACCCTAATAGAGAGAGAGAGAGAGACTCTACCTAGCATGCATACCAAAACTGAAGGAAATATGCCCTAGAGGCAATAATAAAGTAATTATTTATTTCCTTATTTCAAGATAAATGTTTATTATTCATGCTAGAATTGTATTAACCGGAAACTTAGTACATGTGTGAATACATAGACAAAACCTATAGTCCCTAGTATGCCTCTACTTGACTAGCTTGTTAATTAAAGATGGTTATGTTTCCTAACCATAGACATGTGTTGTCATTTGATGAATGGGATCACATCATTAGGAGAATGATGTGATGGACATGACCCATCCGTTAGCTTAGCATTATGATCGTATTAGTTTCATTGCTACTGCTTTCTTCATGACTTATACAAGTTCCTCAGACTATGAGATTATGCAACTCCCGAATACCGGAGGAACATTTTGTGTGCTACCAAACATCACAACGTAACTGGATGATTATAAAGGTGCTCTACAGGTGTCTCCGATGGTGTTTGTTGAGTTGGCATAGATCGAGATTAGGATTTGTCACTTCGATTGTCAGAGAGGTATCTCTGGGCCCTCTTGGTAATGCACATCACTATAAGCCTTGCAAGCAATGTGACTAATGAGTTAGTTGCGGGATGATGCATTACGGAACGAGTAAAGAGACTTGCCGGTAACGAGATTGAACTAGGTATTGAGATACCGATGATCGAATCTCGGGCAAGTAACATACCG
This sequence comes from Triticum dicoccoides, assembly GCF_002162155.2. NCBI lineage: Eukaryota > Viridiplantae > Streptophyta > Magnoliopsida > Poales > Poaceae > Triticum > Triticum dicoccoides. Next base: position 541,296,933 of record NC_041385.1, on the reverse strand, counting down.
ATGACAAAGGGAACAACATATGTTGTTATGCGGCTTGACCGATAAAGATCTTCGTAGAATATGTAGGAGTCAATATGAGCATCCAGGTTCCGCTCTTGGTCATTGACCGGAGATGAGTCTCGGTCATGTCTACATAGTTATCGAACCCGTAGGGTCCACACGCTTAACATTCTGTGACGATTTGTATTATGAGTTATGTAATTTGATGACCGAAGTTTGTTCGGAGTCCTGGATGAGATCGGGGACATGACAAGGAGTCTCGAAATGGTCGAGATGCAAAGATCGATATATTGGACGACTATATTCGGACATCGGAAAGGTTCCGAGTGATTCGGGTATTTATCGGAGTACCGGAGAGTTACGGGAATTCGCCGGGGAGTGTATGGGCCTTATTGGGCCTTAGTGGAATAGAGGAGGAGGAAGCCTAGGAGGGGGCGCCCCCCCCCAAGCCCAATCCGAATTGGATGATGGGGCTGGCTCCCCTTTCTTTCTTCTCTCCCTTCTCTTTCCTACCT
>NC_041385.1:541274558-541295870 GCF_002162155.2 Triticum dicoccoides | reverse complement strand
TCTCCTACTCCAACTTGGAGGGGGGGGGGGAATCCTACTCCCGGTGGGAGTAGGACTCCCCTATGGCACGCCCAAGAGAGGGCCGGCCCTCCCCCTCCTCTACTCCTTTATATACGGGGGAGGGGGGCAGCCCATGAGGACACACAAGTTGATCATTGATCTTTTAGCTGTGTGCGGTGCCCCCCTTCCACCATAATCCACCTCGATCATATCGTAGCAGTGCTTAGGCGAAGCCCTGCGTCGGTAGCATCATCATCACTGTCATCACGCCGTCGTGCTGACGAAACTCTCCTTCGACACTCTGCTGAATCGGAGTTCATGGGATGTCATCGAGCTGAACATGTGCAGAACTCGGAGGTGCCATGCGTTCGGTACTTGGATCGGTTGGATCGTGAAGACGTACGAATACATCAACGTGTTGTCATAACGCTTCCGCTTTTGGTCTACGAGGGTACATGGACGACACTCTCCCCTCTCGTTGCTATGCATCACCATGATCTTGAGTGTGCGTAGGATTTTTTTTTGAAATTACTACGTTCCCCAACAGTGGTATCAGAGCCAGGTTTATGCGTAGATGTTATATGCACGAGTAGAACACAAGTGAGTTGTGTGTGATACAAGTCATACTGCTTACCAGCATGTCATACTTTGGTTCGGCGGTATTGTTGGATGAAGCGGACTGAACCAACATTACGCGTACGCTTACGCGAGACTGGTTCTACCGATGTGCTTTGCACATAGGTGGCTGGCGGGTATTAGTTTCTCCAACTTTAGTTGAACCGAGTGTGGCTACGCCCGGTCCTTGTTGAAGGTTAAAACAAACTAACTTGACGAAATATCATTGTGGTTTTGATGCGTAGGTAAGAACGGTTCTTGCCCAGCCTGTAGCAGCCACGTAAAACTTCGAACAACAAAGTAGAGGACGTCTAACTTGTTTTTGCAGGGCATGTTGTGATGTGATATGGTCAAGACATGATGCTAAATTTTATTGTATGAGATGATCATGTTTTGTAACTGAGTTATCGGCAACTGGCAGGAGCCATATGTTTGTCGCTTTATTGTATGCAATGCAATCACCCTGTAATTGCTTTACTTTATCACTAAGCGATAGCGATAGTCGTAGAAGGAATAGTTGGCGAGATGACAATGATGCTACGATGGAGATCAAGGTGCCGCGCCGGTGACGATGGTGGTCATGACGGTGCTTCGGAGATGGAGATCACAAGCACAAGATGATGATGGCCATATCATATCACTTATATTGATTGCATGTGATGTTTATCTTTTGTACATCTTATTTTGCTTAGTTCGGCGGTAGGTTTATAAGATGATCCCTTACTAAAATTTCAAGGTATAAGTGTACTGCCTGAGTATGCACCATTGCGAAAGTTCTTCATGCCGAGACACCACGTGACGATCGGGTGTTATAAGCTCTACGTTCAAATACAATGGGTGTAAGACAGTTTTGCGCACACAGAATACTCAGGTTAAACTTGACGAGCCTAGCATATGCAGATATGGCCTCGGAACACCGAGACCGAAAGGTCGAGCAAGAATTATATAGTAGATATGATCAACATAGTGATGTTCACTGTTGAAAACTACTCCATCTCACGTGATGATCAGACATGGTTTAGTTGATTTGGATCACGTGATCACTTAGATGACTAGAAGGATGTCTATCTAAGTGGGAGCTCTTAAGTAATATGATTAAATTGAACTTTAATTTATCATGAACTTAGTCCTGATAGTATTTTGCGAATAATGTTGTAGATCAATAGCTCGCTTGTTGCTTCCCTATGTTTTTATATGTGTTCCTAGAGAAAACTAAGTTGAAAGATGATAATAGCAATGATGCGGATTGTGTCCGTGATCTGAGGTTTATCCTCATTGCTGCATAGAAGAATTATGTCCTTGATGCACTGCTAGGTGACAGACCTATTGATGGAGCAGATGCAACGTTATGAATGTTTAGCTAGCTCAATATGATGACTACTTGATAGTTTAGTGCACCATGCTTAACGGCTTAGAATCGAGACTTCAAAGACTTTTTGAAACGTCATGGACCATATGAGATGTTCCAGGAATTGACGTTATTATTTCAAGCAAATACCTGAGTTGAGAGATATGAAGTCTCTAACAAGTTCTATAGCTAAAAGATGGAGGAGAATAGCTCAAGCAGTGAGCATGTGCTCAGATTGTCTGGGTACTACAATCGCTTGAATCAAGTGGGAGTTAATCTTCCAGATAAGACAGTGATTGACAGAGTTCTCTAGTCACCATCACTAAGTTACTAGAACTTTGTGATGAACTATTGTATGCAAGGGGTGAAGAAAAAGATTCCAGAGCTCTTCGTGATGCTGAAATCGACGAAGGTAGAAATCAAGAAAAGAGCATCAAGTGTTGATGATTGATAAGACCACTAGTTTCAAGAAAAGGGCAAAGGGAAAGAAAGGGAACTTCAAGTAGAATGTCAAGCAAGCTGTCACTCCCGTGAAGAAGCCCAAAGCTAGACCAAAGCATGAAACTGAGTGCTTCTACTGCGAAGGAAATGGTCACTGGAAGCGGAAATGCCCTGAATATTTGGTGGATAAGAAGGATGGCAAAGTGAACAAGGGTATATTTGATATACAGGTTATTGATGTGTACCTTACTAGTGTTTATAGTAGCCCCTGAGTATTTGATACTTGTTCGGTTGCTAAGATTAGTAACTCGAAACAGGAGTTACAGAATAAACAGAGACTAGTTGAGAGTGAAGTGACGATGTGTGTTGGAAGTGGTTCCAAGATTGATATGATCATCATCGCACACTCCTTATACTTTCAGGATTAGTGTTGAACCTAAATAAATGTTATTTGGCGTTTGCGTTGAGCATGAATGTGATTTGATCATGTTTATTGCAATGCGCTTATTCATTTAAAGTTAGAGAATAATTGTTATTCTGTTTATATGAGTAAAACCTTTGAAAGGTAATACACCCAATGAAAATAGTTTGTTGGATCTCGATCGTGGTAATACACATATTCATAATATTGATGCCAAAAGATGCAAAGTTGATAATGATGGTGCAACTTATTTGTGGCACTGCCGTTTGGGTCATATCGGTGTAAAGCACATGAAGAAACTCCATAAAGATGGATTTTTGGAATCACTTGATTATGAATCATTTGATGATTGCGAACCATGCCTTATGGGCAAGATGACTAAAACGCCGTTCTCCGGAATAATGGAACGAGCTAGTGACTTATTGGAAATAATACATACCAATGTATGCGGTCCAATGAGTGTTGATGCTCGTGGCGGGTATCATTATTTTTTGACCTTCACAAATGATTTGAGCAGATATGGGTATATCTACTTAATGAAACTCAAGTCTGAAACATTTGAAAAGTTCAAAGTATTTTAGAGTGAAGTGGAGAATCATCGTAACAAGAAAATAAAGTTTCTACGATCTAATCGTGGAGGATAATATTTGAGTTACGAGTTTGGCCTTGATATAAAACAATGTGGAATAGTTTCACAGCTCACGCTACCTGGAACACCACAATGTTATGGTGTGTCCGAACGTCCTAACCGCACTTTATTAGATATGGTGCGATCTATGATGTCTCTTATCGGTTTACTACTATCGTTTTGGGGTTATGCATTAAAAGACAGTTGCATTCACTTTAAATAGGGAACCATCAAAATCTGTTGAGACGATGCCTTATGAACTGTGGTTTGGCAAGAAACCAAAGTTGTCGTTTCTTAAAAGGTTGGGGCTGCGATGCTTATGTGAAAAAGTTTCAACCTGATAAGCTCAAACCCAAATCGGAGAAATGCTTCTTCATAGGATACCCAAAAGGAAACTATTGGGTACACCTTCTATCACATATCCAAAGGCAAGATATTAGTTGCTAAGAATGGATCCTTTCTAGAGAAGGAGTTTCTCTTGAAAGAAGTGAGTGGGAGGAAAGTAGAACTTGATGAGGTAATTGTACCTTCTCCCTTATTGGAAAGTAGTTCATCATAGAAATCAGTTCTAGTGATTCCTACACCAATTAGTGAAGAAGTTAATGATGATGATCATGAAACTTCAGATCAAGTTGCTACAAACCTCATAGGTCTTCCAGAGTAAGATCCGCACCAGAGTGGTACGGTAATCCTGTTCTAGAAGTCATGTTACTAGACCATGATGAACCTACGAACTATGAGGAAGCGATGATGAGCCCAGATTCCGCGAAATGGCTTGAGGCCATAAAATCTGAGATAGGATCCATGTATGAGAACAAAGTATGGACTTTGGTTGACTTGCTCGATGATCAATAAGCCATGTTAAATAAATGGATCTTCAAGAGGAAGACGGACGCTAATAGTAGTGTTACTATCTACAAAGCTGGAATTGTCGCAAAAAGGTTTTCGACAAGTTCAAGGTGTTGAATACGATGAGATTTTCTCACTCGTATCAATGCTTAAGTCTGTCCGAATCATGTTAGCAATTGCCACATTTTATGAAATCTGGCAAACGGATGTCAAAACTACATTCCTTAATTGGATATTTCTTAAAGAAGTGTTGTATATGATACAACTAGAAGGTTTTGTCAATCCTAAAGGTGCTAACAAAATGTGAAAGCTCCAGCAATCCATCAATGGACTGGTGCAAGCATCTCGGAGTTGGAATGTACGCTTTGATGAGTTGATCAAAGCATATGGTTTTATACAAACTTTTGGAAAGGCCTATATTTACAAGAAAGTGAGTGGGAGCACTACAACCTTTCTGATAAGTATATGTGAATGACATATTGTTGATCGAAAATAATGTAGAATTTTCTAAAAAGCATAAAGGAGTATTTGAAAGGAGTTTTTCAAAGAAAGACCTCGGTGAAGCTGCTTACATATTGAGCATCAAGATCTATAGAGATAGATCAAGGCGCTTGATAAGTTTTTTCAATGAGTACATACCTTGACAAGATTTTGAAGTAATTCCAAATAGAACAGTCAAAGAAAGAGTTCTTGCCTGTGTTACAAGGTGTGAAATTGAGCAAGACTCAAAGCCCGAGCATGACAGAAGATAGAAAGAGAATGAAAGTCATTCCCTATGCCTCAGCCATAGGTTCTATAAAGTATGATATGCTGTGTACCAGATCTATTGTATACCCTACACTGAGTTTGGCAAGGGAGTACAATAGTGATCTAGGAGTAGATCACTGGACAGCGGTCAAAATTATCCTTAGTGGAATAAGGAAATATTTCTCGATTATGGAAGTGATAAAACAGCTCGTCGTAAAGAGTTACGTCGATGAAAGCTTCTACACCAATCCAGATGACACAAAATCTCAATCTGGATATATATTGAAAGTGGGAGCGATTATCTAGAGTAGCTCCATGCAGATCATTGTAAACATAGAATATTTGAAAAATACATACGGCTCTGAATTTGACAGACCCGTTGACTGAACTTCTCTCATGAGCAAAACATGATCACACCTTAGTACTCTTTGGGTGTTAATCACATAGCGATGTGAACTAGATTATTAACTCTAGTAAACCCTTTGGGTGTTGGTCACATGACGATGTGAGCTATGGGTGTTAATCACATAGAGATGTGAATATTTGTGTTAAATCACATGGTGATGTGAACTAGATTATTGACTCTAGTGCAAGTGGGAGACTGAAGGAAATATGCCCTAGAGGCAATAATAAAGTTATTATTTATTTCCTTATTTCATGATAAATGTTTATTATTCATGCTAGAATTGTATTAACCGGAAACTTAGTACATGTGTGAATACATAGACAAAACCTATAGTCCCTAGTATGCCTCTACTTGACTAGCTCGTTAATCAAAGATGGTTATGTTTCCTAACCATAGACATGTGTTGTCATTTGATGAACGGGATCATATCATTAGGAGAATGATGTGATGGACATGACCCATCCATTAGCTTAGCATTATGATCGTGTTAGTTTCATTGCTACTGCTTTCTTCATGACTTATACAAGTTCCTCAGACTATGAGATTATGAAACTCCCGAATACCAGAGGAATACTTTGTGTGCTACCAAATGTCACAACGTAACTGGGTGATTATAAAGGTGCTCTACAGGTGTCTCTAATGGTGTTTTTTGAGTTGGCATAGATCAAGATTAGGATTTGTCACTCCGATTGTCGGAGAGGTATCTCCGAGCCCTCTCGGTAATGCACATCACTATAAGCCTTGCGAGCAATGTGATTAATGAGTTAGCTGTGGGATGATGCATTACGTAACGAGTAAAGAGACTTGCTGGTAACGAGATTGAACTAGGTATTGAGATACTGACGATCGAATCTTGGGCAAGTAACATACTGATGACAAAGGGAACAACGTATGTTGTTATGCAGTTTGACCAATAAAGATCTTCGTAGAATATGTAGGAGCCAATATGAGCATCCAGGTTCCGCTATTGGTTATTGACCGGAGATGAGTCTCGGTCATGTCTACATAGTTCTCGAACCTGTTGGGTCCACACGCTTAACATTCTGTGATGATTTGTATTATGAGTTATGTGATTTGATGACCGAAGTTTGTTTGGAGTTCTGGATGAGATCGGGGACATGACGAGGAGTCCCGAAATAGTCGAGACGTAAAGATCGATATATTGGACGACTATATTCGGACAACAGAAAGGTTCCGAGTGATTCGAGTATTGGACGACTATATTCGGACAACAGAAAGGTTACGCGAATTCGCTGGGGAGTGTATGGGCCTTATTGGGCCTTAGTGGAATAGAGGAGGAGGAAGCCTAGGAGGGACCCCCGCAAGCCTAATCTGAATTGGGTGAGGGGGCAGGCTCCCCTTTCCTTCTTCTCTCCCTCCTCTTTCCTACCTCTCCTACTCCAACTTGGAAGGGGGGGGGGTCCTACTCCCGGTGGGAGTAGGACTCCCCTATGGCGTGCCCAAGAGAGGGCCGACCCTCCCCCTCCTCTACTCCTTTATATACGGGGGAGGGGGGCACCCCATGAGGACACACAAGTTGATCATTGATCTTTTAGCCATGTGTGGTGCCCCTTTCCACCATAATCCACCTCGATCATATCATAGCGGTGCTTAGGCGAAGCCCTGCGTCGGTAGCATCATCATCACCGTCATCACGCCATCGTGCTAACGAAACTCTGCTTCGACACTCTGCTGGATCAGAGTTCATGGGACGTCATCGAGCTGAACGTGTGCAGAACTCGGAGGTGCCATGCGTTTAGTACTTGGATCGGTCGGATCGTGAAGACGTACGACTACATCAACCGTATTGTCATAACGCTTCCGCTTTCGTCTACGAGGGTACGTGGACGACACTGTCCCCTCTCATTGCTATGCATCACCATGATCTTGCGTGTGCGTAGGGATTTTTTTGAAATTACTACATTCCCCAACAAAAACTTAGGGCGATAGCGCTTCATTTATTTATCTATTGCTCAGGGTCTGCGCCTGGCTTTGTACAAAGGGTTACATGCCTTGCCGACAAGGCTGGTACAAAAAGTGGTCTGCCGGGGGGCCCGACAACCGTGCCTTATGGGTAACACTTGTGAAGATGTTCGATGTTCCAGGAGTTGCTCATCGGAATACCATCTTCGGTCTCCAGGCGGACCATGCCGGGCCTGGTGACTCGCATTACCCGATAAGGGCCTTCCCACTTTAGCGTCAACTTGTTGGAATTCTTGGCCGACTAAACGCGCCGAAGAACAAGGTCGTCTTTGTCAAATCTTTGGGCATGAACCTTGCAGCTATGGTAGCGGTGCAAGGCTTGCTGGTAGCGTGCAACTCGCACAGCCGCCCGAAGACGATCTTCCTCATGGAGCGTCGCATCATCTTGCCGCAACCGCTCTTGCTCAAACTCGTCATAAGCGAGCACTTGAGGTTACCCGTATATGAGTTTCATGGGGAGAACTGCCTCTGCCCCGTATACGAGGGAGAAGGGTGTATGGCTAGTGGCTCAATTTGGCGTTGATTGACCAAAGAACCACCGGCAACTCATCAATCCAACGTCTTCCGCACTTGTGTAGCTTGTCCAAAGTCTTTGTCCTTGCTGCCGAGGTCTGCGTGCTGTTGTCGGTGATGACCCTGTGTGGCACACCAAAACCCCTTGAAGAACTTGACGGCTGATAAACTTATAAAAAAGGAAGAATTACTCAAAATTAAGATAACTTAGCTTTTTCTTGCTGTGTAAATCGCAGTTGTGGCCGTAGACGCCGCCGCTCGCCTGGCCCTTCGCACCAGGATGGTACAGACGGCCTCAATCGAGTTGGCCGCTGCGGTCGCCTTCTTCTTCGGCGCCATGGCGACGAAGAAACCACTGCCCTACCAAACGGACGAGATTCTCACCAGTAATGCCGCCCCTACCTGGCGTGCCAAAGATGTCGGGGAAACCGATCACCTATGGGGTCACAAGGATCCCTTCTATGTTTGGCGGGGGATTAGTTGCACGAAGAGCAGGTCGAGCCGTTAGCACATAGAGGATTTTTATCTAGGTTTGGGCCGCAAGGATGCGTAATACCCTAGTCCTGCTTTATCTGGTTATATGTGTGTTCCTGAGCTTTTGAACTAGCTACAATGCATGATTTGTCCAAAAGTCGGAATGCTCTCTCTGTGCACCTTGGGCCTCCTTTTATATACAAAGGGGTTGCCACAGCAGCACACAGGAGGTGGCAAGCTACAGTGGTACGAGCTTATCACTCGATCAACATAGGACAAGCGCATTTAATGCGTTGCCTACGTGTCCTCTCACTTTATTGGGGATGGCAATAGAGGCCATCCCGTCCTTCACCGCTCTTCCTCACCTTGCCACACGTCCAGGCCGACGAGGCATGCAGCGCCACGCTGGCCAACCAGCTGCTGTGTTGGCGAGATGGTAGGCTTTCCACGAAGATCTGCATGCCGCCATGCAGGCGTCTGCTTAGCTGTCATGCTTATCGTTGCTTTGGAGTGGTGGTGAAGTGGCAAAACCTTGCCAAGTGCGGGCCTGGCTGCGGCCCAGCGATCGTCCCTAGCAAGGCTTGCCGGGGGCCTTAGAGTTGTCCCCAGCAAGGGCCTTGCCGGGGGTCTTCGTCTGCTGATCCCACATGAGTTCGTGGGTTGCCAATCTTCATGAGGGGCAGCATGTTACCAGGCATGCGCTCTCCAAATCTTGGTCTTTAACATTGGTGATGGCCTTCCTGGTCTCTTCGCGAGCTGCCCTGACAAGGAGCTTGCTCGGGGCTTCATAGGTTGCCTCGGCAAGGCTTGTTTCCGGGCATGGCCCTGCTTGCCTCTTGCTGCTTGTTGCCTTGAGTGTTTGCTTTGACATCCTTTATTCCTGTCTTGCCTCCTGCCGTCCTCCTCTGCTTCGCCAAGCCCTGCTGCAGGGGTTGCTGCGACCGTCCGTGCACAAGTAATGGGTATAGAAGTACCCACACTTTTGTACACCGACAGGATCATGCATTACGGAACGAGTAAAGAGACTTGCCGATAACGAGATTGAACGAGGTACGAGGATACCGATGGTCGAATCTCGGGCAAGTAACATACCGATGGACAAAAGGAATTGTATACGAGATTGATTGAATCCCTGACATCGTGGTTCATTTGATGAGATCATCGTGGAACATGTGGGAGCCAATATGGGTATCTAGATCCCGCTATTGGTTATTGGTCGGAGAGATGTCCCGGTCATGTGTGCATGGTTCCCAAACCCGTAGGGTCTACACACTTAAGGTTCAGTGATGCTAGAGTTGTAATGGGAAATTGTATGTGGTTACCGAGAGTTGTGAGGAGTCCCGGATGAGATCCCGGACATCACGAGGAGTTCCGGAATGGTCTGGACGTGAAGATTTATATATGGGAAGTCCAGTTTCAGTCGCGGAAAGGTTTCGGGGTTATTGCTATTGTACCGGGACCACCGAAAGGTGTCCAGGGGTCCGCCGGGTGGGGCCACCTATACAGAGGGCCAAGTGGGCTGAATATGGGTGAGAACCAGCCCCCTAATGGGCCGGTGCGTCCCTCTCCAAGGGCCCAAGGCGCCTAGGGTTGGAAACCCTAGGGGGTGGGGGCGCCTCCCACCTGCTTGGGGGGCAAGTCTCCCCGCTTGGCCGCCGCCCCCCTCTAGATGCATCTAGGGGGCCCGGCCCCTCTTCCCTTTCCCCTATAAATAGTGAGGGGGTGGGAGGGCAGCCGCACCTCAGCCCCTAGCGCATCCCTTCTCCCTCCTACACCTCCTCCTCCTCCGTTGAGCTTAGCGAAGCTCTGCCGGAGAACCACGAGCTCCACCACCACGCCGTCGTGCTGCCAGAGTTCTCCCTCAACTTCTCCTTTCCCCTTGCTAGATCAAGAAGGAGGATACGTCCCCATGCTGTATGTGTGTTAACGTGGAGGCGCCGTCCGTTCGGCGCTTGGATCGGATCTTCTGCGATTTGAATCACCGCGAGTACGACTCCATCAATCGCGTTCTTGTAACGCTTCCGCTTAGCGATCTTCAAGAGTATGAAGATTCACTCCCTCTCTCTCGTTTCTAGCATCTCCTAGATTGATCTTGGTGACACGTAGGATTTTTTTTTGAATTATTACTGCGTTACCCAACAGTGGCATCATGAGCTAGGTCTATGCGTAGATTCTATGCACAAGTAGAACACAAGTAGTTGCGGGCGATGATTTGGTCAATTTGCTTACCGTTACTAGTCCTATCTTGATTCGGCGGCATTGCAAGATGAAGCGGCCCAGGCCGACCTTATACGTATGCTTATGTGAGACAGGTTCCACCGACTAACATGCACTTGTTGCATAAGGTGGATAGCAGGTGTCTATCTCTCCCACTTTAGTCAGATCCGGTTCAATGAAGAGGGTCCTTATGAAGGGTAAATAGAAATTGGCATATCATCATTGTGGCTTTTGCGTAGGTAAGAAACGTTCTTACCCATAGCATCCACGTAAAACATGCAACAACAATTAGAGGACGTCTAACTTGTTTTTGCAGGGTATGCTATGTGATGTGATATGGCCAAAAGGATGTGATGAATTATATGTGTGATGTAGGAGATTGATCATGTTCTTGCAATAGGAATCACGACTTGCATGTTGATGAGTATGACAACAGACAGGAGCCATAGGAGTTGTCTTAACTTATTGTATGACCTGCGAGTCAATATAAGCACCATGTAATTACTTTACTTTATTGCTAGCCATTAGCCATAGTAGTAGAAGTAATAGTTGGAGAGACAACTTCATGAAGACACGACGATGGAGATCATGATGATGGAGATCATGGTGTCATGCGAGTGACGATGGTGATCATGCTGCGCCTCGAAGATGGAGATCAAAAGTGCAAGATGATATTGGCCATATCATGTCACTTTATCATTTGCATTTGTCACGTTTACATCTTATTTGCTTAGAACGACGGTAGCATAAATAAGATGATCCCTCACTAAAATTTCAAGAAATGTGTGACCCCTAACTGTGCACTGTTGCGAAGGTTCGTTGTTTCGAAGCACCACGTGATGATCGAGTGTGATAGATTATAACGTTCGCATACAACGGGTGTAAGCCAAATTTACACATGCGAAACAATTAGGGTGACTTGACGAGCCTATCATGTACAGACATGGCCTCAGAACATGAGAGACCGAAAGGTCGAACATGAGTCGTATGGTAGATGCGATCAACATGGAGATGTTTACTGTTGATGACTTGTCCGTCTCACATGATGATCGGACACGACCTAGTCAATTTAGATCATGTATCACTTAGATGACTAGACGGATGTCTATCTGAGTGGGAGTTCATTAAATAATTTGATTAGATGACCTTAATTATCATAAACTTAGTCTAAAATTGTCTTTACAATCTATCCTGTAGATCCAATGGCCCACACTAATGTTGCCCTCGGAAAACCAAGCTGAAAAATGATGGAAGCAACTATATGGATGGGGTCCGTAACTTGAGGATCATCCTCATAGCTGCCAAGAAAGCATATGTCCTTGAAGCACCGCTAGGTGACGCACCCATTTTCCCAACATCTCAAGACGTTATGAACGCCTAGCAGTCGTGTAGTGATGATTACTCCCTGATTCAGTGCGGCATGCTTTATAGCTTAGAATCGGGGCTCCAAAAGCGTTTTGAGCAACACAGAGCATATGAGATGTTCCAAGAGCTGAAAATAGTTTTCCAAGCTCATGCCCGGGTCGAGAGATATGAAGTCTCCGACAAGTTCTACAGTTGTAAGATGGAGGAAAATAGTTCTGCCAGCGAGCATATACTCAAAATGTCTGGGTTGCACAACCGCTTGTCCCAGCTTGGAGTTAATCTTCCAGATGACTCGGTCATTGACAGAATCCTCCAGTCGCTTCCACCTAGCTACAAGAGCTTTGTGATGAACTACAATATGCAAAGGATGGAGAAGTCCATTCCTAAGTTATATTTGACGCTGAAATCAGTGGAGGTGGAGATAAAAAAGGAACATCAAGTGTTGATGGTGAATAAGACCACTAGTTTCAAGAAAGGCAAGGGAAAGAAGAAATTCAAGAAGGACGGCAAGGGAGTTGCCGCGCCCGGTAAGTCAGTTGTCGTGAAGAAGCCAAAGAATGGACCCAAGCCTGAGACTGAGTGCTTTTATTGCAAGGGAAATGGTCACTGGAAGCGGAACTACCCCAATTACTTAGTGGATAAGAAGGCCAGCAACATCAAAGGTATATATGATGGGAAACACTTCTTATCATACATATGATAGAAAAAAATTCTTCAGACCACTTGTGGACCGTAGATATGTGTTTTATCACATGGCTAAGATGCAATCCATTGCCCGGATTTCCAATCAGACCTAATTTAACACTACAGCCCCATAACTCCTTGCCAGTTTCTATATCCCGCATCAATCTTGCCTGCCCCCGACCCATATGACCTTGGTCCCATCTCGCATGCTCCCTAATCGCCGAGCTCGCGACACCCTCGCCGTGTCGGATCTATCCACCAGGACCTGTCGTTCCCCACTACAGCCCTGAAATCCACCGCACCGCGCGGGTTCGTCGTCCCGTCCGGCGGCAGTGGGTTTCATCAAACGATTTTGTATCTCATGCATCACATGGCGTAGATGGAGTAGCAGAACAGATACGAAAGCCCCCCCCCCACACCAGGTTGTGAGGTACCCAGGTAGGTTATGAGGGTGAAGTCCATGCATGTGAGGTACTAGATTGCACATACCATTAATCCATTATGCATTATTCCTTTTCCATAGAGATATTTCTGTTTTTGAAGCATCCTAGTCTGCAGTTCTTCATTTATCTTGGATTTGTTCATCGGATTTCGCTAACTCCTTCACGTGATTATGTACTCGGATTCGTGGGAGCACATAATTAAGAAGTGTCTACGAAGCAACTCATTTGTCCATATGGCGATGTTCCACCTTTTCTTGCATGTAATTCGTGTTACACGCTGGTACATGGTGTCCTTGTGATCATTATAGATGCAAATGTCCACCGGGGTGAAAACATGTCCCCATGTTGTTTGAAATAAATGTGTTTTCCTTTTTTATAGAAACGAATCTATATTCATATGAAAGGAATTCTACAATCTATGAAAACAATAGTATCGTAATGATTTGGAAGCAAAATATACACCTCTCGGAGCAAGACTTATGCAATGTGCTTAGACGATGCAAAACCTGGCTGTATGGAATCATTTTAGTTTTACGGAAGAAATTCTGATTCGTTTGATTCAGACTCCCAAAATGTATGGAAGCCAATACTCATTTCTTTGGATGCAAATTCCCATTTATTTGGAAGCAAATACCAATTTCTCGGGAATCCAAGTTCCAATTTATGCTTACATTGGAGAAAGATTCAAGTCATTCTAAGAAAAAAAATTCACATGCTACGAACAAAATAAATTGTCACATTGGACACATCTCACCAAATTGAAACAATCTCCGATTTGCATAGAAGCAAATTTGCTATACGGTAGAAGCAAAAAAAATATTTGGCCAATCGGTAGAAGAAAGATGAATTGTTCAAGTCCTAGCATTCAGTAACACACAAGTGGTTGGAGAATTTAAAATTTATGCTTCTACTGTTAGTAGAACATGTACCTATATATGACATCATGTGCTTCCTATCATGAAGCATTCTCCTGGAAGCAATATCTCTGGAAATAATGTGCTTCCATTAAATTATATTTTGCTTCGTATAACTTGCCCCGCCCCCCCTCACGGGTTCTTGTTAATTTCTGGTCGCACCCTCACTTGGCAACGTTTAGCAGATGGATAGCAGAGTGAAGCAAATATGTGTTATGGAGGAAACATGTGATCTAAGAATATGGTGAGCACTATGATATTGATATAACTCTGTTTTTCAGACTAGTTCGATAGAATCCAAGATGTGATTCTTAACACTACTCTGATGGCTCATATTCTTAAGAGAATATGACGCGCACTATGATATTGGCTACCGGAATGAAGCAAAATTTCCCCCTAAAAAAGAATGAAGCAAATTTGATGTCGTCGAGAACATGTTACATGATCTAATGAAGCATGCTAGTTTTTAGTCAACAATGGAAGCATTCTTCTTTTTTTCTTTTTGAAAGACAAGGGGAGCATTAAATCAACAAGGACGCAAATTTCTCGAAGGAAACATAGTTTGTCGCATCGGAATTGTATTGGTACAGTAAAAACAAATTTCTTTTGACCCGTTAAGAAAGATTATTTTGGGAACAAAATTATAGGCTAATTTGCATTGGAAGCAAATTTTGGTAATATTAGATACAAATCTTCCTTCGTAAGGAAACCAATTGATGGTGCAAAAGCTAATTCTGCTATATTAGTTTAAAAAACTAGAATTACCATTCTAAGATTTATTCTGCTTCCTAAAATTGGGTTAATTTCCTCAAATCACGTGATGTTTGACCGTTAGTAGTTTCCTCATATCACCCCTCAAAAAAAATTAGTTTCCTCATATCACGTCACCTAGTTAAACTCCCTGGCGCACGTCTATGGAATCTGACGCTCGGCTACCTTTGGATCGTATGACAACAAAGTAGTCTGATGGATCACTGGGATCAGTAGTCTGATCCCTGGTGCTTCCCATATATGATATACATGTTATTGATGTGTACCTTACCAGCGCTCATAGTAGCTCCTGGGTATTTGATACCGGTGCGGTTGCTTACATTTGTAACTCAAAACAGGAGTTGCGGAATAAGCGGAGACTGGTGAAGGACGAGCTGACGATGCGCGTCGGGAATGGTTCCAAGATCGATGTGATCACCGTCGGCACGCTACCTCTACATCTACCTTCGGGATTAGTTTTAAACCTCAATAATTGTTATTTAGTACCAGCTTTGACCATGAACATTGTATCTGGATCTCGTTTGATGCGAGATGGCTACTCATTTAAATCCAATACTAATGGATGTTCTATTTATATGAGAGATGTGTTTTATGGTCATGCCCCGCTGGTCAATGGTTTTTTTATTGAATCTCGAACGTGATGTTACACATATTCATAGTGTGAGTGCCAAAAGATGTAAGGTTGATATTGATAATGATAGTCCCACATACTTGTGGCACTACCGCCTTGGTCACATTGGTGTCAAATGCATGAAGAAACTCCATGCAGATGGACTTTTGGAGTCTCTTGATTATGAATCATTTGACACGTGCGAACCATGCCTCATGAGCAAAATGACCAAGACTTCGTTCTCCGAAACAATGGAGCGAGCAACCAACTTGTTGGAGATAATACCTACTGATGTATGCGGTCCAATGAGCGTTGAGGTTTGTGGTGGATATCGTTATGTTCTCACCCTCACTGATGACTTAAGTAGATATGGGTATGTCTACTTAATGAAACACAAGTCTGAGACCTTTGAAAAGTTCAAGGAATTTTAGAGCGAGGTAGTGAATCAACATGACAGGAAAATAAAGTTCTTACGATCAGATCGTGGAGGAGAATTCTTGGGTCACGAGTTTGGCATGCACTTAAGGAAATGTGGAATTGTTTCACAACTCACGCTGCCTGGAACACCTCAACGAAATGGTGTGTTCGAACGTCGTAATCACACTCTATTGGATATGGTGCGATCTATGATGTCTCTTATCGATCTACAGCTATTATTTTGGGGTTATGCTTTAGAGACTACCACATTCACTTTAAATAGGGCACCATGTAAATCCATTGAGACGACACCGTATGAATTATGGTTTTGACAGAAACCTAAGTTGTTGTTTCTGAAAGTTTGGGGATGCGATGCTTATGTCAAGAAACTTCAACCTGAAAAGCTCGAACCAAAATCGGAAAAAATGTGTCTTCATAGGATACCCTAAGGAAACTATTGGGTATACCTTCTACCTTAGATCCGAGGGCAAGATCTTTGTTGATAAGAATGGATCCTTTCTGGAGAAAGAGTTTCTCTCGAAAGAAGTAAGTGGGAGGAAAGTAGAACTTGATGAGGTACCCCCTCTTGAACCAGAAAGTAGGGAAGCTCGGGAAGATGTTTCTGTGGTGCCTGCACCTACTAGAGACTAAGTTAATGATGATGATCATAAAACTTCGGATCAAGTTGCTACTGAACTTCGTAGGTCCACAAGGACACATCCCGCACCATAGTGGTACGACAACCCTGTCCTGAAAATCATGTTGTTAGACAACCGTGAACCTTCGAACTATGAAGAAGCGATGGCGGGCCCGGATTCAAACAAATGGCTTGAAGCCATGAAATCCGAGATAGGATCCATGTATGAGAACAAAGTATGGACTTTGGTGGACTTGCCCAATGATTGGTGAGCCATAGAAAATAAGTGGATCTTTAAGAAGAAGACTGACACGGATGGAAATGTGACCGTCTATAAGGCTCGGCTTGTCGCTGAGGGTTATCGACAAGTTCAAGAAGTTGACTACGATGAGACCTTCTCTCCCATAGCGAAGCTGAAGTCCGTCCGAATCATGTTAGCAATTGCCGCATTCCATGATTATGAGATCTGGCAAATGGACATCAAAACGGCATTCCTTAATGGTTTCCTTAAGGAAGAATTGTATATGATGCAGCCGGAAGGTTTTGTTGATCCTAAGAATGCTGACAAGATAGGCAAGCTCCAGTGCTCCATCAATGGGCTGGTTCAAGCATCTTGGAGTTGGAACATTCGCTTTGATGAAATGATCAAAGCGTTTGGGTTTATATAGATTTATGGAGAAGCCTGTATTTACAAGAAAGTGAGTGGGAGCTGTGTAGCTTTTATCATATTATATGTGGATGACATACTATTGATGGGAAATGATATAGAACTTTTGGAAAGCATAAAGGCCTACTTGAATAAGTATTTTTCTATGAAGGACCTTGGAGAAGCTGCTTACATATTAGGCATCAAGATCTATAGAGATAGATTGAGACGCCTCATTGGTCTTTCACAAAGCACATACCTTGACAAGATATTGAAGAAGTTCAATATGGATCAGTCCAAGAAGGGATTCTTGCCTGTATTGCAAGGTGTGATATTGAGCACAGCTCAACGCCCGACCTCGGCAGCATAAAGAGAAAATATGAGTGTCATCCCCTATGCCTCGGCCATAGGCTCTATTATGTATGCCATGTTGTGTACCAGACCTGATGTGAACCTTGCCATAAGTTTGGTAGGGAGGTACCAAAGTGATCCCGATATGGAACACTGGACAACGGTCGAGAATATCCTAAAGTACCTAAAAAGGACTAAGGATATGTTTCTCATTTATGGAGGTCCAAAGAGCTCGTCGTAAAGGGTTACGTCGACGCTAGCTTTGACACAGATCTGGATGACTCCAAGTCACAAACTGGATACATATATATTTTGAATGGTGGGGCAGTCAGCTAGTGCAGTTGCAAGCAAAGCGTCGTGGCGGGATCTACGTGTTAAGCGGAGTACATAGTTGCTTCGGAAGCAGCGTAGGAAGGAGTCTGGATGAAGGATTTATCACCGACCTAGGAGTGATTCCCAATGCGTCGGGCCCGACGACTCTCTTCTGTGACAACACTAGAGCTATTGTCATTGCCAATGAGCCCAGGTTTCACAAGAAGACCAAGCACATCAAGCACCGCTTCAACTCCATTCATGAATATATTCAAGATGGAGACATAGATATTTGTAAAGTACATACAGATCTGAATGTCGCAGATTCATTGACTAAACCTCTTCCACGAGCAAAACATGATCAACACCAGAACTCAATGGGTGTTCGATTCATCACAATGTAACTAGATTATTGACTCTAGTGCAAGTGGAGACTATTGGAAATATGCCCTAGATGCAATAATAAGATGGTTATTATTATATTTCCTTCTTCATGATAATTGTCTATTATTCATGCTATAATTGTATTAACCAGAAACCGTAATACATGTGTGAGTAGATAGACCACAACATATCCCTAGTGAGCCTCTAGTTGACTAGCTCGTTTATCTATAGATGGTTATGGTTTCCTGACCATGGACATTGGATGTCATTGATAACGAGATCACATCATTAGGAGAATGATGTGATGGACAAGACCCAATCCTAAGCATAGCACAAGATCGTGTAGTTCGTTTTGCTAGAGCTTTTTTAATGTCAAGTATCTTTCCTTAGACCATGAGATTGTGCAACTCCCGGATGCCGTAGGAATGCTTTGGGTGTATCAAACGTCACAACATGACTGGGTGACCATAAAGGTGCACTATAGGTATCTCTGAAAGTGTTTGTTGGGTTGGCACGAATCGAGACTGGGATTTGTCACTCTGTATGATGGAGAGGTATCTCTGGGCCCACTCTGTAATGCATCATCATAATGAGCTCAACGTGACTAAGGAGTTAGCCACGGGATCATGCGTTACGGAACGAGTAAAGAGACTTGCCGGTAACGAGATTAAACGAGGTACGGGGATACCCACGATCGAATCTCGGACAAAGGGAATTGTATACGGGATTGATTGAATCCCTGACATCATGGTTCATCTGATGAGATCATCATGGAACATGTGGGAGCCAATATGGGTATCCAGATCCCGCTATTGGTTATTGGTCGGAGAGATGTCTCGGTCATGTCTGCATGGTTCCCAAACCCGTAGGGTCTACACACTTAAGGTTCGGTGATGCTAGAGTTGTAATGGGAAATTGTATGTGGTTACCGAGAGTTTTTAGGAGTCCCGGATGAGATCCCGGACATCACGAGGAGTTCCGAAATGGTCTGGAGGTGAAGATTTATATATGGGAAGTCCAGTTCTAGTCGCCGAAAGGTTTTGGGGTTACCGGTATTGTACTGGGACCATCGAAAGTTGTCCGGGGGTCCACCGGATGGGGCCACCTACACCGGGGGGCCAAGTGGGCTGAATATGGGTGAGAACCAGCCCCCTAATGGGCTGGTGCATCCCCCTCCAAGGGCCCAAGGTGCCTAGGGTTGGAAACCTTAGGGGGTGGGGGTGCCTCCCACCTGCTTGGAGGGTAAGTCTCCCCCCTTGGTCACCGCCCCCCCTCTAGATGCATCTAGGGGGGCCGACCCCCTCTTCCCTTTCCCCTATAAATAGTGAGGGGGTGGGAGGGCAGCCGCACCTCAGCTCCTAGCGCAGCCCTTCTCCCTCCTACACCTTCTCCTCCGCTATTGAGCTTAGCGAAGCTCTGCCGGAGAACCACGAGCTCCACCACCACGCCGTCGTGTTGCCGGAGTTCTCCCTCAGCTTCTCCTTTCCCCTTGCTAGATCAAGAAGGAGGACACGTCCCCGGGCTGTACATGTGTTGAACGCGGAGGCGCCGTCCGTTCGGCGCTTGGATCGGATCTTCCGCGATTTGAATCGCCACGAGTATGACTCCATCAACCGCATTCTTGTAATGCTTCCACTTAGCGATCTTCAAGGGTATGAAGATGCACTCCCTCTCTCTCGTTGCTAGCATCTCCTAGATTGATCTTGGTGACACGTAGGAATTTTTTTTGAATTATTACTGTGTTCCCCAACATCTATATCTAAGGTTCGAAAGTGAAGTTGCTTGCATTGATCCTCAATAGATCTTGACTTCGGCGACAAATGAGGTATATTGAGCTTAATGACGTACGCATGGTTACATCAGATAGAAGGACCGGTTGTACTGGTTCTACTTCTGGTTCATGTGTAATGAATCTTCAGTATATATAGTTCATTCTCTACACTCGTATTGTCAAATGCATATGTTGGTGAGCTCTGTAATCCAAACACTCATGAGATAGTAGATGCTATTTTTTGCTCTTAGCAGGTAAGTTGTTTGAAACATTTTATAAAGCAGCTTGTGACATTTCTAAAAAGTAAGGTCATGTAGGCACATGGTGCGCTCCTTTTTGGTCATTTTCTACTCAATCGTAGAGTTTTATTGCAGTATTATAATTTTTCATATCTCGGTAAAGTGCATGTTTTTTCAGATTAATAAGTAAAGTGCATGTCAGTACTTCCAAAGGGAAAATTTTCAAAAAAAAATGTTCTTTCCTGATGGTAATCATGTTCATACAAACTACTATGGTTTGCTTGTCCTTTTGGTTTTGCATCGTGGCCATTCGAGAACCACTATAGAATAATGAACGTTCTTGAATTCCTACTATTTTGTTATGATTATGAATCTTTAATTATTGAATTCCTTTATGTTATAGTAAGCTTGAGATGAAACATTTGGGGGAGATACAATTTTGATATACAACTTTACTTGATTCTTAATCCATGTGGTAATGTCATTAGCATAAATGAAATCTTACGCATACCATACACTGTTGTCTCACAACAATTGATTAGTTTCTAATTTCTACTATTTTGTTTGAGATTACAGAATTACATGATGATGGAGGATGGAGCTGCCCTTCAATGAATTGCCTAAACTAAAAAATAGTAACACTATGTCTTGTTTAAGTGTATTCGAGAAAAAAATGTCTTGTTTAAGTGCCAAATCAGCACTCCAAGGCGCTGACTCGTGTATGACATCCACCCATGTTGATTATTGGAACCTTTGATAATTAGTATATGTTTGGTACAATATTTATCCATGTGTTGTAGTTAATTTGTACAACGCAAGTCACCATGAGTCAATGTACGTAGCACAATAAAACAGAAGAAGTTTAACTAAGGGGATTATATCGACGCTAAAAAAAGTCCATCAACAAGGGTCTCAAGGTAATGTCGTTGAAAAGGATGTTTTAAGTATATATATGCAATAAAAAAAAACCTGTAGCAAGTACGGGCATTCAACTAGTGTGCAATAATGTCTATCCTGCTCCAGGTTGCAGGAAAAGCATACACCAGGGTTTCTTGCAGCCTGAAACACGTTGGGCCGAAAAGGCTCACTATCTTACATAGTCTTTTACAGCTGATGATTTTCCGGT